>NC_088178.1:20532070-20837784 GCF_028769735.1 Zonotrichia leucophrys gambelii | reverse complement strand
CTTCACCACCTTCGTTTTAGGCAGGCTACAGCAGAAATGGGTATCAAGAAGAAGTAAGAAAGCAAACAGCCCTCCATTTTCTGCAAGACTACCAAGAATTTAATAACAAACCTTTTAATTTATTTTTTCCCTTACTCTGATATTCTCTTTTTTTTTTTTTTCTAGGAAAAGGGGGTGTGGATCTCCTGTAGGCAGGATAAGAGAGTGCTCTTGGGGAGCTGAAGTTTGTCAGTTCAAACTGGACATGTAGTACCTGGCAGACCTCACCTTTGACAGAGCCACGTGTGACTAAGAGCTTCCCTTTGATGCTTTCTCCTCTGGATCTTTTAGGCTGCAGTCCAGTAACTTTCCTTCTTTAAAGGAAGGCTGAGGAGATTTTGTTTCCTGACTTTTGAAGAGCTTTTCCTCTTCTTTCTTTGATCTGTGTAGTGAATTTGATCTCCCAGAAGAGCAGGATGAGTGTGTCTCCTGGCAGCCCAGTTCCGGACAGTCAGGATTTGATTCATCGATTCGTTTGTTTTTATTTGGCTTTTGTGTTTGGCAAGCTGAATACAGGACTCTTATCCTTAGGTCCAAGAGAAGGAAGGTGCTCCCCTGAACCTGGCTGAGTCTGTGCTTTCCAGGCTGTGGGCTGGATGCCAGCACATCTCTCAAGATACTTCCACTGTCTGCTCAAGAATGCAAGGAAAGAAGCTCATCTCTCCCTCCTGCTCCATCATGAGACTAGACATCTAAATAGAGTGTGATGATAAGATATTCGAGTCCTCCCCTACAGGGAACACTTCAATTTCCAGCTTGTTTTGTGGCAGGCTCTGGGACAGGCTTCTGCTGACCTTTCATGCTCCCTGCTGGCCTGGCAGCCAGAGGAGGGATGACAAGGGGACCTCGCCTTCCTGAGGACTGAAATGAGGCTGTAACTCCTCAAACCCATCCTGCTGAAGTATGAGAGGGACTCTTGGTAGGTCTTTATCTCAGTGACAGCCATTCTGGGACTCCTGCATCAGTCTGAATGCTTCTTCCAAACAGCCATGCATGGTAAATCCCACAGCAAATCTCTTCCACGCCTGCTGGCAGCTTTCGATCCCAAGAGGAGGAGACCCAGGTCCTGCTGTGCCCAGACCAGCTCCTGACTGGAAGTTTAGAAGACCTGTCCTAGCTGGACACCAAATATTTTGGGAGAAATAACCATTCAGAAGAGATGCTCTGAGGTGAGGTGACCCAGGAGAACAGACCTGGGGTGTCAGAGGAGCCCACTGGCAGAGCATCCTCAGCTGTGTGGACATGTGGACACGGTTCCTGCCCACATCCTCAAATACTTGACCCAGCCTGGGGCAATTCCTGCTCCCAGGCTGTTGGAAATCCAGCCTGCGGCCCAGCTCACAGCTTCAACCTGTCTTTGGGAATCATCTCATGGCTGCACTGAGATTAGGAACAAAATGAATTTTTTTGTGGGTATTATTGAAGTTTTCAAGCCTCCTCTCCTGACTGATTGGTGCCAGAGCTGGGATAAGGACAGGAGCCCCTCACTCCCAGCCCCAAGATGGACAGCAATGCTGTATATTCAATAAATAACTGGGGTATTTACTCAAATGAATGACTCTGAGCCTGCTCCAAGGAGTTAATTTAGTGCTAACTGACTGGATGAAAATGAAAAGGTCTCATTTTACATTAAGAATGATCACCTGACAGTTTTACTGAATATATTATGACAGGATTTATATGGCTATATAATTTTAGGGTATATTTGGAAGATTATTATCCTGATTTAAATAAACATGATCTCAAGAAAATCAACACAGAGTCAGGAACTTTTCACACAAGAAGAAAGGCAAGAAACTGGCTCAGAAATGAACCTCAAATATTTTACCTTGTGCCTTCTACCAGACTCTGCTTTGTAAACAGTGGGATCCCACAGTGCATAGGAAGCGGCAAAAATCCACCAGAAGTTCTGCTAACTCACACATAACTAATGAGTATGGCACAAACTTCTCACTCCAAATGTCTTGTCTTTGCACCAGGAAGGGAGCAGCAAGTTTATCTGGCAGATTGTGTGGTCTGGAGGGAGGAAGAGGAGGTGGATGGAGGCAGGAAGGAGAGGCCTGGATGTCAAAAGTGCCGCTTAAAAAAAAGTGTTGCTTAAAGAGCCTTCTGCAAGGAAAAAGAAAATAAAAGGGAGGAATCAAAAGCAAATATATTGTTGCCTTTGGGAAGGGCATCACTTTCACATGTCTTACTTTCCAGGAGATGCTCCCATTCTCCGAACAGAAATGGAGCGCAAAGAAGACTTTCAGGAACTTTTGTCTCTCGTGCTCAGGGCAGCTGGCAGGCTGTGGGCTTGTGGCTCACACCAGAGCAGCCCTGAGATGAGGCTCAAATATGCCCCATTGCACATAACCTATGGGATGGAGAAAACACTGCAGCACATGCCTATGGCATTCCCAGGCCTGCAGCTGGCATCAGGGCAAAACCAAACCCATGCAGGTAGGAGCTACTTTCCTTGTGCTCATCTCCTTTCCAGCTTCCACAACAATGGAGGCTTGCACGGGGAACCTGAGTGCAAATAAGTGCCAAGGACACAACCAGCTGCCTCTTTCAGCCTCCCCAGGTCCTGAATCCCTTCTCATCCTGTCTCTAAGTGTAATTGTATACAAGAAAAATCCTCTCCAGGCTTGTTCTGTTTTACAGACTGCCTGATGGGATTATCTTTCCTGTCATTTTGAAGCTTGTATAAGCATGCGACTTACACCACTCAAGCTAAATCACACTCAAGACGTTCTGTCTGTCTAAACTATTTTCAGGATCAAGTAATTTATTTACAGATCATGTTATTTATTTAGGAAAAAAATGAATTTAAAACCAGAATTTTAAAATAAATGCAAGACAGAGGTAATGAGGACATTGCAGTCAAGTATCAATATCCTGTGGAGCAGGTAAGTGCCAAATAGCAATGATCTTAAATATTGAAAACTGCACTCTCTGGTCTCAAACCACACAAAGAAAAGGCAACTTATTTGGTCAGGCACAGACTTCCTGAGAGGTAACACTCACTTAGACACTACAGTGATGATAGGCAGCCCAGACACATCCAAGACAGGTAGATCGATTATTCCTGTAGCAGTAACCTTGGGGAAATATTTGTCTGTCATAACCCCAAAGCAGATCAACTAACATTTAGGGACTAATCTGATGCCCAGTCCAGTCAGTGCAAATTTTTACATTTATTTACTTCCATGGCTGCTGGATCAGACCTTTTGGGAGTGCAAAATATCATACAAGCTTCTCTTTCCACTGGAAGAGCTATAAATGTACAAAGAGTTGAAGTCAGGAACAGCCAGGTGGAATTTGGCTGTGGGTTTGTTAAGTAACAGAAACATCTCCCGAAGCTGAAGAGTGTCAGTGCCCAGACAAGGGTCAGGGGCCCACACAGGCTCCTTCATGCACCTGCTCCATGCACAGTGAGTTCATAATTCCTATGGGAATGCCTATAGAAGCAAGTCAGGTATGGGGCAGATCTCCACCTCCACCCTGGGAAACTGGTGGCAGTCCCAGGTCACTTGGAGCATCATCACCCCACACCTAAGGACAGGGATGCCTTTCAAAGAGCAACCAGATGAGGCCAAAGTCCACATGCATTTTCTCCAGTACAGTCTGAAGCCCAGAGCTGACTTTTTAGGGTTTATTCTTGATTTTAAGTGGTTGTTAAAAAAAAAAAAAACCAGCAAGAAAGGCTCATCAAGAAGGGGACTGTGTGCTTTAAAGTGCTTCAGCAGGCTCTCAGCGTCCACTTATTTCTGAGTGAAGATGGATACCTCAAGAGGTTCTCCTCACCAGTAAATAATTCATAAAAGACAAACAAGCCCAGGTCTGTTTGAATTAGAACAAAATATTTCTTTAGAAAAGTGAAGTGATTAAGCACAGGAGGAGCTGGAGATGACAGCTGGTGTCTGCAGCTCCGGATGAGTCACCTTCACTCGCCAAGGCCCCTCTCTCCGGGAAGTGCTGCTGCTTTTTTTTTAACCCTTTGAGATTCCCAGGAATGATTTGTCACCGGGGTTATTAGCATTTCTCCCTTGATATCGACAGCTTGTCTTTCCTTCTTCTAACCGGTGAGTGATTTCTTCACACGCTCACCAAATATAGCCAAATCACCATGGTAAACTTATCGACAGAATCATATTAACAGCTGCTGAGCATTTACAGGGCTGTAAGTTATACAGAAAAAAAGAAAGAAGAAAAACACACATGGAAATAAACCAACTCTGATCAGCAGTGACAAGCATTTATTTAGGAGCCACTCGATGGAAATATTTTTTATGTTTTAATTGCTAATTATAGGCTACTACAGAAGGGTAGCTTTAGCCAAAATTATCTTTTAAGCTGGAGAATTAAGCCAGAAGTGAGCACACCCTATCTGGGTATATCTTAGGGCATCAGGAGAACAGGATTTATTTTTAAAGTGCTATCCTTGTTTAAATCAAGCCTGAAATTTGCCAGTCAAAGTTGCATCTTTCCTGACTTACCAAGCAAGGACCTCTTAAGTGTAAAGTCTTAAGGTAAGAGCTGAAAACACATTATATAAAGGCCTTTTCAAATAATTTGCTGAGGATGCTCTGATCCTCTTGCATACTGGGCATCACAAAAGGGCCCAAAGGGGCCATCAGGGAGTGGGCAGCAGCTAGCAGCATCCTTGCTTCCCCACTGTGCAGCAGAGCATCACCCCACTGCCTGCTCTAAGTCAGACTGGACCTGGAGGGAGAAAACAGCTGGTTTTCTGCTCCCCTTTCTCTGCATGTCCAGGACACTCTCAGCATCCCCTCCCTACCTGCCCCCACATTTGGAGGTATGTTTTTATTAGGGACACGCAGAAGAGGTATGTGGATGATTCTCAGTACTTTGAGGCATCCAAGTTCCAGGATTGTTTCTGACCAGGTGTTTTTAACCCCCTCAGGATTCCCACAAATTTCTCGGGAGACAAAGCTTTCAATTCCAAACAGCTGGCACCTGGTGAGAGCTACTGATGAGAAACCAGCACCCCTAAAGCATCAGCCAGCACAGGACACAGGACCTGCTCTACTCCCAGAAGAGCCACCCACCTGCCCTGGTGCTCACACACATAAAACTGACTAAACAAAGGGCAGAGACCTACAATGAACTCACTTCCTATAAATTTAGATGTAGAATAAAAAAGACTGCTCTAGCCAGGCCCTCAAACAACCCAGCTGGGCCATGAACCTTTGACCACAAGGGGGAAAGGAAAAGATGAAGCATTTTTGCTGCCTGGGGACATCCATAGTTGGTACCTCAGGCATTTCACCAAGGTTCTTGCAAGAGTTTGTATCTAATAGCTGCTCCTTCAGGGTTTCTGAGGGCTGGGGTTAGAAAGCTGAATTCCATGGGAGCTGTACTCAACTGAGTGGCTTCCTCTTGTTGAAGGCAGAAACGGGATGGGGCCTGGGCACTACTGGCAGTGCAAATACATTTGCTGAGATCCCAAAGTTGGCTGTGCTGACTCACCTGGCTCACTCCTCTGCAGCAGCCCCTAATCTTGTTAGAGGTGCAAGGGAGACAGCCTTGCAGGTAACAGCTTCCCATACCCTCCCTGTGCCAACCCAGAGAAGGGCACATGGACGCTCAGGTATGGTTTGCTGGCTAGCAAAGCAAGGACAGCAAGATGGGGAAGGAATGGCCTTCATCTGAGACACAGAGACAAGAAGTCACCCCCAAGAAAAGTGCTTATTCTAATCATACTCACTTTCTTCTGGCATTTTTCAAGATTGGGGGTGTGAACCAAAGTAACTTCTCCTGCCTCTGCTGCTCACCCTTCTTCCCTGCTCTAGAAAAAGCACAGACCAGACTATAAACTGAAAGCCCACAAAATGTTACTGCAAAACCTTGCTTTAAAATTTAGATGTAAAAGGTTGCTTAGTCTTCAATTTCTTCCCTTCAGCCACCTTCCCCATTCACCTCCATACCCTCACACACACCCTTTCCTTCCCCAAACTCCTTTGTTCAACAGAACAAAAAAAAAAAAAAAAAAAAAAAGAAAGAAAGAAAAGAAAAAATAGAAAAGCACCCACAGAAAAATGGTGCTATCTCACCCCATCTGTCCTTAATTTCCCTCCCAGATTCACTTATTTGCTCTTTAAACCCTCTTTTAAAGCAGCCCAGCCACCAGACAGTGGGGCTGCAGAAGGATCACAAGCCAGGCATTGGAATGGCTGAACCCAGCCTCACTGGGACCTGGACTGCTTAGGAATGGGATGGAGGAACAGGGCAGCATCACCACTTCCAATTCCTCCAGCTTGACCTCTATACCATGAAGCTGCTCTTTTGGGCCCCCCATTCCCACATAGCAGGTTTCTGGACCCAGGAAAGAATGGCACCATCCTGCTTTAATTCAGTTCTCTTTTTTCAAGAGTTGTCAGGCACTGTGGGCTCTCCAAGACCTCTGCCCCAGCATTTCAGCAAGTTCCTCTGTCACTCTGTTAAGTCAGTGGGTGGGTTAGGGGTGCAGAGATACACATGCTGCCTCTGGAGAGCCACGTCCCCTTTGTTCTGCTGCAGTGGGTACAGCAGGCTGAGGGTTCTCTGTCAGCTCAGTCATGCTCCTCACTGATGTCCTGCAGTGTCCAGACTAGGCTGGCTTGGAGCTCCCACACCCGCTGGGAGCAGGACTGGTGGGATTTCAAGGACTTGCAGCAGGTCAGAGCCAGATCTGCCTGTGCACTGGGGCAGCACTCTAGCATCATCCAATCTGTGTCACCTCCAGCATCTCCCAGCTTCCAGGGAAGGAAATACCAGTTCATCTAAATCCAAAACATCATGGATTTGTATTCAGGCATAGGAGGGTGAGGGGATATGAAGCATTTAAAAGGAGAGACTCAAAGGGAAAAACTGAGCCATGCTGGGCTGTGACATAAGTATCTCCAGTTGCTGGATTCAGGCTGCCAACAAAAGACTCTTCCTCAACAAGAAGCCCTTCCTCTTCCTCCTCCCACCAGAGCAGGGAGTGGGTGCCAGGCACCTCAAGAGCCATGACTGATCTGTGAGGTGTGATGGTGCTACTGGGAGAAGGAAAGCTAGAAGCAACTTCTATTACCAGAAGAAATCTCCATCAACTTCCACAAGAAGCAAACTGAAGAACGAGTAAGGCTCTGGCTCTGGCCTCTGCAGAGCTGGGACCACAGGAGTTACACACAGGACTTCTCCGAGCCTCTTTACATCACTCAGGGAAATACAGTACCTGGCAGTGTGAGCTCAGAATAGAGGAAGCAGAAGCTTGCTGAAAATACAGATGCTAAAAGCTGTTCAGGCAGGCAGTGCCAAGTCTCATTCTTCATGTAAGAGAGCTCCCTCTAGGTCAAACACTCGGGTATTTCAGAGCCATCGCTTGTTTGGGATCCCATGCTCGGACCTGATACCTTTCTCTGGAGATGTGCCTGTCAGTCAGAAAGCCCAGAGGCACCCCAGAAAATCTGTGGTTTGCTTTCCCCTTGCAATATTGCCTTCCTGCTGCGGGCACTGGTCACCCGTGCTATGTGTGTGACAAATACACATGTGTGACATGTGCCCTGCATGTGCCCGGAGCCACTGCTCCTCAGAACTTCACCCATCACAGCAGCTCTGACCCCTGCATGCATTTAAAGCACATTGAGATGTGACTGGGGACACTCTTTAGTGGCAGATGTGGCACTGCTGAGTAAATTGTTGGACTCGAGGATCTTACAGGTCTTTTCCAACCTAAGTGATTCTGTGACTCCATGATCCTGGTATGTTCAGCTGGAGGCACACCAGGGATGGAGCCAACCCATAATTTCTCCAGCCCCAAACCCAATCTTTACCCTGCTTTGAAACACTGATGAATTATTCCACAAACTGATGAGCAAGGGGAGTTCAGAAGAGGCTTTCAAATTCACAGAGCTAGAAAAATCGGATGGAAAAGACTTAATGCTGGAAAATGCTGGACCGTTCCCTGCAGTGGGATCCCAGGAGCTTTGCACAAACTAGTTTTAAGCCTTGAAGTCTTTAATACAACTTCCTGTTTTATTTTTCTTTTACCTAGACTGGTATTTACTAATAAATATGCAGCTGGCTGTATACAGAACAGCAGGTAGCTCCCATTTACAGCTGTATATAACTGACTGCAGCATTCAACACCCTCACTCTGCTATGCAGTATAATACTCACAATAAAACACACACCGTATTTGCAACTGTGTTCATGCTACTATTCTGGTACGTGACACACATTAAGAAACATATTCAGAACATAGAAAAGAATTTACCATTTACATAAAAAAGATGCACTGGGATTTTCAATAAGTTCCAGCATAATACAGTATCATTTTTATATCTTGTCTGCTCCCTTGGTCTTGCTGATTTAATACATTTTTTTTTCTTTATAACCAGAAATCTATAGGTTGTATATGGATTTTCTTAAACCTAATATATGGTGTCAGTGTGTATTTATAAAACTTTACCATAGAAATGTAACAATTGTCAGAATGACTTAATCCAAGGGCCATCCAGGCCAATATCCTGTCTACAGCAGTTTTTGCCATTAATATGGATTAGGCAGACAATACAGTTTACTACAACCTAGTTTTAAAACCCTGTTAGTGATAGTACTACTACCTTGTGTATAAATGGTTATGGAGCACAGAGTGCAGAGAAATAGCATCATCCCTACAGGGCAGGGAGGGAAACTGAGGCAGGGGATATGGGGATTATTTTCACATGCATAAAGAGATATTATGTTTATATATACATAAAACTTGATGGAGATTACATATGACAAGGAGCTGTCTGGAGCCCCAGATAGCAGCACCACTCACTCCAGCCCTTGCATCCCACCATGTGTCCCTGGCCGCACCAAAGGAAGGGCCACAAGCCTGGGGGATGTTGCCGTGGGAAGAGTTAATGGTGGAGGTCTCAAATCCTAGCGCTGCAGGTGTCTGCTTTTAATTCTTTGCTGCTCTTCTCCCAAACAGCCCAAGGATTTCCACCCTCCCTCTTTCTCCTTTACAAATGAGTGTTTAACATAAGAAGAGAGGCAAGAGGAGCCAGGGCAGCCCTTTCTAGGCAACCTGAGCAGGCGGGAAAAGGCAGCTGGCTGGAGCCCAGTGAGAGAGCAGGGACCTTGGGAAGAGTCTTCTCACATCTGGTTAAGTGCTGCTAAACCCTCCGACGAGCTGCCTAATTATTACAACACTTCTGCCGAAAAATTAATGTGCTTGGCCGTCTGCACTGGGGCAGAAAGGGTGGGAAAGCAGCTGTCAGGATGCAGGCAGCGATGGGAGCACCAAGGAAAGAGGTTTGCAGCACAAGAGCACAAGAGAAGGGCAGGGAAGCTCTGCCTGCAGGGACCGTGCTGGGAAAACAGCCTTGTCCCTGCTTCTTGTTGCTGCATGGCCCCCAGGAGAGGACAGTGCCAACAGAGTTGTTAATCTAGCAACAACAGCCCTTGTAAAGAGCTCAGCAGTGATGCCCTGCCTACCAAAATCAGCAGAACAACCTGCCAGCAGCCCAAAACATAGATAATCATCCCAAGGACCCAACAGCAGGGCCAGGAATAAGACCCAGGACACTGAGGTCCTGTCTGCCTGGCCTCTGCTCGCTTTACCTTCTTGCTGAGCCCTCATTTCAGTAACTTCCAGAAAATTCAAGTGTGGCATTTTATTTCTGTAGGTTTGTATAAGAGCTGTAGGTACAGTAGCACATTCATATGCACATCCCTATTCACTTGTCTCTGCCACAACCAGTTTAAAAAGGCAGCAGAGAAGACAGCAGGGTCCTGCCCCCCCAGCTCAGCCGTCTCTGTGTCAGGTTAGTGAGTAAGCCTCTTTCTGCTACAGCTGTGCTGGGATTAATCTCTCTCCCCAGACAAAAAGGTGGGCTTATTTCCCAAGAGGTGTCCAAGTACACCCAGAGAGCTCGGCGAAAGCAGCAGCCTGCTGGGTGCCTTTTACCCACAGACATTTGATGAAATTAATGACACACAAGTAAGTATAAAGGCTAAGACAAATAGAACTGGCAACAACTTGAACCTTTGGCCTGTCCTTTGAAAGTCTCTGGCAAGTCTCAAATCTTCTTGATCTGCTCACTAAAAGGATGACTGTCCCACAATTATTTTCCAAGCATTTGTTGGCAAGTTGTAGGAGGAAAAAGGCATTTCACTGAAGCTGTTAGTACAAAAGCTCAACTCCAGCCAGGGGCTGGACTCCACTTCAAATTATAATATTTTAAGTACCTGAAAATAAATATTTTGTCAGCTGCTGAGAATTAAGAAGTAGCTTCGACCTTTCAGAGAGGGGAACCCTGCAGAGAGCGGCGAGGCTCAGAGAGTTAGTTGCAAAACAAGCTCTGCCTGAGCCATTCAACCTGTCTAGAGCACACACAGCCTCCCCTCCCGTACTCCCAGCTCCCCGCAAGCTGCCCAGAGCCTCTGGGGCACGACAGGCTATCCTGCACCCAGCAGCTCCTTCCCAGCCAGGAAATGTGCTGACAAAAGGCACTGGAGCAGCACTTTGCTATAAACTGGGTGCCACAATTAAACTGAGCATCCTCGAGATGGCAACAGCAGAGTGACCAGTCCACTCCCCTGCTGCTCGCTGGTGCTGTTGTGTCATACTGTACCACTCACAGACCTAGGAATTTTGTCCACAAGGATTAAAAATACTGACTTTTGTTTTGTAAAATGTGACTGTGACCAAGCCCCTGGATAGATGTACCCACCACCCTGTCACCCCATCACCTCTCAGACCTCTGAGCCACAGTGAGCACTGTTTGTACTCCAGCAACAGCAAAGGGAACCCACACAAAGCAGGAGATCTCTGTTTTTCCAGCAGAGCTCAAGGAGTTAAATCCCTCTCCCTTCCCCCCCATCTTTCTGCCTTTGGCCTTTAGATCAGCCCTGGTTGCCAATGAGGACTCATCGAAACACCACCAGGCAGGGCCTGTCAGGAAGGAAACCAGAGCGTCCAGAGTTTTGTTGTTCTAAAGACTTTTTTTTAAATTTTATTTTACTGCTCAGGAAGGAAGCCAGAGCTTGCGCTTCACTCCAAGAATGTTGATTACTCATCCTTCCCTGCATTATTTCTTTTATCTCTCACTTTTATCTACCTTACTCCAAATTTTTCCCCCAAATTCTTTCTCTACTATTCCTAGCCACTGATTTCAGCTGTTCATCCTAGTTTCATTAAAAAAAAAAATTTGGCAACTGTTTCCTCAGAAAAAAAATCCCATTTGTCATGTTTATTAAACAAGCCTCCATCCCTCCCCCTACGCAGCCTTTTCAATCCAGGCACCACGGTTATGACCACTGCTCGAGGATCTGGGCACTGCAAAACATGCCCACAACCACCCTCAGCTGGAGAATATCATAATCCCTGCTTTAGAGACAGACATTGAGAAATTACTCTGCTTGTCCAAGGTCAATAGAGTCCAGAGCACAAGCACAACCTATGCTCAGGGCTTTGCCCAGGCAGCCCTTCCCTCTTCCTGCTCCGCATGGCTGCGAGGATTAGGCACGCTCAGCTCTGCCAGTAACTGTGTCCTTCATCTTCAATACCTCCCCACCAGTCAGGCTAGAAACGAGCAACACAAGTAAGAGAATGTATGTGACGAGTTGATGACACATTTCCTTAGGTGCAGAAAAATGTGGGTCCTGCATCACCCAAGTGTCAGCGAGCCACCTGAGTACATAGCAGAGGGACTATCAGCAAGTGGTGTCTAACTGCCCTCTCCTCCCAGGCTCTGCAAAATCCATCACACCACCCGGGGGTTTCCTTTTCTTCTTTGCCCAGGTGCAGCTAACAAGCCAGACACAACTGGCAACATCTGGGAGAACACACACACAGATGTTTCTCATTGACACCATAACCTTCCCCAGCCTCCATCAGCACGTGCCCATGCCCCAGGGTGGGTGCCAGGTGGGAGACACACATTGGGTCCCCACAGTGTTCCCAAAGAGAGGACCAAAGGGGAGGGTTTGTTTTTTTTTAGCTTAAGTTTCTTTCTTCCTTGAGATGTGCCACAAACCTGGGGGCTGATCCGCATCACACCAACCACAGCTTCCCCAGGCTCCTACACCCACAACATCTCTGTTACACGCGAGTGAAGCCAATGCAAGTTCTCTCTGCCCAGCTCTGTCTTGCTCTAATACAATCCTCCCCTGTTTCCACAGTTAACTCATTGTTTTCATTTTAAGAGGGGAAAATAACGAGATGGTGGGAACATTACTTCTGGCTAACGGAGACGGAGATCTGCAGACTTTCATAGCTTACTTTTTCCAGTATATCCTAGTCCTGATCCAAATATCATCATACTTATTTCAGTCCTGGACCAAATGTGGGACTGGACACAACACATTGGCCAAATTAAGACAGAAATAACTTGTAGCATTTTTCTACTTCACACTCTCTCTAACACCTCTTGCTGACATTAAATTTCTGGTCTGCAGATGCCCTGCTCCCCGCACTACTGAATGTCCCAGCGCCTTCAAGACAGCTTCCCTGAACACGTTAGTCCCAAATCTGCAGTGAAGGCAGGCTGCCCATCACCTCCCCCCTTCCAAAATCAAAACAGCTCTTTGAGAGCAACACTTTTGTGCACAAACCTAAATATGCAGAAAGGAAGGAGCAGCACAGACGGCAGCAGCCAGTCCCGAGGAGCAGAGCTGGCAGGAGCAATGCCAGCTGTCCTGTACAGGCTGCATGCTGAGCAAAGTGCAAATGTGAGGGCAAAGAAGCAGGGCTGTAAGAGTTTGACTGCCCATTCTCCCCTTCTCTCCTCTAAGGGGCACCTCCTGATGTATGAATCCACTCAGGCTGGCAACTTTTTGATTGTAACCATTAAGTTCCTCTGCTCCTTTTCAGCACAGGGTTATCCAGGTCACTGATTGCTCCTTCATCTCCCCAGCAAAAAAAAAAAAAAAAAAAAAAAAAGCATCAGTGGTCAAGCTGCCTCCTCAGGGAAGCTGAAGAGCTGAAGACAAGGGCTCAGGAGGTAAAAGCTGTCACCCTGGCTGAGGAGTTTGCCAGAGGCTTATCTCCCACCTCTAGTGCTGGAAAGTGAAGTGAGGCTGGTTTGCAATCAGAAGAATAAACAAGGGAAGGAAATGAGCTTCTGCAGCCCCCTCGATGGTGCTGTGGAGTTTGGATCCCTGTGACCTGCACTGATGTCCAGCTCCCAGGCTTTCCACCCATCCACAGCCATGGCGAGATGGCCCTTGTGAGATTCCCCACGCTGCAAACACTGACTGGGAGACAAGGCTCCCTCCAGCCTGCACAGGCCAAAGGTTGGGCTGGGAGCGGGGCAGCTCTGCTGTGGCACGGCCAGGCCCCCTGATAAGGCTTTCACTCACCCAGACAGAGGTGCAGCACCCAGGGTGTCACTCACCCTCCTGCTGTCTCACTCACAAACACCCTCTCATCACCTCCTGAAAAACATGGGAGCTTGCCTGGGACCTGCGGGAGGGAATTTTGTGGAGCATCCCCCCGAACAGGACTGACTCCTAAAGAAATCTTCAATATTGAAAGCCAGGTTGGAGAACAAGGCAGAGCTGTGATCTGGTACTGGGTCTCTTCCCATCCCTGATCTCTTCCCATCCCTGCACAACTGCCAAAGCAGGCTCTCTGCAATGAGGGATGATTATCCTATGCTTCCTGATAGCGAGGGATGCTACAGGACAGACCAATTCACATTCTAAATGGCTTTGCAAGTTGTTTCCTAAAGCACAGAAAAACAATATAAAAATCAGATGAAAAGGTTGAGCCCTTTTAAATTAAAAATACCTTCATTTATATCAAAGTCTCAAAAATCCCAGTAGGAAGAAATGGGTCCTTCACGGCAGTGCCCTTTCACTTGTTGATCTGTTTACAAAACCAATTGCTTTTGGGGAGGCTGTCACAGGGAGCCTTCACCCCAGCTGCTCTTCCCAGTGCTTTCTGATTTAGTTTCCATACAAGTGCCAGGAAGCATCCACCTGCCTCCCAAAGAACAAGCCCGTGCTTGGGGAGCCAGCCCTGCCAGGCAGCCCAGCTGGATGTATCCTGCCAGCCTCCCCCTGCCCAGGGCTGTGGCACTGCACACTGAGAAAGCCCAGATAAGCTGAAGGACTGCACCTGAGAAAAGCTCATGTGCAGAAGCTCTTGGGGCCTTCTAAATTGAAAACTTCATGTGGTTACTCTGGCAAGATATAGTTAAGATTCAGTGCTGCTGGGGGATGCCAAGGACACAGTTTCCAGCTCTTGCTTTTAGGGGTATCCAGAGACTCTTGGTGCCTTCCTTTCCCTACTTCAGAGCAGCCCAGGATTCACAAGAAAAAGCACAAAACACATTCTTGCTCTGCAATTCAGTGAGAAAGCTGAAGTCTAAAGTTAGCAAGAAATGGATGTTCTAAAGCAATACTGATTAGAAACTATGTCCCAAGTGAGGAAAAATACGATGGAAGTGTCCCACACCTGAATTCCACAAGCAGTTTTGCTTTCAGCAGGACTCCCTCCCATGTTATCTGTGTTTAGGACAATAAATCCCTCCTTGCTTTTCTCCTCCCCAACATTGTTTTCCCCCCTCTTCTGTTGCTCAGTCCACTGCCGCAATTCAGGACACCAAAGGAGAGAAGAAAGTGATGGCTAAGAAGAACTCTCAGATTATCACGACCACCCTCATGTTTTTAAAAGACAGAACAAAGATGAACTGGACAGATACAGATAGTACCAAACCCAGCAGTACTTTTTCAGCCTGAGCTTTCCTTGACTTGAGGGCTGGGTCAATCTGGCCAGTAAATACCCAATACCTGACCAACAGCAGGAAAATAATTCAGTTGTAAAAAACCCTGAATTTGTGGTGATGAATTTTTCCCAAATTCTGTCACCCGTGAATTTCTATACTCAGGCCAGCAAAGCCAAGCAGGCAAACAGTGATGTTGCATGAAAGGGGAGAAAGACACATATACAGCTTACATGTGTAAATTTACAAAGATGCACATGCCCTTTTCCAGAGGATGCTGTAAAGGAATACGATCCCATATTAAATTTCCCAAATAGAAATCCATTATTTCTGAAGAATTTCAATTACTCTGCATAGCTGAAAAATGTCCTCAAAAGTCTCCAAATCTGCTATTCCACCCTGAAGAAGAGAGGTGAAACATTCACAGGCTATCAGGCACATTGACATGATAGAAGACCACCAATGACATGAACCAGAGGATAAAAATCATCACAATTTGCTATCAATGACTGCTTTTCTTGGAATACGGTATTAAAAGGAAACAACTTCATTCCCACTATGAATTTGCATTAGAAATCCATAATAAAAATAAAGCTTAATATTATACAAATGGGTACAGTTCTCTATAGTGCTCTTGATGCAGATTAAGGTTAGACAGATTTTAGATGACAGTTATTTACCTCAGTCTAGCACCATGTATGCACAAAAAGAATTTCTTTTATAGCTGCAGATATTAGCCAGAAAAAAGAGATGAGAGGAAATCTTACAGTCTCACATAAAATATAATTATGTCTGTTTTCTACTCCTTGGAAGGCAAACAAAGAGAAAAAAATGAATCTGCTGCTAGCATTTAATGGGACTTGTCTAAATGATATCAAACAAATAACAACCAGCAGCAATTCACTAACACCTTCATTCTATTTTTTTCATTGGGGAATTCCAGAAACATTAAGACCTTGTCGCCTTGAACACTTTCAGTCCTACACAGCTTTCTTTCAAGACCTTCAAAATATCAAGGAAAGGAAAATAAATCACAGAGGCACTAATGCTTATTCTCTCCCTCCTGAAATGTTCGCCTTCCCCCCTGCTTCTCCCCATTCCTTATGCAATCACCACCAATCAAGCAGGAAACTGTTGCTAACTCTCGAATTTTGCAAGTTAGCAAGTAAAATAATAAAACAATGTTTTAACTGTCAGAGATCCTGGCTCGCAAAGTGCACTTTGGTCATTTCCTTTAATAACTGTAGTTTAGCAGTAATGATTTATAATAGTTCATAATATTCTACTAACTGTACTATATTAATAATACTAATACTTTGCCCTTGCCTAGCGTCTTCTGTCAGAGGATATCAAAGCGGCACGCTCCGCGGTGAGGGAGGTATCGCTGCTCCGCGTTGGGGATCGGGAAACCGCGACTCCAAGGCATGCCCGGGGTCAGGATTCCCGATCCCAGCCCGGCAGCCGCCGAGTCTGCCTGCGCTCCTCCTGCCGCAGCCCTCTGACAGCGGCCCAGCCTGATCGATGGGGCTGAGGATTTAATGTGATTCATTCCTTCTCGAAAAGCGAGGTTTGCACAGTGGTTTGGGGGCCGTGGTTTTGATGGGAAATGCTGAGAAAGGTGGGGGGGTTTCCCTGCAATTGTACAGTAAGTACCCTCCTGCCAGCATCCAGGCACACAGGGCAAAAGGGGAGCGATAAATATTTACTGCGTCCGTGCCCATCTCTCCAGCAGGAGATGGATAAATGTAACATTTCTGTGTTGCTCAGCACTCCGAAGACAGTGGCTACACCAGCTCCACGGAGTCCAAAAAGGAAGAGAGGAGGCACGAGGCATCTCTGGCATGGCAGAGATGACATGAAGGCCGGCCGGATGGCAGCGGCTGCACGGGGAAACATTTTGGAGGAGAAAACAGCCCCAGCCCTCCCCCTCAAACGATCAATTAAAAGCCATCCTTCTGCCGAGAGCGGGCGAGGACAGCAAATGAGGGCTGCGAGGAGCAGCGCCCGGCCGGGGTCTGCATGACAATTGATGGGAAGGGGAGGCAGCCCTATCCCTCCTCTCACCATGGTGATTAGGTATTCCGAGTGCGCCAGATAGCCCCAAATAACAGAAAGAGAAATATAAACTGGAGACCGGCAGATCCAAGGGAGGCCAGATGGCCCCGCAGCCGGCAGGGGCTGCTCCCATCCAGCCCTTCCCCACTTTTAACTGTTCAAACATTTCTTTATCCCGACAAGACAATTAAGGCGAACAGCACGGAAAGGAGTCTCGGCAACAGTTTGCAGAAGGAGAGGGAAGGTTGTTGCCAGAAAAGCAGGAAAAGGCAGTGATTGCTGCATGCTCCAAGACCTCCATGCAGCACACTTTCCTCCACAAGGATGGTGCGTATTTGGTGGAGCAACAGGGATGGACGCATGGCTGTCATCCCTGCTACTGCCCATCTGCCTGCCCAGCCCTTCCAAAATTCCACTGTTGCTTCTTCACTTCTACATCACGCAGGGCACTGCACAACAGAAAGAAACATTCCACTCGATTTAGTTCATTATTTCACAAGCAGAGTTGAACTTGTGATTTCCCATGGTCATGGCTGAATATGTTTTAGCAACAAAGCATCACTTCACATTAGACCCCAAATTTTACCAGCCTTGGAAGTGGTGCATCCCAGAGGGAAGAGCTGTGAGCAATGGATGTGTGGACATTTGCATTCCCCCTCCAATCCATTGTTCCTCCACAAAAAACCAAAACCTTCTTCCCCCCAGCACATGTACATAGACACACACAGCTCTCAACATAGGTCATAGCACAAATCCCAGCATGGGTGTGAGCGGGTGGGTGACTGCACAGACAGCCCCTGATCTGATTTCCAAAGCACCACATTATTCAGGAATCATAGCCCTGTGGTCATCATAGCCCTGATGTCCATCACCTGAAGTGCAATTTACATTTGATCAATAACAAACCAGTTGTTTCAAAAGGAAAACTAACTCCATGCTAGAGATGTTCTTTAAAACCCCAAAGTGTAACAAAGAGCTCACGAATACATCACACAACTTTTCCTGCAGACAAGAAATCAGTTGCAGCACAAACTGTGCCCAAGGTGAAATATGATTATCAAAATAATGTTAATATAATCACTTCCACTACCCTCAGCAGACCCAAGGGATGAGCAAGGATCCCAGCCTGCTCCCAGCTCAAATGTTCATCTCCTGGGCACAGCAGGAGCTGGGCAAGGGCCACCAGCAGGAGCAGGGAAACTGAGACTTGGAGAGCCAGGCTCTGGCCAGAGGATGGAATCTGAATCAGTGGCCGGGATGTAGAAGATCACCTTCACACCACTAGTCACAGACAACATGTGATGGAGACCAAGCAGCAGGCAGTAATGGGAAACCATCTCCTGTGGTCCCAGGGAGGCTGGGGCACAGCCCTGCAGGGAGGGCAGAGGTCTCTGCTCTGACAAGGTCCAGCCCTTGCCAGGAGGTCCCACTTTGGCACCGACCTCTGCCTGCCACTTTGTGGGAAAGCAATGACACAGGAACTGGGTACTATGACTGAAGGACACTGAGACAGGTTTCATTAGAAATACAAAAAACAGGATTTTTTTTTCCTTCTGATTTTAAAATAGGGCTATAGATCTCTTTTGCAGAAAGGAACATGGCATTTATTTCCACTCCTTCTAGGAATCTCAATTATTGTACGCTTATTAAAGCAAACCCATAAAATATGTCTTCCAGTGCCTTTAACACATGCTTTACAAGAAGCTCCTAAACCCTAACAAATGGCATTATTTTTCTCAGTAAGCACCTGAGGGAATGGGCCCATCCAGTACAAGGTATGTCTGTTTATCCCTGGAAAGGCTCCACTTTTCCACATGTTCCCTGTATATTCCATCCCTCTGGATGTCCTGAACACTCACATTTTACAGCAAGAGACAACTTACCTAAATGCAGACATCTCAGCCCAGTTTGCTGATTAACAGAGAGTGCAGTCCCACCCAAAAGCACCCCAAAGATGTTGTCCCTTTGTGGGATGCAGGCTATGGGTCCAAGCACCATCCTGCTCTAAAAGTAAACAACGGTTTATGCAAAGGGCTGAGCAATCTCTACTGCATGAACATCTCTCTTACGGGGCCAGGTGCCAGTTTGGAATACTCTGGACCATATCACAAATAATTTTACTGAATTCTGCTAATTTCTTCCACCGGTGAAAGCAGGCTGAGACTTTCCTGCCATGCTGCAGAGGACTAAATAAGCACCTTCCAAACACTCCTTGACGTGGAATTGTCTCACTTTGATCCTTGTTTTCTTGCAAAGCCTTCCAAGTAAAAACCTATTTTTCAGGGAAATTAAAACTCAGTGATTACATTTTTATTTTAAAAAAGGGGGGGAGGGTGGAGGGAGTTTCTCTAGAAAACCACCATTTAAGCTACAAGGTGAAACAAATATTTTAATGATCTATTCAAGAAAGGCTCCCATACAGTGGAACAGAAGACCACAGAGGGCAATCATACTAATTCAGCTTCCATGTAACACAAACCCTTTCAGGAATCTGAAAAATACACCAAAACAGTGAAGCTTTGCAAACCTGAAAAACATCCATTAGACATGGGAAGGTGTTGCTGATCTAAGAAAATTTTACAATTTTTCCTTGCAGTCATAGAAAAGTCTAATTACATTTTTACCTTGAAGATACAGCCACCTACCTGCTCCATAAGGAGCACAAGTAGGCAGATTTTACAGAGGGTTATATGTAACAGTGACACAAGGAATCCACAAAACTCCTCAGAAACAGCAAACCCCTAAAATACACATTTCTACAGAAGCTTCAAAAATGTATCTGCAAATGCTGATGCAAAAGAGGATCACCATTCTATCTGCAAACTGTGATCCCTCAAATTCTTCACTTCAGGACTTTCTCTTTTCTGATGGCCAGCATCAAAGACCATTAGGATCCTCTAAAAGCTCCACAACTTGCTCTCAGCCTTCAGCAAACACACCCATACGTGTGTATGCACACACCAAATAAACTCACTGTCTTAATGGAGAGAAGTTTCCATCGTGCGGTGTCTATATGTGATGGGAATATGATACAGAGCCAACAGATGTATTTAGTGTACATCATCCTGGTAATTACAGAAAAATTTTAGTGTTGATGAAATATCAGGGATGTTGCATTTGCTTTGCTCTACCAGAGCAGAAAAGCATCTTAAAGAAATTTAACATGGTAACAAAAACAATACAACAAAACACCTTCCACTTCTGCCCAAGTTTCCCAAGCTGCCTGCAAAGTTTTTATTCCACTTCCTCTCCCTGGCAAGTCCCCTGCCACGGCCCTGGCAGCAGCACTGGCACTCGGTGTCAGCCTGTGCCTGTGTCAGTGCAAAGCCCCGTCTGCTCCCAGCAGGAGCGGACCCGTGCTCGGCACGCGCTCTTGGCAAAGGCGAGGCACGGCGATGGATGCGGGTGCGTCTGTCTGTCCGCAGCTGTGCTCCATGTGGTCTAATTCATTTAGCAGATTTACTTCTTTAAATGGGGTATCTGACAGGATTTTGCCAGCAAGATCCATAGCAGCTGATGTGCTCTAAATTCATTTAGTCAGCGGACCCTCTCCTCGGCCGCTATCTCTCGGAGTACTCTTGGAGCAAGCTGAATTTTCCCAGCCAGGTTATATTGATAAGGGAAAGAGCATCAACAAAGATGTCTCTAAGCCTTGCCATCTCACCTGCCTCCCCCATGGATAATTATATTACCAGCTTCCACACATCCACACGCGCTCCCACCTACAGCCACTTTTCCTACAGACCCAAAAGGAGGGAGAAGAGATTCTGAACAATGAAAGGAGCTCACAGCACAAAAAGTAGCACGGTCGGGGGTGGATCAGAAGGAGAAGGGGGAGAGGCACAAGAGATCACACCGGTACTGCAAGAAATACACGGCTCCTGCCATCAGTGGGAATTGTCCTACCCTCGCAAACGCCGACAATAAAAGACACACTTGCAGCATATTTCAAAACCAAAGAGCGATGGATTTAAAAGGCAGGTTGATTTTATGATGACTTTTATTGAAAAGGTACGCTGGGTTTAGGCAGATGTCTTTTAGCGCCGGTAAGTTAGCACAGTGCCTAATTCAAGGAGACAGCCTGAGGAAGCAGCGCCGACAGGGGAGAGAGAGCCACAATGTCTCTATTACTCTCCTTGGTATCATAAAGGGGAGAAGAAAAATCACATCTGAAAGGGAGAGGAAGCAACAGAGCAGCAGGTTTTTGTTTAAAAGAAAAAAGTAATAATACAAACAACAACAATAATAAAATTGTTTTCTATTAATAACATTCAACAGAACAAAGGAGCCCATGTGAAAAGCAAACCACTCACTCCTTGATTACATGTCTGGGTTTACAGGAAAACTAATCATAAGTTAGTGCTCTTCCTTGGGGTACCACGCTCTGTTGACCCCAGACCACTACCCATCGTGGGTCACCTCCCAGCTCTGCAAACCTGGAAGCCTGCCCTTCGTGGAGACAGCTCTGCCCCTCTGTGTGGGCAACTCCACAAGGGACAAAGTGATGGGGGAACAGGGAGTTACAGTCATGAACAAGTGGACCGGGTTCCTTCAGTCCAATAACTGGGCTGCGAAAGAGCATATCACCTTTCAATGGGCACCAAAATGGGGGAAACACTCAGAGAAGGCATGGGATGCAACAACTTACTGAATTGTAAAAACAATTTGTATTTGTCTTAAAGAAGGAGATCAGTGGCCAACAATATTCTAAAGTTAACCAGAGGAAAAGGTAATTTTGTCCTAAGCTGAGGCATGAATTGTGACAATTGGTAATGCATTTGCTCTAAAAATGGTGTTCATGAAGAAAAGGTCAGAAAGAAACATCTGAAGAAGAAGGGGGAACATGCTTGCTGCAAGATCTGGGAAAGTTCCTGGCTACACATTCCAGCTGCATGCCTGTTTACACTTATACATGTACCAGCACCTACGGCCTCATACTGGTGCATGGACAGCTTTCTGCAAGGTCAACATCACCTCTCCAGCTATGTGCTGGAAGGTGAGTTTCCTTCAAGAGCACTTCACCTTAAAATCTGTCAATATCCTTTTGGAAGAACAAGGCAATACTGCCTGGCTGAGCTCAGCTGGCAGGAAAGGCTGCTTTGCCTCAGCCTCCAGCAAGTCTCATGCACTGCGGGGCAATCACCTGTTGCGCATCTCAACAAGGCACAATTAAAGAACCATCAAGTCAACAGAGGTACTTACATCTGTCACTTCGGTCTTCGGGACTGGATGAGGTCTCACGGTCAGAAATGAGGCCAGAAACAGCAAATATCTTCTTCCCTGTATCGTCAACTTTGAGGGAGCCAGGGGAGCTGGAGGGGAGCTGGGTGCCAAACTCGTACTCCTTCCCATCAGTGTCCGAGAAGCGCAGATGGGGCGAGTCGGTGTCGTGGCAGTTCTTCAGGCGCTTGGCCGGCGTAAAGGCCGACTGGTAGCTCTCCCGGTCTTCAGTGGACGCAAAGGGGCGGAAAGCGCCGACGCCGCTGTGGTTCAACATACTGATCGGGGTGCAGTCCAGGTTGGGGGGTGCAAACTGGGGGTGAAGATGAAGCAAGGATGGAGGAAAGTCACGGTTCGCAAATGCCCCCGGCACCCCGCCTTGGCGGTGATACATGGAGGCAAAAGTATATGAGCCATTGGTAAAGGGAATGTGCACGTCCTTATCTGCTGACACGGGGACCCCAAAAGGCCTCGGCTGCTGGCAGGGGATGGAAGCATCACGACTGGCTTCGGCAGTGGAGGCGAGAACCATCAGTGCTGGGGAGGCCAGTGGGTTGGGGAGATAGGGTGAGTTCTCCATCTTGAATGCTGCCCGGTGTAAGTCCATCGGAGACTCTTTCCTCAGCAGGATCACAAGCAGAACAATCTTCCCCGGAAGGAAAGCAGAGCGATGCCTAGGAATTGAGCGGGGAAAATTACTGGAGCATCATCACCCTTTGAACGCTGCAAGGAAACAGAAAGGGAAAGAAAACACAACCAATTAGGTTTCGGCGCTCATTTCTCCGGGATGCTCCAGCAGCAGAGTGGCCACATGTGTTACAAGCCACTGGCCGGAGATGCGCCACTGTTCTCATTCAAGAAAATCAATAGACAACTTCACACGCTAGTGGAGTCAGCCCTGGCCCTCCAGGTTAAAGGGTATCATCCAGTGCAGATGAATGAAAGGCAAACCAAACATACTAACATGCAGATTTAATAATGCACTAATAAAAAATATTCAGTCTAAAATTAACACCGTAACTCCAAATTATAAGTGGAATTTTATATGGCAAGTGGCACGTATACATAACAGCAATAAACTTAAGAAAACCCTCACATGCAACACACCCTGCTACTTGCTCGGGGGTTGGGGGTGTAGAACCAACATAAAAATACCCATTCTACCCAGTTACCCAAATCAGACAGCACACATGTTAGAACTGTACACGATGTTTGAGACGTACGTAGTTGACAGGTATTTTCTCTCACTCTTACAGTACATATGGGTAGATGTCTGTTTGCACACACAGTACGTGATACCATCATACATACGTATGCACACCACTGGAATGTAGGAATGTGGCTGTCCCTGTGGGTTTGTGTAACACACAAACACCCACGGGTGCACGCGCGGTCCCTGAGAGCAAAGGAGAAGAGACTTCCCCAGGAAAATGCCTGGCGTCTCTGACAATATTTAAAATCATAATGGGTGCTTCTGCCATCTGATCTCGGGGACAAGAGAGGATGGATCAGTAATTTTAGTTCCTAATGCACTCACTCTTAAGTAGATTTGTAAACTGCCCTGGATGTGCCATTAACATTTAGAGGAAAATGTTAACAAAATTTCTGCCTTGCATCTTGCTGAGCCTCCCAGGTTGGCTGCAACCACCCACCCAGCCACAACCCCCTCCCAGGCTGAAAGAAGGGAAAATCCTTCTTTCTCTATCTCCCCCAGTTCGCAGTGCCTTTTTGTGTTGTTATTTTCTCCCCCAATCAATCTCATGCCTTTTCTTTTAAGCTTCCGCCGCCTGCCATTCAGGCCCCACAGCCCAGCTTAAAATACAAGGACTGTAACTTTGAAACAATATACTAGCCGCTGGAGCTCAAAGGGCCAGAAAAATCATATAATAATAAAAAGCTGTTACAAATTGTGCCTCTTAAATTCAGAGGGTCAAACATCTCAAATAAAACTTAGTGAAAGAGTGTCTCCCTAATGGAGTGCCTTTTGTACTCCATGAATGAGGGAGCCTAGGTTAACAAAGTGTATGAAATCCAGTCTGGGGCTTTAATGCAGTTCAGTGATAGCATTTCCTCTCTCCCATCCTGTACCAGCCGCTCCACTGACTGTTATGAATTGTGAAGATGAGTGGACATCATCTCTCTGCTTCCTCATTTGGCACTCATCCTTACAGACATCATTGCTAAATTACCAGATTATGTATCTCGCATTAACGGATTTGCTCTCTTCCAAATTTTAAATAACTTTCTCGTTGAGTTCTTGCCACAGACAGTGAGGGGGAGAGGAAGAGTGAGGGATGCCAAGGGCAGCCTGGTCAGCACTGCAGTCCTGGGTACACTTGCTCTGCTGCTCCACATGAGACTGATCAAAACCTAGAGGTCAGAAAACTGCAGCCACTGGCAAATTCAGAGTTTTGGGGGGATTATATTACCATGTAAATATAAAGATATATATATATATACACACACACACAAACGATTATATATTCAAAGAGATGCATGCAAATAAGCCACTGTTCTCAGAAATAAATGATCATTCATGGAAACAAAACTGAGCAATCACAGAAAAACACAGATTTCCAGGAGGAAAAAAAAAGGCAACCACCTCTGCCTGCTTTTCTATTTTTACTTGTGCTTTCACACCATTACGTTAGATGTATTTCATAAATTAGTAATCTGGCCGCAACACTTGACACTCCTGTAGGATACTGTGAATCACTATGGCCGTTTATTCGTTTGCAAACTTCATTACACCAGGAATAAATCAACACATTACAATATCTCAGCCAGCCAAATTTAATTTTTTTTCAGCTCCCACTTCCTTTTTCGTTCTCTCCTGCTCCCTCCTCGCCCAGCACCTCCCCACCCCCCAGGAACAAGGACAGATTAGGCTGCGGCGGAGCAGTCATTATGAAAATCTATCGTTAATACACTCCTAATGTCAAAATGTCATAGCTTTAAATACAGAACCCAAAAATAAGAAAACTAACTGACCTCCTTAATTAAAAAAATATGGATTGCAGGGTAATCAGCTGGAGGGAACATTTGGGTGCTGGGAAGGCAGTGGGCACAGGTGGAGTGAGGAGCTGCTACTTTTCTGCCTCTATGCTGATTTTTTTTAATTTAGCACCTCGCGCAAATCCAGATTAAAATAACTCCAGCTATTGATCTGAGCAGTGGAATTGACATTAATTTTAGTTCACTTCTCACTTTGCAAAGGGATCAATAGGAAGTAATAACAGCTGACATCCCCGCTGAAAGGAGGAGAAAAGACGGGCTGGAGACAGAAATCGAAAAGCAACCAAATAAATCAGCAGCTACTTTTCCACGGCATCAGACAAACTCCAAACAGATTGCAAAAAGTCTTTGTTGAATTAACAAAACAAGGAGTAGAGGGAGGGAGGGTGGAGATCAATCTAGGAAGCTATATAAACTGTCTTCCAAGTATGAAGGTTAGATGGACATACTGAAAACTAACTCTGATATTTTTAGTTGTTTGTTTTTTTTATGGTTACCTATATGCATACCTATTGGCTCTTAGAGCTACCCTGTTTGAGGTGTACACAAATTACCTGTGTAATTGTGTATGTTCCTAATAACGAGGCTGAACATGCCAAGACCCAGGCAAATTGTATCAAGAGCCTTCAGCTCTGAACCACAAAAAAAAAAAATCTCTCACCAAGAAACAAGCAGTAATCAGTTCTCTCTGGCTTAGTTTTGAATCCTCTGCTTAAAAAGGTTGTAGCATGGTGCTGCATAAGTTAAAAGGAAAGTCTGACAAAAGTAGGAGAAGCCATGACAGAGCTGCATTTATCAGGCACCACAAACACCCACCAAGTGGAGAAAACAGCAGTGAGCACTGGTTGTAAGTGTAAAACCCACTTGCTAATCAGCCTGCGAAGAAACGCGCTCATATGCAAGCACATGCACAGCCCGTACACAGCCACCAGATCTGCAAATCTTTTACTAAATGTTACTCAGAGTTCCTATTACTAAATCACCTCTCTGCTATCGATTAAAATAAATAAAACACACCACTCTGGTTTCTACAACAGGTTGCATTTTTGTGGTCTCTCAACCATTTCCAAATGCCAGAGATTAAAGTAATGGGGCAAATTAACGTCTTTCTCCCTCCAGGAAAAAAAAAAAAAGAAAAGTTTTCTTGGGGAAAAAAAATTAATTAACAAGTTATAGGGGAGGGAAAAAAGATTAAAACATTAGGAAATCCAGGCAAATTGATGATGCATATAAATTAGGAAATACCCAGGAAAAAAAAAAATCCCAGTATCCATTTACATTAAAAAGTTTTTCCCCATAAATGTCAAGTAGGAATTTAGAAATATGCTCTGCGCAGAAAAGCCAAAGATTATAAAACAAAATAATGCCAGCTGTTTGGGGATTTAAGTGCTCAAATGGATTATATATTTGAACCAAACTGGATTTCCTTATAATAAATAAAACAAATGCAAGCTAGAAAGCCAACAAAGGAGAGCTCTCATCACTGGATTAAGATACAAAGGAAAAACAGTTAATTTTTTTTTTCCAACGCGTGAAATATGCCAACTGCAGCCGCACACACGGACAGCTGCCGTGGAAACCGGTTTAAGGGGGAAAGGAAAAAAATTGAGAGCGCTGTGAGCGGAGGAGGCGGCGGCGGGGCCGGGCGGAGCGTCCCCGGTCCCGGTCCTGGTCCCGGTCCCGGCCCTGGACTGCGCCCGCTTCTGTTTCGCTGTAAACTTCTTCTTCAAAAATTACAGAGAAAAAAAATTAAACCTCTTTTTATTTTAATTTAATTTTGGGGGTTTTTTAGAAAGAAAAAACCGCGGGGAAAAGCCCCCGGGCCTGGAGGGCGCTCCCGCGGCGGCGGCGGCTGCCGGAGGGAGGAAGCGCCGGGGCTTGGGGAAGAGGAAAACGGAGAAAGAAGGAAAAAAAATCCCAACGCACAGCCTACCCGTGGGTCCGCTGCCGCTTCGCCCCCGGCCCGCATTCCCTGCCCCGCTCCCGACGTGGCGAAATCCGAACGAAACCCGCGGGCGGCGTCGCTCCGGGGCAGCCCCGCTCCGGCGGGCAGCGCGGGCACCGGCCCCGGGCACCGGCCCCTCACGGCCCCTCACGGCCCCCGCGGGCCGCCCAGCGGGCTCGCACCCGCCCGCCGCCCCGGGTTGTCTCTCCCGCCCGAGCAGATTGTTCAATAAACCCAAATAAAATAAAATCCGTCGGGGGTGAGCCCCGCGCTGGAGCCTACCAACATCGCCAAGCCCCGCCGCTCCGCGCTCCCCGCCGGCGCATTAAACAGGTGTTTGCGGGCCGGGGCTGAGGGCCCGGCCCGGCCCGGCCCGGCTCGGCTCGGCTCGGCCCGGCTCGGCCCCGCGGGTCTCGCCGGGAAGCGGCGATCGGGACGCAGCCGGGGCCGCTCCTCTCCTGCCGCCTCGGGAATGATTCGCTCCCGGGGAGGGCAGCGGGAGGGGGCACCGCCAGCCCTGTCCGCACAGCCCCTTGAGTCCCCTTTCCACCCCTCCACTTTTTCTTCCTTTTTAAAACCCGAGTTACAAAGATCATCAAACGCGAAGATGCCCAGAGTTGTTTGGATTTATTGCAACAATCACTTACCATACACATTTCCTGTGTGGAAGGATAAGCATTCAATACAACTCTTTAAGTAGACAGTTCCTAATGATTTCATTGTGGTCAACCAGATGGTTTTTATGTATTTAGATCTGAAGGTGAAGAATTATTTTCCATGCTTCCAACCTATTTACAGACTTCCCTGGTCTAGAGCTGGGCTTGTTGGTTAAAAGAAAGAAAATCCTGCGATTTCTCGATCGCATCGCTGGATGATCCAGAAAGTTTTCTAAAGAACCTAAAGCAAAAACAGGGATAATTCCTTTCACCTCTTCTGGCTTTCCAAGCTACGCCATTCATATGTGGAGTAATTTTAGCACATTCGTTGAATAACGCTGCCAATTTAAACCGCCTCTCTACCTTTGTTTTATCTGCAATAATAAAACCAGAACAACACCGCATGTGAGATCCAGGCACTTGGTTCCTACCTGGAAGAAGCCAGGGGCAAGGGCGGCAATCTTTTAGAGATGAAGGACCCGAAGAGGGGCGAGGACGTTGGACAAACTTCAGCCGCGTCCAAAATTAAGCTAAGCGCGACTTAGCAACGAGTGGTCAAAAAAAAAAATTATCTGTTTTTGAGCGGGGATCGCGCATTTTGGGGCGGCTTAAAAGTAAAGTTCACCCGGGGACTGCGAGATCGCAAAAATGAAAGCTTCGCAGTAAATAAAATGACTGTCTGGGCAGTGTTGCTTGAACGCACAGAAACCCTGGCGGGTGTTTTGGGTTTTGGTTGGTTTTTGTATTTTGTATTTTTTTTTCTCTCCGATACTTTTATTGCAAAATAAAATACTAAGTTTGTATATTTTAAAGGCAAAAAACCCCCCACAAACACACAAACAAAAAAAATCCCAAACCAACAAACCCCTGGGTGGGTGCGTGGATCTGTTTATTTCCTTTGAAAAAAGTTTTTGTTTTGCAGCTGCTGTGAAATGAAATTGTCGCTGCCCAGAGCGACCGCGGAGAGAGCGAGCGCCGGGAGCAGCGGAGGGAAGCGAGGAAATAACTGCCCGGCTTGCCCCACCGAAAAATACGGAAGAAAAGGAAAAGGGGAAAAAAAAAAAAGAGTTTAAAAAACGCTATCTATTTGGGAGCGAGGGATCTGTGCCGGTCCCCGGGTCCGGCCGGGCTCCCCCTCGCCGTGCGCGGTCCCCAGCCCGGCTGCCGCGGCGGTCCCCGGCACCTGATCCCCCTGGCGGCTACCGGTCCCCCTCGGAAAGCCACCGGGGGGGGAGGATCCGGGCAGCTCGGGGCTCGCCGAGGGTGCGGGGGGGGCCCTTTTATCTGCCTTTCCCCTCGGCATTACCATGCCGATCCCCACCCACCCGGCCCTCCCCGCGGCCGGCGCGGCTCCGTGCCGCCGCCGAGCCGCCCGGCTTCCCCGGCGCTGGGGAGGGAGAAGGAGGAAGAGGGAAAGGGCGCGGGGGCTGGGATAGAGGCAGCGGGAGGGGGGGTTGAAAGTTGCCCTGCAAAGTTTGCGTGTGGCCGGGCGGGCGCGGGGCCGGTACTCACGGTGCGGCGGCGGCGGGCGCTGCGCGGAGCCGGCGGCGTGCGGGGAGCGGGGCAGTCCCGGGCGTGCTGGCCCCGCTGCCCGCCCGCCGCTCGCATGCAGCAGCAGCGCGGGAGGCGGCGGGGGTGCGAGGGAAGGAGCAGTGCTGCCTCTCAGTGCCGGCTCTCATCAGTGAATGAGCCTCCACTCTCCGAGGGGCTCCCGCCGCACACACACACGCACACACGCGCGCACACACACACACGCACACATTCACTCTCACACACGCGGAGCCGGGCTGAGCACTGCATACATTAGGGCACTCGGGCAGTATGGGAAATGCAGTCCAGCACCGGCGCCCACCCGCCGGCTGCCCGCCGGCCCTGGTCCCCGGAGTTGCCCAAACGGGGCGTCGGGGGCTGCTCCTCTCGCAGGGGCGCCGCTTCTCCTCCCAGCCCCGCCGTGCTGGCTTCGCCCACCCGCCTGGCATCGGTCATATTTTCCACCGGGCAGCTCCCTCCCGAATTGCAGCGGGACGCTGCTGGGCCCCCCGGGCGGCCGCTCCCCCGCTTCGGGGCAGCCCCGTTCCCTGACGGCCCTGAGGCACCGACTCCCCTCGGGATGCCCGTGGGGACGCAGCCTTCCCTCACGTACCCTGCGGCATCTCCTGGCATGGGATGGGCATGGCTTCCAGGGGTAGGCATCATTCCCAAACTTGCCTTAGACAGCCACAGCAGAGCCAGAGAGCAAATTAGGGACTTAGCACTCCCAGTGTTTCCCAACTGCGGCACGCAGGCACGGCACTCTCACTGCTATTTTAATGTTTCCTGGATGCACGTCGCAGCTCTGCACAAACCCTTCTGCACACACCCTCCACCTCGGCCACAGGCAACTTCCCTGCCAATCCTAGGAGTGTCCCGAGCAAAAACTGCCTGCCATAGGAAAGGGAAGAGCCAGTTTTAGATGGAGACTCAAAAGAAACACTTGTCTCGTTGTTTCTTGTGAAGTACACCAAACATTGATCCAATAGACTTATTTGTTTTGCTCAAGAGCAAAATGTTTTTTGTTTTTTCTTCAACTGCTAAATAATTCCAAGTTGTTCTTATAAATATTAGGGGCAGCATTTTATGGCTCTTCTCTAACTCTGCACTGGCATTCTCAAATACAATTGTGCTATGTGACATACCCTGAAAACAGAAGTCCTCTCCGTCAGCATCATCAACCACTTGTGCTGTATTCTGTGTATGACAGCAAGAGGGATCACATGCTTGTGTCATCCAACAACTTCTGTGTAAGCAGTGACTCATCACTGAAGTATATGGGCTGGCTTTACCTGTTACTCCAGGATCACTGAACGTGCCAGCCCCTATAAAAATGTCCACAGGCACCACACAAAGTGTGTCCTCAGGCCTGAACTGAGTGCAGATCATGATGGTTCGCTTCTTGCTGCACTGAAACCCACCCATCCTTCCTGCAGCATTTCAGAGACAGGTGTAACACACAGTGCTTGCATGACTTTTGAATGATAAAATCTATAGAAATATTGTTAATAATAATAATAATAATAATAACAATAAACAACTTCCTCATTTTCACACTTAAATTTTAAAATAAAACAATGTGAATTTAAGCTTCTGAACTCAGGAAGAAAGCACCTGGGTGAAGGAGCCTCATGTACTTTCTTGACACAAGCACCAGAAGCCCTGTTCCCTGCCCTTGCCTGCAGCTCAGCCACTCGGAGGCTGATGATACCCACCAAAAAGAGCCAGCTTCCCTTCAAGGCATCTGCTCCACTGCTGCCCTCCTGCACACCATGTGCAAGAGCAAGGAGGATGGCAAAGCAGGCAGCAAGCACTGCCTTCTCCCATGGATCAGCCATGGCACAATGGTAAACGTAGGCTCAGATTCCAGAACTCCTTTTCTGCTTTGTGTAAAATCTGGCATTTGGATAGTCCACGTAAAAATCTCTCACAAATTGGAGCAAACATTATTGTACATGTATGTTGCTCATCAATTATAGTTACCCTCTGACTGACCCAAGTTACAAATAAAACATTTTGTAATTTTTGTAACTGGTGATTTCAAACACCTCTCTGGAAGCAGCTACCCCGCAGGCTGTGCATAGGACATATCTCAACCTGAGTCCTGCCATTTTGTCTGGGGACCCTGAATTATTTGGCACCACACACATTTCCACGGCACTCATCTTGCAGCATGCTTCTCACCAAAAGCATCAACAGTTCAGGACTTCAGCAACTATTCCACAGGGTAGTGTCGATGAGCCACATTTTAAATAACATCAGAGTTTGACACACTTCAGGAAGCCACATTAAAAACCATCACTTATCTCCCAGGGATCCTGGAGAAAACATTCAGTCACAGCCCAGCTTGTGCTACAGCTTTACCATCAAAATTACAGAATTCCAGGGGAAAGAAAGTGCTCCTATTATAAAGCTGTATTTTCAGTACTTACAACATCATGAAAAATGATCCCTCAGATTTAAACTTCTTTCTTTTGTTCTTAGCCAAAAAGCAATTCTTTTTACTCTTTCAGTTTCTTAGTATGGAAAAAAGGATCTGAATCCTGCACCAGTGTCCAATTTATGCTAGCTGAGAACCAAGCTCCGTGTTTTGAGGCTTGAAAAAAAAAAGCAGCTTTATTTAACTTTATGTTACTGCATCGTCACACACAAACTTAATACAGCTTGGATTCAGGGAACAAATCTGGCATTTAGCTAGCTTCTGTGAGCAATGTCTTCAGAGGAAAATAAGAAGATACACTCAAGTTATTTATATTTGTAATTACCATTAATCTGTATTACTAATGAGGATTTTGATCCTGAAAATGGATCCATAAACATGGACTCCTGCACCACTATGGAGCTGTGATATGCACAGAGGCCCATAGGAAAATTTTCCACTGAAATATATATGCTACACTGATTATTTAGACCTTAAAATAACTTTGAACATCTGATTTAACTTTTACTGTATTGCTCATCTCTAGGTAATAGGGCACACCTCCAGTTGTGGGGTTTTTTTACACTTCATATTAAAACAAAATTTGAGATTGTTACATGCTATCACAGTGCTGTCCCTTCCCATTTCAAACACTGCTCTAAATACTGAAATCTAAATTAATGTATACAATCCTGAACCTACAGGGTTGATTGGATGCACTTAGCTTTATACATACAGATTTCAACAGGATTACTAATAATACATAAAGTCAAGCACACATGTAAATTCCACCATGAGCAGTGCCTTGACTGAAAGTCTGCTGTATTCTTACAGTATCAATGTGCATTCTTAGAACAAGAGACCCCCTCACCCATCATCATCTCCTCTAGCTGCCATTGCATAAAACGAGATTGAGAAATGTGATAAGCTGTAACAGCAAGTGCAGGAAGCAGTGGGCAGGCTGTGTACCTGCAGCACGCTGACAGGGGTCCTGTGGCAGGGAGCTGTGTTTGTTGGTCCTGTTGTGTGCCCTACTCGGTCCCCCAAAAAGTGACACCCCAAAAAAGTGCTGACATTCTCCAGTTCAGGAGCCACGTCCTGAAGTCCCTGTCACCATCACCACCTACAGCCAGACCCAGACCACTCCTTGCCTCCCTTCACCTGCGGGACGGGTGGAAGGTGGAAGGACGGCAAACGGATTACTTTACTAATTAAAGCTGAACTTTTCCTCGCAGCGATCCCGGAGGCGGCAGTGGCTCCCGGCGGGGTGTGGGTGCCTGGCTGCTGCCGTGTGTAATGTCCATGCCCTCTGCTGGCTACAGCCAGCGCGGCCCAGCTGCCACCCTGCCCTGGCCGCCGCGACAACGGACACGCCGGGAGGATGCTGGCCGGGGCCACAGTCCCTGCTGCCCAAACGATTCCATCCCCTGGTTTTGTCAGAGCTGTGGCCCGGGTTTAAGCATCCCTAAGCTGGTGGCTGCACTCCAGGAGGACAGGAGCTCGGAGGCTCTGCACTTAGCCATGTCTCGCTCTGATGCTATTAGCAAGGACATCTGAGTTGGAGATTGACCTATGAGTTTGGGAGCATTATTCTGGTCTCAGCAGCTGATCTGGGCTTTACTCTAGTGGTTGGTGTGAGGATTGTCCCAGAGCTCAGGAGAGCTAATATGGGATCTCTTCATCTCCTGAGCCATCTGTGGCTGCCCTCTGCCAGAGCCCTCTCTCTTCATAGGAAGAGTCTGGCAGAGGCAGGGCTGAAATTATCCTATCTGCCAGAAAACTGAAATTTAGAGCTGGCGCACTCTCAGTGACTAGTCTCCCCAGAATGAGAAAACAGTCTTTTAAATGACTTGTTGACTCATATGACTAGTAGTAAGAAAATTTTCTTCAGCCTACAAAAATTTTCAATGGCTGAGAGATAAACTAATTTTCTTCTTGTTAATCATCATCACCATTGTCATTATCAGCATTACTATCTTCCCCATCACCTAGATCTCTTCCAAGGTCTGCTGACAAACACAGAAGAACCTCTTGGTTTTGCTTTTCATAACACACTGCAAAATGCCAGTATAGTTTTAAACATTGCTCATCACCGAATCTCTACAGTCGAATGGAGATCATGCCTGGGATTTTGCAAACAAGTACTAGGTATTCTTTATATATCATTGTCCTGCAGTATCATTTCCTATACAACCTTCCCCTTGGAAAATTCCTTCTCCAAAAAGGAGGTTGTACACTGGATGGCAGATGTTGGACAAGTAACTGTATCAACTGTTTTAGGAAGACTGCTCTTATGTGAACATCAACCACATTATCAATCCTTCAGCTGAAGCCTAACACAGCTAGAGCCCTAAAAGAGGCACTTCTGGGATGTGGCTCCTGAGGAAAGTTCTCTCCAAAACTCTGGTAGCCACAGTGTGTGATTTGAGCACATGCATGCAGCAACACCCTTTTCTATCAACTGTTTCTAGAATTTGATTACAGCACTGGACACTTGTTTTCTGTACAAGCATCCACTCTTTTTTTCAGGGCTTTTTAAAATCCCTCTCTGAGCAATATCCTGTTGCTAGGAGTTCCACAGGCTAATGGTGTGGAAAAATATTTCCCAGTGAGAAGAGCTACACCTGTCCAACCCCCCTTCTGTGCACCATCCATCATGCTGACAGCGTAGGTAACTTGCCCGGGATCATGTCAAAGCGTGAAATAGCTATAAAGGCAACGCATATGTGTTTGTCATTTTTATCATTAATGGGATCAAGCAAAACTAAGGCAGAGCTATTGAACTGTGCCACAGAAGCCAGGGGAAGCTGGAGCCATGTCCAAGAGCAGTTCAGAGTGGTGGCTCCTGCTCTGGCCCACGGAAAGTGCACGGGGTGAGCAACGGTTTGATCTTCTTATTTATTTGTGTTTGATGTGGCTGTAATGCAGGGAAAATGTTGGGTTTGGTTTTGGGGCCCAAACATAGCCTGGGGCAGGGGAGCACCGCCTCCCCATAATGGACCTGTGGCTCCAGGCTCCTGCTCCTCCCTTCCCAGTTCAGCAGGGAAGCCCAATTCAGCAGAGGATGGGAAAAAATACCCACCTCCCCTTTTAGCCAGGCAAGCAAACCCGAGCAGGACAGATCTAGTGAGCTTTTAAGGCAGCTCTCTGGTGTGATTAGTTAGAGCTTAACATGAGATAAAATCAATTGGAAACTTGTGTGAGTTAGGGCTGCTCTCATCAGTCAGAGTTTGCAGCAGCCAAGTGCAGCATGATTGTTATTAATATCTACTACAGATGTATAAGCTGAAATGGGGCTTTACAGTAAAAAGGAAGACAAGTTGCTCTTTCCCAAGAACATACAGATTGTGCATGTAATTCAGGGCCATGCTGAGCACCCTGCACATCTGTAGTGGTGGGAGCTGCCTGTTCTTAGGAGAAAATACACTGGTGTCATATATGCATGTGTATTTTCTCATGGTACTGCATAACACACAAGGATGTTGTTTAGGAGTTTAAAGTGTTGAGTATTGTGATGTTTGTGGTCCATCCCAGGAGCTGCATTAAATGTGAGGCAGCCCACATACCGTGGGTGACTTCAATCCTGTGCTTTGTGCCTGCCTTCCTTCAAAGGAAAAATGCTTTCTGCCAATGCAGTAAGTAATTCTGTATGAGGCTGGACCTCAGCATCAGCTGTAGTGCTCACTACTGTGACTGCTGTGATAATTCCCATGCTGTCACACGAATGGGATTGCACCATAAACTCACACACCTTAGCCGTGCTGATGGCCAAGCCTACATAATGGCCCAGTGCATTGGTGCTAATGATCCAGTGTTTATGGTGGCCCACAGCACTGTTGTCATGCCAACGAGGTGGTATTCCTCTCTAGAAAAAATAATAATAACCAAATAAATAAATACTTTCTTTCTCCAGACTGATCTGTCTGTTTAATAGGAGTTGGAGATTAAAGCTGAAGGGAGGAAAATCCCGGCTGAAATACAAACCAGTCTCTGTTCAGACGAGAGTAGAGCAAAACATCTTTCTCCCTCTCCATCCCCTCTGTGCTGTGCAGGGCACTCTGTGCAAAGCGTCCTTCCCAGTGAAGCAAACCCCTCCTGTGGCAGGATGGGGGAGCAGGAATTCCTGCCTAACCAGTCCCACCCTGAAGATTTGGGTCAGGCTCAGGACTTCCATGCTGAACCCCCCTATCCCGGTCCCATGGCAGTCCCAGGCCCCATTAGGCACATGGCACAAGGAAAGCCTATCCCTCTGGCTGCCACATGAGCACCCAGCCTGCCCAATCTGCCCTGCTCTCTGCCCCAGCACATGTGGGTCCTGGCAGAGTTCAGCTCTGAAGCACTGGTCAGGGTGCTCACAGTAGGAAGGGTGATGATGCTACAGACCCAACTGAGCCTTGCTCCTCAGGATCATCCCTTCCCTCTCTGAGAGGCTGATGTGCTTCAGAGCTTCAGCTCTTCCTTACCTCAGTCACCAAACCCGTGCCCATTTTCACAATCTCTTCTTAAAATTTTGGATTTTTTTTTTAATTTCATACAAAAATAAATGCCAGGTGCTGAATTCTAGGACTTGGTGCCTGGCTGTCATTATTCCCTTCCCAGGAAATTACCCATCTTCCTCTGAGAAATATCTATCTTCTTCCCACCAGTCTTTCTCACAAGTCACTTCTCACATGCATTTCCCATTCTGTTTTCTTGCCCCTCTCTTGTCCTTTAATCCAGCTCACATTACTCCAGCAGTAAATTATTTAAAGCAGGCAAATACGTGCAACAAGCCAGCTTTCTGTCAGGCACGAGCCTGTTCAGAAACTGATACACTCAAAATTTCTTTATCTTGGCCCAGCTTTATCTTGAGCTAGCCTTTTCCACCATCCAGTTCAAATGCCTCATATCCCATCACACAGTCCCAGTGCCCTACAAATCATGGCCCTTCAGATTCCTACCTTGATTTTTGGAGGAACACCTTATTGCTTCTGCAGTTTTCCTGCAGAATCAACCCCTCCATGGGATCAATAAGGTAGAACTTAATGTAATTCAGAAAATTATTCAGATAACCAGAATAGTTTGAATTTTAAGAGTAAAAAACAACAATTAAACTTGGAAGAGGCATAAGCCCTTACAGCACAGGTTGGACCAGCAGCTGGCATGAAGAGGAAACTGGCACAGGGAATATCTTGTCCTGCTAGTGTAGTTTTCCCTTACAAAGTTTCTTGCCTCTGGCACCAGGGGTAAGAAGACATGGATTAGGCTTTCCTTTGTTAGCAGTGAGACAGTGAGCTGGTTAAAGGCAAATGCCCAAATTCCCAGGTGCCTGCAGTGCATCATGTATAACCAGTCAGGCTGCATGTAGTAATTTCTCCCTGTTGTATGTGAAATATGTGAAAGGTCACTTCATCCAGCCCTGAGTTCCAGGCTGGTTTTCAGGAGACTCCTTTGCACCCACCCTTCTAGCAGTTCATCAAGCCACTCATGCACAGCACTGCTCTCCCTCCACAGGCTGTGACAGTGAGAGACAGTGCTAAGGTTTGACCAGGAGGTGTTAAACAGACCTGACAATTTGTGTGCTCTTGTAGGAAATCTTGAACTTCAGTAGCACCTGGGTCTTTCTCCCAGTTATGTTCTTGAAGCTGTCACGTTTGAATTATCCTGGAGATGTTCAGTGTCTCTCTCTCATGTCTTTAGAGCGTGTGGGTAGTTGACCCTGTTGAGTAATGTCATCCCATTAGACAGAAACACATGTTCATTGAGATAAGGATGAGCTGTCTCCCATAAGGTTTGGAATCAGATCTCAGTTGGTCTTTCTGTTACACATCCAACTGGCATGATTCCTCCCTCCACTGAAATCCTGCAGGGATATATTTCAGTGGGCTAATTATAAATTCCTTCTGTCTTGCAATAGCTGGATATAGCATGCCTGGTGGCATGAACCTCCCCTCCTTCATTCGTGTTGTGCACCTCTCTCTTGCTGCAGGCAAAAGTAATTTCCCCAGCCTGGAAATGTGATTTAATTTGACCTTGTTCACACAGGTTCTGCATCTTTTACATTCCCACCCCCAATGATAAAACAGGATCAGAGAAAATTGCAATGATTCACAGTGATGCTCTGCCTCAGCCTCCAATTCCTCTTGTTCCTTCCTCTCACTGCCATCTCTGCTCTGCCTACCCATTGCAGCTACAGGGTACTTCTGACTGTAGGTGGAGGATGTAAGAAGGATGTAAAGATGTGAAACCACACGCTTGTGTCACATCTCCTCTGCCAGGAGAGGCAAATCTCATGTCCTTCCTTATGAGACACTTCAGGAGTGAAAGGAAAAGAAATGGAGAGCCAGAGTGAAGAGGGAATATTAGCAGAAACAAGGGGAGTGCTCTAGCACTCTGTTTGTCAACTGTTTCTGTAGCAGATCCTTACTTGCAGTCCCTGCCTGGATCCACTCCTTCTGCCATCCTCTGCCTGCCCAAGGCTGCTGTCCTGAACTGCACAGTTCTACTGTCCCAAACTCACAGTTCTACTGTCCCATTGGCTGCTGTCCCCAGTCTCCCCACTCACCCTTCCTTGACATGGTAAGAATAAATTGTCCAACTTAAATACCTCAGCCCTGGACTCCTAGTGGTCCTGTTTAGAGGAACATCTGTGGAAATCCATGAGCTCCCCCTGGTTCAGAAGGTCTTGTTTGTGGGATTCTCTCTCCCTCATCTGGTATTTGATGCTCAGCAGGGAGATATAATGGTGAGCTTCTCTAGAAGACAGACTCTCTACCTGTGCCACAGGAGTGTTAATAACACACTTGCTGCTTTGCAGGATCCCAAAGCATGCAAGATGGTTGGAGAGGCACATTCTGGCTGTGCAGTGGCTGCCTCCACCACTAAACTTGGGGACAGCAAGCCTTTTTACACCAGCTCACAGAAGCTGTAAGCCATGACAAGAAATTGGCTATCCAAAGCAATAAGCTACCAGCCATTAGGGAAGCATGCTTGCACGATTTTCCAGTAATAGGGATGGCATCAATTGTCAGCAAAGCAGACAATCTGGCTGCATGTGTCATTTAGGCCTGTTAATGCTCTGTTTCTCACCTGCTGGCTTTCCCTTTTCTGCTGTTACCAGAGCCCTGGGAAACCTGCTGGGTCCAGTGCCAAATTGTGTAGATCCTTTCCCTCCAAATACATATTTTTGTCTCGTTTTGGGTGTGTAGGACTGCTATTCTCACAGGAAGTTTCTGAAGGGGATGAGGAATGTTTGAGGTCCTTTAAGAGATCAGGGCTATATTTAATATTACAATAGATTTATCTAGAGTTCATATTTTTTGTTTATGCCTCATTTCAACAACTCACATCAATAAACAGGTAATTTCTAACCCTAGGTGGTTGTGGGGTATCTTGGGCCAGACAGGAAGGACCATAAGTGGTCTCTAAACTGCTGGTAGCTGCAAGTGTTGAATGTTGAGCTTTTGCACTAAGAAGAGACTGGGAAGGGGCGGGATGGAGGAGAACGAGAGTATATCCTCTCATCAGCACTTTGGGAAGCTGGAAACAGCTGCCAGAGCTGGACACCACAGTGGATAAAGGACAAGGCACTTCCATGTTTTGCGCTCAGTTGGTACAGACTGATTTAAGAGTAGGAGGATTTTGACCTGGAGTGAGTTCCTCCAGGGTGCAGACTTTAAGGCCCAATGGTTCAATTCTGAGCATGTGGTGAGTTGTCTGCATGTTGATGGGCCGACCAGTGAATCAGTCCAGAGGATGGAGCAGTTTTGTTGCTCTCCCTCATCTCTGTCAGCCAAAGCAAGATGCCTTGTTCCCTGGAGCCACCAAAAGGATGGCTTTTGCCTCTCACATGAAGAAGAAGGTTCACACAGAGCAGCCTGGTCTAAAATCCCACAGCCTGACTTTAGGAAGTGGCAGAAGGTGCTCATTCCCAGTGAACTGGATGTTTGCAGGGCACAATGCAAAACTCAGTGAGATCCAGGCACTGCCCACTGCTGAGTAATGTTGTTGTGAGTAAGAGACTCATATGAGCCATCCATGGTTTCTATTCATTTTCTGCCACCCCCCCAGGCAGCTGGTGTGAGGCTGAGCAAGTCGCTTGCTCTCTTTGGCTGCCACTAAACTTATCTTCATTATTGCACATTTTGGCTCACTTTCATCCTCTTCTGTGGTGAGGAGTTTGCCTCCAACCCTGATCTTCAAGCAGGGATGAGCATGCTGATGCTCCTTCCATCCTCTCACAGTCTCGTGTCTATTTAAACTGTAATGTTTTAGGAGCAGGGACATTAACCCTCATCTGGATTAGCATTGCTCTAATGTAAATAATATTAGTTACATTATAGATGTTTCTGTAATTAGAGTTCCTGTTTCTATAGGCATTTAAACACCCCGTCTCCTCATTTGACAGTTATGTTATTTGATTTGTGTTCTCCTGATGTGGAGATCAGTACAGAAACCCTTTTATCTCTTCTGATGAGCAGGTTTAGCCTATGATTGGATTTGATTTTTTTAGAACTGTGCGTAGGGAGGAGCCCACAGACACCAGGTATGATGTGTGTAAGGTGGGATACAGCCACAGAATTTAAATGGAGGTTAAATAACATGGCAAGAAGCAGGGCTTTAATCAGTAGAGTTTTTTCAAAGAGCATGAGGTAAGGACAAACCTTTTCAAAAGGAGGGAAAAAAGAGCTGGCTTAGTTGGCAAACCCTTGGAAAAATTGGCCTCCCTGTCTCAATTTGTCTGCATTTTAAGTGAGACAACAGTATTTGCTGGTACTCTGAGGGAAGCCCACTCATGAAAAGGTTTACCAGAGATGATTTTATCAGAGATGCTTGCCTCAGCAGATGGCTGTATGCTTTAAATTTAAACAGAGAGACATAAATAGTAGAAAAGAAAAGAGGGTAATAAGAAAAATATTAAACTGCCCAGTGCAAATCCTTGGGGAACTTCTATTGCAATAACTGACCTCCCATATAGCACCATTTATTTCATAGTCTGGCAGCTTTATAGGTGCTTGTACAGCTACAGACGAACACCAATTTGCCAGTGCAGTTTGTTTTGATAACTGTTGTTTTCAATAAATCTATATTAAAATCAAAGGGAAAATTAAATAGACTGAAGTCGGTGGCACTAGAGATAAGGTAGCACATTACTACGCTGGCCTCTTCAGCTGGAGGAGCTTTCCCAAACATGCACTGTGGGTCACAGGTGTGACAGATTTCAGTGGTCTCAGCTGTGTTTTCTGATGGCAGCCAATCTGAGTGAGAATTCTGGTGGGGGAAAGGAATTCTGATATTTCCAAGGTCAGTTCCTTTCAGGGCTGCAGCAAAGGAGGAGGCTGGGGGAGGATGCACCATTCACTTCCACAGGCTCTTTCTCTTGGGTTTCAAAGGACAACTGCCAGCACACAGGTCAAGGTCTCCAGCCTTTGAACTCCATGCTGTGTCTCCCAGGACCCCTTAGGTGTTCCCACTCCTGTGTGACAATCCACACAGCTGGCACCTGTGGACTGAAAGCAGCAGCAGAAGCAGGATCTGTGAATCGTCCCCTGGCAAGCGGGATGTCTGCAGCTCAGATTTTTCTGGACATGGCATGTCCTTCTCCTCTCTACCCCTGTCAGACTAGGGACCTCCTGCAGCATCAGGGGAAGTCCTGATGGAAGAGAGGGAGGAGAGAATAGAGAATAGAAATTCCAGGAGAGTGCCGAGAAGGAAGGAAAGAAGAAAGAAAGGAAGGAAGGAGCGAGCTAGGGGAAGTGATGGGAGGAAGAGAGAGGCTGGAAAAGGAAAGAGGGTCTGCAAACACTGGAGATGAAAGACAAAGAGGCAAAACATAGAATAAACAGAGGGCGAGATAATGGGGAAATTAAAGCAGGGTAGGCAGAAGTATGTAAAAGTGAGGGTCTGACTCCCAGAGCAGGCAGCAACCCTCACTCCCCTGCCTGGTGAATTCAGCTGTCCATTGGACATGTGTGTGTTCCTGGAGATAAAGTTTGGTGAAAGGAGCTGCTTTGGTCAGGAGTTTAGGAACTACTTCAAAGACACAGCTCTGGACACTTGGAGCAGCAGGGGCTAGAGCTGGGGCAGTTTAGAGGAATGTTGAATCCAAGAAGTTTTCCATAGCACAAAGCATCACAACGGAGTCCAAATAAATAAAGAACCTAAGAGACTTCATGGTAGAGTAAGTATTTTTTTTTTCTAGATCTCAGTTACTCCAGTGTTTGCTGGTAGAAAATTGGTCTTTTTCTACCAGAACACACTGATTGGAGTAACTGAGAATATTTATTAAAGTGTATCAACATTATCCAAGCTTTTTCAGAGAAATTATGTAAAATATTAATATGTGGGGTGTTCTCTTTTTCCCTTCTCCCATCTTCTTCTGATAGTATTATTTTATTCCTGTTCTACATTTATACCCAATTCGGTCCAAGCATTTGGTCTAAAACATGGGATCTCCTGAGCTGGGGGGAAACCAAGTGCTCTCTGGGTAAAATATTTTTCCTTTGTGAAGTTTTGCTTTTCTGCCCACAGCAAATAAACAAACCACAAGTGATGACAGGCCTGTGCCAGGCAATTTTCCTGCCAGCCATCAGACCAAGGGGTAGTTCAGGTTTTTCAGGAACAATCATGTTCCCTGGGGCTGTTCAGACTGTGCCAGGCACTCCTCCCCCTGCTCTAGTCTCTTATGTCCATCTTTTAAAGGCACATTTGAAAAATAATTGTTAAAACCCATTGTTGCCCCAGCTTATGGGAGGGATCCTGATATTGAGTTTCACAAAGACATTTAGCTGGTTTAATAGGAATCTTAAAAAAGGGTGGGGATTATGCCTGTCAATGTAATCTACAGTATGAGGAAAGGAAACAGTGTGGTGTAATGGATGGTTTGGGCTTCTAGAATGATGTAAAAATAAAACAAAAGAAATGTCAAAGTGGTAAAGTGAAAAGAAATACACTTTTTTATTTGGGAATATGTCATTAAACAACAACCAAAAAAAATACGAGCACTAAACTGTTTGTCCCAACTTAGGTCAAAAATCATATTTTTTGAAACCTCAGAATTTCCCAAGGGACACAAATTCCTCTGTTATTATTTTTGGCCAGCTGTCTTCCATATGACTGCCCATGAAAAGTATTTTATCTCAAGTTAAAATCCCACACATAAAAACGTCTCTCTACCTTCCAGCAGGTGTGCTTGTCCTATGGGAAGATTTGCTTTATCAGCAATGTGTTCCTCCAGGAGAAATGCTTAATTTTAGATGTTTTTTCCATTTACACTTAGAGTTCAAGACACTTGAGGAGCAGCTCAGTATTGGGTGGCCTGTGCAGGCGTCAGAACCCTTCTTTTATACACTGCAGCCCGATTAGCTAAAATACTGGCAAAGACATTTTCGTGAAGAGTTTTGTGTTTTTTTAATGTCGCATTAAAAATGTTTAAAATGCTTAAAAATTTCCCATTTCACTGCTGTTGATGCCCTGACTTTGAAATACAGCTTTCCCATGACAACATAGCTGTAAAACACATTTAACTGTTTTTTTTCTTTTTTCTTTTTTTACTAGTTAGCAGTGGAGCTTTGCTATAGCTATTAAAATATAAAGAATAAACTGCACCCAATTGCACAATATTTTTTACCAGGGTTAAGCCTGAATTTCTTTGTGGATGGCATTGAAATATCAAGATTAAGTATACAGTGCGAGCACAAGGGTTTTACGACGTACAATAATGTAGAAAAGCTTGTGTTTCTTCAGCAAATTGACATCACTGTTTGCCCTTCTCTCTTTGTGCTTCTTGGGTCTGATTTTTAGGAGCAGGAGCTGGGAAAGGCATGGTGGATGATTCAGTGCAGCTCCCTTGAGCTGAGATCACGCTGGCACCAATGGGACGTTTTACAGTGCTGTGAGTGGCTGGTTTCAGGGCTCCCACCGCTCCTCTCGGAAGCTGATCCCACAGTTTAATGCATCATAGCCTCAGGACATTTCTCCTGATGTTCAGCCCGTTTTCCTTTGGTCAAGTATCTTGGGGAAATCCTTTGCTCATGATGGGTCGTTTTGTTTTGTGTTTTGGTGCTGATGCCTTCCTGACACACTCAGTTTTTCTGCTCATCCCACGTACAAAGTGGGAGTGAGGGGCAAAAGCTGGATTCACTGGGAGCCACACAAAGGGCAAGGGCACTGATCTACACCCCGAGCAACACAGTTGTTGGCTTTGCATTTCTCTGCATCCTCTTGCACTTGTGGTTAAAGTGGGGTTTCTTGGGGACAGGACCAGCCTGTCTGACCAGCTTTGTGTGCTCAGTCAATAGAAGGTCCAGCAGGGATGATTCTGACCGTTCCAGCAAGGCACAGAATAGAGAAATAAAATGCTCACATGCACCAAACCCCAGAAGTTTGTTCAAATCCAAGCAGATCTCCCATGGAAACATCCCATCCTGATGTGAAATGTCCAAGATTCCCTTGCCCTCTGTTAACATAGCCCAGTCAATAGCCACTTTCTGATGTCCTGCAACGTTTTTCTAATGCACTTTATTTCCTAGCCTGCCAAAGGCTGTCCCTCTCACCTCTGTTTTAACTGGAAAAGGATTTCCACCCCATGGCCCTGATTCTGGCTGAATTAATGGTTTTTGAACTGAATCAGCACATTTGAAGTTAAAACAGATCCCCACTGAGTCTGTACATTTTTATTACTGCGCAAGGAGTGCTTAGGAAAATAAAAGGAATGAGAAAGCCCTGAGAGTGGACCACCCTGTTGAGGGGGGAAATGTAGAAATCAAGCATGTTTATATGAGTGATATTTATAGGGTCAAGTGACATAGATTGTACGAGGCCTTGGAGCCCAGCTCAGGAATACCACATACCAGTCTGGGCACTCATGCTCAAGAAAATTTAATTGAAACTGAAGCAGGTGCAGAGGAGGCCTACTAAGATGGAGTGGGAAATGGAAAGATAAGATGCTAAGGAGACACAAGAAAAAATGGCTTATTTAGGCCACCAAAGGAAAGATGGCAAAAATGGCTGGGATCTGAGAGCTGCCTATGAATACATCAGGTGAGGGAAAGAAACCAACAAGCTAAATCAAAGGATAATTTTTCCATAATAAATTGGAGTAAAGTAGCTATAATTACATTTTGTCTGGGAATTAGAGGGTTTTCCATCTGTCAGGTAGAGAAAAGCTGAAGAAATCTTCTACTTGGGTGAGCATGAAAAAGACATATTTGAAGATGGAGGTGGATAAACTGGGATGTTGGAGAGGAAATGATATTACAAGATGGAGGAGAATGGTTCAGTATCCCTGGGACTTCTTTCCTGACCAATACTCCTACCTGTGGATTGCTTTTATCATCTGAAATACCCTTTTGCCTTTTCTTTCCTAAGGACATCAGCACCTTTAAAATCTCCTGTCATTGTCATCCAAGAGCCCTGTGCTGCATCTGCAAAGCTCCGAGCCCCACAGAGCTGCTGTTGCTCCCAAATTCATCAAGGGGGTCACTGTCAGACAATGAGACACACTTGCTCCCACGGGGTTTGAATGAGCTGCTTTCTTTCAAAACACCCTTTAATTGACAGCTTGAAATAGCTTTCCATGATGACAGGCTGTCATTAATATCATTCACCAGAATGATACCCCAGTGATAGTCTCTGTGTTTGGAGGGAAAGGGAGAGAGAAATCCTCTGCAAACAAATGTTTCAACAGAATACATGAACTGAGCTGTGGTTTCAAGAATGACAACATGAATATAAAAATGTACATTGTGAATATTAGTATTCCCTTAAATATGTACTCACGTCGGTTAATGAGTCCCACCGGTGGCGTTAGTAACTGAAGGATTTGGGTTGGCACGTTATTAACTTGTTAAGTAGAAAACAGTGATACAAAACTACTTGTCATGTGTATTATAAGACATTTAAAAGTTTCACTCAGCATAAGCAGCTGAACAGTATTAACAGAGTTGCCTTTAAAATGATCTGATGTTTCTTTGTGCCATAATAATGTAAAATCCCATTGCTTTAAAAGGAGCTGCGCTCCATGGGCCCTTGGGAGGGAAGCACTGGGAGAAGGAGGGAATGTCCCTCCTTCTCTGTGCTGACCCAGCAGCAGGCAGAGACCTGACAGCTGATCTTGGGTTAGGATAAGCTTAGCCCTGTCTTCACACAGAGGATCCCTTGCAGCTGCCACTTGGGGCCAGGGAGGTTTATTCTGTATTTTCTGCCTTACCCTGCCCCACTGGTTTGCTCCTTTCTAATCAAGCTCTGCCCATCCATCAGCCCAGTGGTGGCTTAACATTTGTGCTGAATGAAATGGTGCTTTGCTCAGAATCTGTTGGGGTTTTCAAACAAATAAAACTTCAGGTAACTGTAGACCAGGTTGCTGGCAGCAGCAGAGGGATCCAGCCATAGGAGAGAAGGTCACAGCTGGAATCTGAGCTGATTTCCACCCAAGGTTTGAAGACAGTCTTTCATGTAAATTAGGACAGAGCAGACACTGCCCCAGCATGGACCCTATTTCCTATGGGCTTCTTCTAGCCATCTCAAAATCTGTAAAAGTAGGGCAAGCAATTAAGACACCAGAGTGACTCCTGAACCACGCTCGCTTGCTCTCGGATAGAGCCGGTCCTGAGGCAACGGGGTCACGGGACTGACGTGGGCTGTGCTACCTGGAATAAATGAGGTGGCCCTAATGAGTAACTATCAGCCCTTCTGACCATTGTTCCCCACCTGCATGACCCAGTTTGTCAGCATTCCTTGCCTCGGGCCCCATGGCAATTGACCATGTGCTTTAGTGGCACAGTCCCTTGGGCAGGGGAGCTGTTCCCAGCCAGGATGCTACAGGGGCCATGTGCATTGAAGGGCACGCCACAGGATAGCTATTGATCACCCTCATTTATTTTTCCAGAAGCCTGGAGTGAGCCAGATTAATCTGTAGGTGACATTTTCAGTGGCCTGCAGTGTTCATTTGAGGCATAAGAGAGGCTCAGACATGAGCAATACAGAAATAGTGACAATATTTCGTAAAACATGGCTCTCTGAGCTTGTTTGAGTGCTGATAGTTGTGACAGAAAAAAGGCCCTCTGAAAGTGCAGTTGCTGAAGGAACCTCATTGCTGTCCTGCAGTCTTTGAGTCACAGAAGCTGGCAGAAGCCAAGGTGTGGCCCTGGTTACTGCAGATAACTCATCTGGGAAAAGGGGTTTTCCCCAAAGAGCTGGGCAGGAGGAAATCCGCCTGCTGGGAAACCTGGGAAACAGCACGAGGCTTGGCCAATGAGAAAAGGGCATGCACACCTCTATGAGCCCTTCATCGTTTGTCTAGACCAAGGAACTACATTTTACTGCAAGATGCAGAGGTCGGCAGAGGAAAGGCCTCTTCTCTTTCATCCTCTTAGAAACACAGGCAGGCCTAAATTTCAAGCTTTGGGACTGCAGTGTAATTTCAGTTTCCATCCCTGCTAAGGGATGGCCAGGGAAAGATGGCTCAAGGAATCACAGTGCAAAGGCCTTCAATTCACTCTCCTGGACTCCTGGCAATCCATACATCAGTCACCAATGACTTGACAAATCACAGCAATATAGCTAAGCTTAGAAGTAAAATTTCACATTATCCTTGCTTATGTGGGTGGGAAGCTGAGAGATGCCAAATCTAAGAGGACTTAAAGGAACTCTTACTATTATTAAATGGTTTGCTGTTGGTATTTTTATAGTTCTGACATGATACTTTCATGGTTCAGGCCTCTCAAGTTCAAGGCTGCACACAGAGGAAAGGATAAATCCAACCTGAAGAATCAGCAACTCAGTGAAAGGCAGGAGAACGAGGCAGATTGAGTCAGGCAGCCATCCCACCTCATGTGGAGCATCAGTCAGTGATCTCTGCACTCTGGTACTTATCTTTTTGTCCAGTATTTTAAGACATGGAGCCAGAGAAAGGCTTAAGGAATTATTTTAAGAGGAGACCATGAGAGGTAGGATTGCTCCTGCCTGCAGGCAAATGATGGGTGAGGCAGCCTCTAGAATCCCTCACAGTCCTGTTCGCATGAGTCAGTGCTCTGGGTTTGTTCATCATGCATATGAGGAGTATCAGGGGTGTGCAAAGGAGCTGCTGGCTTGCAGTGTAGAGGTGTGAGTGAATGTGAGAAGCGGGGAAGGAAGCAAGGAATAGCAGGGAATGGCCCCAGCTAGAACACTCGTCATTGCAGTGAGATTTCAAGAGTTATGGATGGACCAGTAGGCTAAAGATTGGGTATCACTGCAGGTAAGTTCAGAGAATTACAGACTTGTTCCGGTTGGAAGGGATCTCTGGATCCAGTCCAATCCCCTCGCCAAGGCAGGGTCACCAGGGCAGGTGACAGAGGAACACCTCCAGGTGGGACTCGAATATCTCCAGAGGGACAATCCATGGGCAGTCTGGTCAGGATTCCTTGCAGCAGCAGGTAGGGACAGGACTCAGAACCCTGGCAGAGTGTGACAGCCAGAGAGATCGGGAGTGGGGAGGAGGTGCCACAGCTCAGGGTGTCAAGCAAAGAGCAGGCACGGTTCAGACAGGTTTCCTGAGAGAGATGAGGGAGCACAGAGGCGCGGAGCCATCAGGACTTGGGGGAGGTGTCCTGGCCACGGGCTGCGATGGCCCTTGAGGACACAAGGCGGGTAAGTGCTGGCTCCGTGGCAGACGAGGAGTCGGGCCGGCGGGGAGAGGATGAGATCCCGCCGGGCACGGGGGGTGGGAACCGGCGCCCCCACACCCGGCGCGGCGTCGAGGCGCAGCCACGCGGCGGGGCCGGCCGCGGAGAACTACAGCCCCCAGCGTGCCCCGCGGGGCGGCGCGAGACACGCGCCTGCGCGAGGGGGCGCGGCGGGTCGGAAGCCCCGCCCCCGGCGGCGGCGGGCGGCGCTGCGGTTGGGCGGCGGCGCTGCCGCTCAGCGCGGGGTCGGGGGTCAGAGTGCGGGCGGTGAGTGGCGGTGCCGGGCACTCGTGGTGCGGAGTGCGGGGCGCGGGGCCCGGCCGGGCCGGGGCGGCTCCGCCGCGGGGGTGGTGCGGGAGGCGGGCGGCGGCTCGGCCCAACCCTGCGGGGCCCGGCCGGCGCGGGGGGCCCCTCAGGCCTGGCGGAGACGTGGGGCCGCCGTGGCCCGGGGCGGGGGGGAAAGGCCCGGCGCGGAGCGGGGGCGCGGCCCGGCCCCCGCGGCGGTGGGGCTCGAACCGGGGGCGTGGGGCTGCGGGCCGGGCCGGGCCGGGCGGGGCAGGGCTGGGGTGCCGGTGCTGGTGCCGGTGAGGACCGGGGGCGGCCCCGGCCCGAGGGGAGGGCGCGGGGTGGCGGCGCCTCGTCTGCTCGACGCCCGGGTTGCCGGGCCCTCCGCGCCCCGGTGCGGCTCTGAGGGGAGTCTGGAGGGTGGCTGTGGCAGCAGTCCCCCAGATCCCAGCTGCGGCGGCGTCAGTCGCTTTCCGGGCTTGAGGAAGGGAAAACAGCCCGTGTGCCCGGGGGCTGGGCACGGGCTGAGCTGCAGGCAGCGGCAGCAGCAAGGATTTTTTTATGTTTTGGGATGTGGAGGTTCATAGGTGAAGGTAATGAGGGAGTAGGAGGTTTGTTTTGTTTTTTTTTCCCTATATTTTCTACCCTGTGGGATTGAACTGATCACCTGTCTCAGATCTGGAGAGTGAAGTAAACTTGAGAAAGCTTTGGAGTACAGTCTGTTTACTTGTTTCCTGAGTGGCAGTAGGAATTTCTTCTCCTTTTCATTTCTTGCTGCTATGCTGTTACAGGTGTTTCTTCCAAACTGAGATGTATAAAGAGGTGTTGTCATTTACTGCTGATGTTCTGTGTCCTGTGTCTGGTGGATTTACGTGGTCACTGCTGGCCTGTTTGCTAATAAGTGTGACATTTGTTTTGCTACTTCTTTCCTTACTTAGTTTCTTTATTGAGCTTTGGGTTCCAGAGATGGTAGGTTGACAGCTGCTGTTTAGTCTGAACTCTTGATATTCTTTCAGCTGTGATGCAGGGGAACCAGCAAGCTTTCAAATATGTTAATGCTTGCACTGTGTCTCAGGAAGGGTGAGGTATACAGAGCTCCAGGAAGGTATATCTCCAAAACACCTGTCCCATCAGATACTGTTAACAGCTGTTTGAGGATTTTACCTGGTTTCTTTTTGATGTTAACTTGAATAGATTTTGTCCTGTAGTGTCTTTTTGCAACACTGTAGCATCTCATATCTCTTGATATTAAAGTTGGCATCTGAACTTTTAATAAAGAATGAATAATTCTCAAATTCAGCAGTATGTTAAAAGTCTAGTTGATTAGTCCCCACTGCGTAGGCTTGGGAAATGTGATTTCAGATGGTGTTTTTTACTTCAGATATTTTTGTTTCCATTTTGGAGCACTGGATTCTGCCCTTTGCCACTGATTTTTCACATTAATTTACAGTGTGGACCAAATGTTTGTTTTGTTTCAAAGAGTGGCCCTGTGGCCCTTTTATGCATTCTTGTTCATCTCAAACTTTGGGTTACTCTACATGAATAGTGTGTTTGGTTTGGTTTTTTTCGTAAAGTTAGTGTGTCTAGACAGATTTGAGTGGTACCAAAATCCAAAAGAAGAAAGTGATTAAAGCCTTTTAAAAAATGTCCATGTGCCTGATGCTAAATAAAGAAGACCTTGGATTGAACAAACACTGATAGGACCTAAAATTTCTGTTCTGCACTTGAGAGATACTTCAGTTTGTTTTCTTCAGAGGGCCTGATTACAGCTGGTTTAGTGCTTATCTTGTTTTGATTCTGTTAACTTTGGTAGGCATTGCTTTTATTTATTTTTAAACCCTCTTAAATTTTGGGAATAGAGTTCTGGAAGATACTTAAATGTGTGGAGTATTTGCATTTTACCCTGTCTCTGTGTCAGTGCTGTAGAGGGCCCCAAGGCTGTGGAGTGCAGGTGTGGTGACATCCAGGTAAATGGTGCAGGACTGCCCAGGGAGCGTGGGCTTACAGGGGAGCATGGAAGCAGCTGTGCTTTTGTCTCAAGTCTCTCTTGGATCTGAAGAAGGTATTTTTGCTAGAAGTGGTCCTGCTGAGACTCCTGGTGTTTCACTGTAGTAGTGATGAGCTAACATAGCAGTGTGGTGCCATGGCAAGCGGGGGACTAAGGGAAGAATTGGACAAGTTGAGGCTGTCAAGACATAACGTAGAGCAGAGGTGCTGGCTGTGCTAGGGACCATTTGAACCATTTCCCTTCCCTAAGAGAAGTGATCTCAGCTCGTCTCAGGCCTGCTGAAAAGTTATATTCTCCCTAGATGTGCTGTATAGGTAAAGCTACTTCTCTTCCAACCAATGTTTTTTTTCTCTTTTAAATTTCAACTGTATTTGTTACAATCTATTTTTTTCTGTGGTTGAATATTAGGGTGAACATCTTCCCTGGCAGATTTTCTGGGCTGAGAGTGGGTTGTGTGGAAACCATGCCCCACTGTAGCTGCTACCTGTTTGGAGCTTTTGCCAGGGTACCAAGACACAGCTTTGGCTTGCTTTTAACACTTCTGGAGCTCATTTGTGAAGATCAGAAGTTACCAGTGTATTGAGCAATGCCAGTCTTGTTTCCCTGAATCCAGGCTGAGATTCATTTGGGACTCTCAGGTGTTAACTTTCATTTTTCAGATAACGAAGGTGTGCAGCTGTATAAGTGGTTTGAGGAACTGTGGCATTCATGTGTATGAAAATGAAGTAATTATGTGTGCCAGATACCATTAAACAAAGGGTGGCCTACTATGTCTCCTTTCCACTAAATTAGGCCAATGTGCAATAGTAGCTTTTACTGACTAGATGGGTAGAAGCTACAAATCTCTAGCTCCTGGCACTAGGAGCTGTGCTGAGGATAGAGAGAACTGAAGTGCCATAAATTTCAGAACTTATCTCAAAGACCAGGGCTGGGAAAGTTTGAATGAAAACTATGACATGTTATTTTTTGACAGCGAATGGATTGACCATTGGAACGAGCTGTTTGAAGGTAGAGGGGAAGCTCCATTCTTCATGCTGCAATTCAAGGCCAGAAATTTTTCTGAAAGATGTTCAAGCCTTTGGGCTCAACTAAGGAAATGGAAACTTTAGGGCCATGAGGTTGAGACCAAATGGTCTGGTGGGCTTTGTGAATTCAAGTTTAATGTGTCTATGCTGCTAGAGCTAAGATAACTTCTCCATTCTCTGCAAAGTGCCATGTCATCCCAGGTGTCTCTGTCCTGGTCTGAGTACATGGGTTGGTGAGCAGCTGAGCTGACCAACAGCCCCAGTGCCTCATCTCATTCCTGCTTCTGCCAGTGTGGGCTCTTCCTCTTCTTTGAGCTTTGCTATTCATCCAGCCTGGCCCTGACCTAATTCGTCTCACTAAACCAGCCAGAAACTATCTTGTTTTAATTGTGTTTTATTCTGGCTGTGTGAGTCCTTTTATAGGTTCCTGTGGTTGAATCGGCTCACGGAAGGGCTAGACAAGCTCAGGAACTGGTGTAACGTAATCAGCAGGAGAGCAAGACTGAGAGGGAAGGACAGGCCTGCCTCCTTTTGGCCTCCCAGAGCTGTTGGCTTGGTTAACCTCATTTTGTGTAGTTTCACACTGGTGCATTTTCTTATGGCTCCCAGGCAGAGGCAGGAGACTGGACTAGAGGATTTTTGGTCTGATCCCATGCGACTGTTCTTTTCCTTAATAGCAAATCTGTTCTTCCTCTTTGGCTTTTGCTGTATGTGTCCCTGTTACTGCTTCTTTGTTTTAATTTTTGTTCTTTCCTTTCTCTACATTTCTTCTAAGTGACCAGTCCTTTGCTGTGTGGAACTTCTTCAGACTCCAGCTTAGACCCGTTTGCTCATCTGCAGTTACTCTTGGAGAAGGTTTAAAAATACACAGCAAAGCCTGTCTTAGGAGACCAGTCAAGGAGCTGACGAAAGTGGGTTGCCTAGCAGAGGTGGCCTAATAAAATTGGAGTGGAATTGTACTGTGCATCTTTGGGACGGCTTCTGGGTGGTCTGTTCAGACAAATTCGTGTCCTGCTGGTGTGGAGTCTCGTGTGGGTTTCACTGTGTTGTCAAGTGAACTGAGATGTGTTTGTTTCCCAGCTTTGTAGGGTGCCATAGCTGCAGCAAGCGCTTCCCTAAGTAATCAGCGCCTTCGGCCTTGCACATTGTGATCTCACAAGCCATCGCGTCTGTGATGTCACAATGGAAGAGATTCTGGTGCTCTGACATGTGTGCTCGTGCCTTTGACAAATCAGCCAAGGAACCCAGCGGCAAGGATGAGCTCAAGAAATGGGAGAGACCTTCCTTAACCCAAGAGTGCCCTCCATCCTTTAGTCAGCCTTTTCCATGTTCACTTATCTCTTCCATAATGACCATACAGAGGGAAACCAGTGCCTGTATAGGGTGAATTATTTTTTTCAGTTGACCTACCAAGATGCATGTTTCTCCCAGATGAGCAGTTGCCCAGCTCTCCTCCTGTACCCCTCATTCTTTTCTGTTGTTCCCCTCACTTGTATTGCCTCTAATTTTAGACTGTAAGTTCTTGAGAACAGGGACCTCCTCATCTGTAGTGGGAAGAGCCTGGGTGTGATTGTGGAGTACTGTAAAAACAAAATGATGACTGCCAAGTTGTATCTGAGCTGAGCAATGATGGGGCAGCATATAGACATGCCATGACAGTACAGATTTTCCAAAACAGGCGTGGATGTCTAGCAGTGCTGGAGACAAACCCAGCCAAACGTGAAGGGAGTGCAGCTGTGAAGTGTACTGTTCTCATGTTCCAGTGATGATACTGTGAGGTTAACAAATTAAAGAAAAAAGCAAATCTACCTGTCTAAAATTGTGTTACTTTATTAAACAGTTCTAAAAGCTTTGTCTTTTGTTATTTGTTTTACTTTATGTTGGTTGTTTTTTTTGGCAAGTTTGAGTGGTGACAGTGGATAAGCTGGTCTTGTTCATAGTCTCTTGTTTCCTGCCTCACAGGCTAGCCAGGTGCTGTCATTTTTGTACTGTAGTTCATCTAATGAAATATTTGGGTTTAGGTTAAGGTTGATTAAAAAACACCCTGAATTATCTCTATTGTTCTTCAGTTATATTTTCACACAAGTGAAATATGGGCTCACATTTGACCTCTGAGTATGCATTTGAACAGCTATCAAAATTGAAGTCCTGCATTTTTTGTTATACTGTGTTCCAGGTGTCACTAAATGTGTGCAATTTTGTTCTACAGAAAGCATCTCTATTACCTTAACTTTTTTTCCTCCACAATTCAATAAAATAGACAAACCTGACTTACATTTTTGATTGGTTTTCGTTGCTTTAGCCTTGAGTTCAGTTGTCTGTTGGAGGCCAGGAGTCACAGCTGCCCCTACCCAGGTTTTGCACAAATAATAAACTGAAGCATTTTACTCCCAGAGCTTGCTTGCTATTAATTTTTAATTTCAGTTTTTCTTGTAGTTTAGGTTAGTGGGGGGTTTTCTTACTTGTTTGTTTTCTAATATGGTGGAGGGCTGTCTTGTCATAATGAAGTAATTTAACATGTGAGTGAAGGCTCTCATAAAATGTAATTTCTTGGGTCACCCCACCAGTGTGAAGTTAGGTGTTGTCTTCCTGCCCCTTCCCTACTCAGTTTATCAAACTGGAAAGTAAAAGGGAATATTTTGGGCTCAAAGCCAAACTGTAATTTTAATTAGATGTAGTTGTAAAAAGTTCATATTTATGTTATGTGCCAGGAGTCATTAAGTTCAAGTTCTTGGTAGACTAATTTGTCCTGCCATTGATGAATTTGACTCCTCTGGAGCTTGTGTGGTGCACGTCTCTCTCTGTGGCTTTGGGGCTGCCCTGCAGGCAGGGGACAGCATTTGCTATGCCCTGCTGGCTCTTGTCACCAGCATTCTTCACGTGGCAGGAGTTCCCTGTCTTGTTCCTTGCTGCTTTGGTTGTCCCTAAGCAACCTTCCCAGTGGGAAGCCTGGTGTGCAGCAGCCGCCAGTGCAGATTCTCCGCTTCACGCTCACTGGGGGCCCTGGCAAGGCTGGTGGCTGCAGCTGACACTTGCCTTTCTCTTGGCTTTCCTTCCTTGCTGGTGATCAAACTGTCATGCTTTAGCACCATGTGCTTGGACTGCTAAAGAAGCAAGAGCTGTGCTCAGCCTGACCTTGTCTTGGTACCTGCAGCTGATGTCCAGAGAACATTTTTTTCTTAATTTATTTTTAAAATATAGATGCTGATTTTAGCCACTGCTGTCGTATAGGACACACAGTGTTACACAGCCCAGAACACAAACTATCTTCCAGCTGAAGCCCACCACATGCAGCCATTTCCCATCTTACTGGGTGTAGCAAATGTAAAGTGCTGTCACATTTTCCTAGGTCTGTGTACAATCTGTCAAAATAATTCCTGAGGTCCAACCTCAGTTCATGGTCCCATTACATTTCATACGTATCTGTATGAGGAATTTGAGCTGTGTGATATGAAATATTAACCTAGTAGGGCTGACTGCCAGATGTGACAGCTTGCACTGTCTGAGATTATAATCTGATCCTGTGTGTATAAGAAATATATATATGGTGTTTTATGTAAGTTTGGAAATGGAATCACTGAACATGTGGATTTATATAGCTTGAGCTGGGTTTTTAATTTTTGAAGCTGCATTGCTTGCATTGTTTTCTCTTGGAAAAAAGTACAGGATAATTACTAGTGCTTTGCATTGTCACAGCCATTATAAATGCTTTACATGACATCTAATAAAGTGTGTTTGCTCACCAGCTATCTTGTGCTCTGAGGCACTCTGACCTTGCCAAAGAAGATGATGTGAGGTCTTCCCAGGGCACCCAGAGCAGTGGCTGGGTAAACATACCGTTAAAACTTCATTTGGCTGAAAGTGCAGAGTTTGCAGTGGGGTTGCCCTTGTTTGTATGCTGCCTGTGTAGGGAAATCATGCAATACCACACTCACACACCTATGTTCAGAGCACTGCTCCCTCTGTGACACGGGAGAGTGGGGAGGGAGGCTGCTTTTAGCATGGGGAGCCCGATCCTGTTGCTAGATGTGGACCCCTGCAGAAGCTGTTAGTGCAAATGGGCACTGTTTATTCCTCCACGGATGTCACATGGTACTTTTGTGACCCTGATCTGCCATGGCAGGGTCTGCCATGGTGCTGCTGTGTCTGCTTGGGCATGTGCCTGAATCCAGCCAAGGTGGCTGGTTTACCTTTACCGTGGGCTCAGTGGCTTGCAAACCTCAGCACCACTGTGTGTAGTGCAACCCAGCCTGAAGATTCATGGGGTCTGTGTCAGATACCCTGGTCTTGCCAGTTTAGATACATTAGAGAAGAGAGCTTGCTGTGGGTGGGTGGATAATACATGTTTTATTGCCTGTGTTTGATACAGGGGTTGAAGCCTGTCTGCCTCCCCCACTCCAGTTGTATGTTTTATTTGATGCTGTAGGCTAAAGACCAGGTTTTCCTGCAACTAACTTACAAGCTGCTTTATTCTGAGATATTATGTTTGTTGTGATGGGCATATAGACTCGTGGTAGTTAGAAGATTTAAAGCATGCATACCTTAAATATCTGTTATCTGGCACATGTTAGAAGAAAATACAAGTAACTTCTATTTGGCTGTAAAGCATTTATGAATGACAGCCAAAGCTGTAGATGAAAAGACAATTGGTAGAACTGAGCCCCTTCAAGATAAATGCCATGTTGAGCTCTTCATTTTTGGTTTTGCAACTTGAGTTTTCAGTTTTTGAGGTACCTGCTCTCTGGCATAGTGCTTTAATAAAGCAAATGGCTTCAAAACATGAAAGCCTTGAGGCAAGGGCAATGCATATATCCATGGAATTGGCAGTGTGGGCACTGGCTTGGTCTTAAACATTTCAACTTCTTTGATTTTTGCCTTTCACTCAAAAGCTTGGAAGGGGAAGGTTACCAAATGCATGTTTACTCGAAGCACACAACCTGCTTAGCTGCAATTATCTCCTAATCTGGTCCTTCCGAGTTTCTCTGGTCTCGCAGGTAAATACAGATTTAGCTGTTATTCAAGGCATATTATTTACCTCATTAAGTGTGTGTTTTGGCACGTGCATTATTTACCTGACAGACTAACGGATGGGAGAGAGCAAATGCTGTCTTTTGTGCAAACAGTGACTTTGTTTGTGAGCAGCAAGTCCCCGTTTTGCTGTGGCCACTTTGTCTCCATGTCTCATGGTGGGTACTTCCATCCCTTCATGGTAGAGCAGAAAGCCAGCACAGGTGTGGGGGCCATGCTCATGAAAGGACGGGTGGGTGGCATGTCAAGTGATGGAGTTCTTCCACGAGCAGCGGGACCAACTGTGGGGATAGATTTAAATGTTCTGTATAGCTTGGTGTGTGTGTATATATATGCATACACAATTAGAGGGGGTACTCCTATCCTTGTTCAAGAGGACTGAGTTGGTGCAATTTGCTTGTTTAGCTATCAGTCCCTGTACCCACCCATGTAACACCATGAACTGGTCTTGAATTCTTATTCCTGTAGATCTATTAACAGCCCTGAGGCTGACCCATCTTGGATAGTGACAATTCTGGCAACTTTTTCATGCAAAGTTTTAGAAAAAAGGTAGCAGGAGGGGAAATCCAGGTCGTCTCAACATGGATAATGCAATGTATTTAATAGTGTTTGTTAGATGAAAGTATCAGAAGGTGATGGCTGAGTGAGGTGTTTCTTTGGGAGGAAGACAGTAGCCTATGGAGTCCTGCTTGCATTTTACACTTCCTGCAGTACCTGCATGTGATCAGTTGAACTGATAGCCTCCTCTGGGAGAAATACCTGAAATTAGAAATGGAGTCTAGCACTAAAATCACATCTCTGAGAAACCTTGTGTACAGACCAAACAAGAACTTTCCTGGGGAGGAACCTTCCAGCCACCAGCCACCTGGATTTGTAATGGAAATGCCATGTTTTGGTGCAACTGGCAGGTGTTTCAGGGTCAAGCTGTTTGGATGAGTTGTAGTGTTGGTATGCATATTGCTGTGTTTAATTTTTACCATGTATCAGAAACTACATTGTATATGAAATGATAAAAGGCCTCAGAAATTTAAACAGGGCTTAGATTGGATATTCTGTGTTTTAGTTGGTTTGTGTTATGTTCTGTTATGATGAGGATCAGCAGTGGGATGTAATCTGGTGCCTGGAGCCATGACTGTTATGTATCTCGTAGTTCTTAATTTAGAGTAATTTGCAGAGGTTTATTTTCAGTGGCCTGTGATTCTGGACACCTTAAGTTTAATCCAAATATCATCTGTTGTGCTTAGAGCAGGCTACTGTGTTATTTCAGGTTTGTGATGCTGGAACCTCCACCCTGTCAGAGGAGGACAGTGAACAGACACCAGCAGAGATGAGTTGTAGGTGTGCATGAGTAACAGGAGTCTCTCTTCAGTTTCAGATGCCTCTGGATGTTCAATGATAGCACTCCTCCATACTGGAGCAGCAAAGTTTCCCCCAAACTTACTTCCAAGGTCAAGACAAGCTGTGTCCCTCCTCTTCCCAGCTGGTGTTCTCGAAGGGTTCCGCTCCATCGTAAGCAGGAAACTGGCGTCCCACGGCTTTGGAGCTTCCATGGCAGCAATGTCATCCTTCCCTCCACAGAGATATCACTACTTCTTAGTGCTGGATTTTGAGGCTACATGTGATAAACCGCAGATTCATCCTCAGGTAAATAGTTAATCATGTTAATTTTTGCCATGCAAGTTGCTGCTCTACTGAGGAAAAAACACAATGCTGGCTCACTAATTTTTTCTGGTTTGTCCCACCTCTTTTCTGTTGCTGGTTCTCCAGGATGCTTGCCAGTCACCTGCTGTCTCAGGAGCAATGCCAGGACTGTGTGGTGGGAATGAATAAAGGAGTCTGATTTCCATCAAGGAAGTGACAATTCATGTGTTATTGAAAACACAATTCATATGTGTTATTTAAGTCATGTATACTTGTCATTTGTCTGAACTGGGAAGGGTCTTAAAAGTTTTTGGCTGGAAACTTGCATTAATAAATGGCAGCTGTGTTTGATTCTGCAAAGAAAAATTCTACTGTTGGTAGCAAACAGCTTTAGGAAAAGAATATTTTGAATGATGGGAATATGTGCAACATAATGGTTTATCTAAGTAGAGAAGAAAAACAGTTTTTTAGATAATTTCAGCAAGATCAGATACCTTGCCTGGGTTTTAACTCTGAGTGTAATGAGACAGGAAGAGTTCAGCTTCAGAGAGATCTTCTAGTGCTCTGCCACTTGAGACGTACAGAGATCCACATGAAGTACAGAACTTATCTGCAAACAGTTCATCCACAGTGCTGTAGAGCAGATTAGTAAAAATATTCTCAGTTGTTATCAGGATAGGCCTAGGTTTTTAACTGGAAAACTGTACTAAAAAGAAAAAAAAAACCCTGATATTAGGTTGTTAGTGAACAAACAGAATTTCTGGGTCTAAAGTGGACTCAACCTCCTCTGCAAAGTAATTGCTCTGCATATGTTAGTAATACCTGCATTGGGTCACAAGTTCCTTTTGCTTTGTTTCAACTATATGAAAGACTTAAGCAGTTTTCAGTGTGGTGTCTCATTACTGAGGTGACTCAGTGCAGCGTGTGCATTTCCCAGTGCCACTGTGGTTTCCCTTGCACTTGTCCTAACAAAGGATTGCTGCAAGTTGGGATCAAACTTGACTCCTGTCTTCCCCAGTAGTGCCTTGGTGGGTGCTGCCTGTTCTTTGTGTTTCTTGAAAAATGGATGGCAAATTCCCTGCTCTTTTGCTGGCTCTTTGTGGGAGGCTGTTGTGGCTCTGTATCCAGTTCTACTAGCAGGCTCTTAAGCGCTCCCCAAGTGAGATATCAGGCTATTTCCTGCATGCTCTGCCTCGGGTGCACAGACCTGTCAAAGCTGTAAATTGGATCTACCTTGTCCCTTTGGATATGGGCTTGGTCTGTGCACATTTTGATGCAAAACCATGATGCATGTGGAGCTAGTTTACAGCTGGCAGTAAAAAGGAGCATGAGTGGAATATGATTACTACTGTTTTAAGGAGCTTTGTCCCCAAGTCCTTGCCAGGGAAAGTAATGGTCTGGGCCAATGCAGATCTGCTATATATTTTGTTGGTGAGATAGCACCTTTAAGGTGGAGATGTTCTTCAGTGTTGTTGTTCCAGTCTGCTGTGTTCAGTGCCTGTCTGCATCATATAATGTGTTGAAAGGGCTGTCAGTCCCTCACATCCTCACCAACAAATTAGTTTGACAAATAAAGAAATTACCTTTGCTACATGGGTCTCAATGTAGCTGGAAAGGCTGAAGGTGCCTGCCAAAATCTGGAAACGTTATAAAATGAGACTTCAGTTGATGCCCTTACCTACCTCTTATGTCTTTGCTGACCAGCATGGCTTTTGTCCTCTTCACTGCTGGGCTATGTCATGGTGAGCAATCTGTGCCATGCATTTCAGTGATGTTTTCTGCAAAGTTTTAGTGACAGAATCTTTCGCTGCAGAATTGATAGACAGGTTTTGGAGGTTTGGTCTGAGGTCAGAGCTGGGAGCTAGAAATGGTCACGTGCTGATTTTCACTGTGATACTGATAATTTTTTGCTTTTATTTTAATACATGCAAAATAAAAGTCTAGATACAAAGAAATTCAAATGCAGTGGGATTTGATGAGAGGGCTGTGTATACAGAGCTAAGCTAAGCTGTGATCCACATTACTTTAAGTGGGTAGGCATAGCTGTAAGTTTAGCCAGTTCGGCCTAAAAATCTTGCAAGAGTTCACCACCATACAGCACATTTTACATTTCTCACTCATTGTTCTTCAAAATATTCTGTCTTCTTACAAGAAACTACTGAAAGAGCTATCTTTTTGTGTGCACTAAGATGTGTGACTGCCACATCTGCTCCCCCCTCCCGTTGTATTTACTCGTGCTCCTCTGTAACTGGCAGCCTTGCTGCCCTTATCCCTGGGGAAGTCCTTCATGCTCATTCGTGAGCCCTGAAGACCCCTTCATTTCCATTCCCTTTTACATTGCCCCATCTCTCTCTGAGGTCTCGTGTTATGGCCTCTGTAATGGGGATCAAGGAGGGTCAAGGACAGTGGTATTCCCATGGGAAGCCATCTGCATTGTGGCTCTGGGGCTGAGACTGCTGCCTGAGTACTTGGTGCCCGCTGCCCTGTGCTTTACACTCACTCCTGTGTCACACATCGAGGGTCCTTCATGCTCCCTGCCCTGTGCCCACAAAGGAACGGGAGCATCCATGCAGCCCTGACTTCTGACTGCTTTCAGAAGATACGCCCCTCCATCAGTGCTTGTTTATATACACATAGAAACTGCTCAGCTTTATTGCTTTTCTGGATGTATGCATGAATAATGGGACCATCCCAGAGAGAAAAGAAGGTGTGGGGGGTTTTAACTGCACAGTCTGTGTCATGTAGTGTTTTAGCCAGCCAAAGGTCATTAAGGGTTGGCAGCAAGAGATGTTTATGGCTGGCCTCTCGCATCTCTTTAAAGCTTACCTTGTGCCTTTGGAATGTGATCCGAAGCCCACTGGGGTCAGCTGGAAGCTGTCATTCTGCAGAGGTCGGTGGACCCTGAATGGTGGTGGTGTATTTCATTTTTCAGCTCTGAGTTTTTTTATTTTACTGTCTGGTAAGAGTTTATAAGTACCTGCTTTTATACACTGTCAGCCCACAGAGCTGGATACATATGGAGCTTTAGCTTCATGAGAAGATGCATTAGTAAGTGGGAGTCTTGCTCTTTTGTCCCTTTGTCCTTGTAGACACCAGTGTTTATGATGGTCAGTGCTTTCAGTGACTGTGTTAAGCAGCTCCACAGACTCAGGTCTGTGGCTGCCTTTATTAATGCAGTAAGAAGGTGTGCCTCTTTCAGTCAGCAAGCCGAGTATCTTGCCTTCAACTTCAGCCGAGTGGATGAAAATAAATTATTTGTTTCAAATATAAAAAGTCTGACGGTAGAAATCAGATCTGTTCAAAGCTGAATTTGAAATTAGCCTTCTATATATGATGTTAATCTCTACTCTAATTTATTAAAGCCACTTGAATGAAAATCAAAATAATTCAAGCTCTGTATGTCTGCTGCCTGGAAGTGTAGAAGAGCCTCAGATCTCTGACCTGCTAGAAGGAGCTGGATCTAGGAATAGCTGAGCTGCTAAATGAGCTTTTGATAATGGTAAAGTTGCGTTTTTTCATGTCAGTTTTTTCAGGTGTTCATTGTCTCAGATTCTCTCAAATTGGTAATCATTTGGGAAGTAGTAATTGGCCTCTTTCAAACTCTCTGTAAAGGGAAAATATGAAATGTTCAGGTCTTCTTATTGCTGAAGAAGGTTGTGACCAGAAACAGAAGAATAAATTGTTTACAGACAGTGTTTTCTGTGTCCTCCTAAACAGTACTTTTTAAATGCGAAAATATCTTGATTTTTTTTTTGTTAGTGTATCCTAGATACTTCAACTCTGTTTAGCATGCATTTAGATTGTTATTTTGGGAGAATTTTTAATTATAATTGCTGTCAGATAAAACTGGATATACTAATAAATATAAAACATCACTCACCATTTCAACATAAAACCATAAACACTGACACAGACAAAGCAGATGTTCAGTTACTAATTTATTTTTGGTGTTCAAACAAATCTGGATGATCACAGTATGTACTGTGATTGGCAAAAGTGTGTTAAAAAATAGGAGCCAGTATTTCTGTAAGATAATATTTAGTACAAATGCAGGAGAAGGTTATATCAGATTCAGTGTGCATTTCCTTGAGTGCTGCTGTAAAAGAGCATTACATGTGTTTTCCCTTGAACATCAGTCTCACATCCAGCTCCCAGTCCCGGGCAGGTACAGCTGGAGTGGCTGTGATGATTTTTCAGCTGCCTGTCCTGCTCTATCTGCGATCTTGTTACTGCAGCAGGGACAACTGAGTCGTGTGTCTCTGCACCTGAGCTGCTGTGATTTATAGGCTGACCTTGTAATGGGAATGGATGCTGATTTCCACCAAATTTAGGCCATATCAACAGATGTGCAGTCCCTGCCAAGCTCTCTGCGTAGGGTGACTAGATAGAGGATGGGGAAGCTGCCTTGGGAGCCATAGCTGAAGGTACTTTGGAGGAGGAATGTGTCCTTGAAATCACAAACTTGCTGCAGGAAGAGGCGATGGAGGGATCGCTCATCTGCTGGGGAGCAGGGTGCTCTGTGTGTTTCCACATCATTTCCTGTGGAGACTGAATCCACGCAATCCCAGCTGAAGGCCAGGATGGGAATGCAGGTGTCTCACACAGTAACAGACATTGTCACAGTCCTACCCCGAGGTGGGTAAAGGACATGTGTGTGCCTGTGCCTGCCTGTTCTAGCTAGACATCCCCACGTAGCAGCTTTCTTCTTGCGCTGTTTTTGTGTGGCTGTTAAGCTCAATGCAATAGAAATCACTTGCCAAAACCTTTATTGAGGATGATCATGAGTTGCTGAAAAATAAAGAAATTCAGGCTTGTTTCCCATGGCAACTTTAACTCAGCATAAGTATTACAGTAGAATATTAATCTGTAATTACCTATGTTCATGCATCTTAGGCTTGAGTGTAGTTTTAATAACCTACTTCTCCATTCAGCTTCTTACAATGCTGTTTGTAGAGAAATGCTGTTAAAAATGCATGTAACATAGTGACTTAAAAGTATTTTTTCCTTTTTACTATAGGTAAGTAAATATGTATATATTTATCACCTCTTTGTCAGTTATGGCTGTTATTATGCTATTGTTCTTACATCAGAATGCTTTAAATTTCTAGAGTGGCAGGAAACAGTTCATATAAGAGCCCTTTCAAATGCATTTTCCTGTTTGTGTTGAGTTTTTGAACAAACTTCTTTAGGCCTTGTAGCTTTAGAGGGTTGCACTGCACCTGGTGTCAGAGCTGCATTTGGAGACCTCCCTCATTCTCCCAGTAAGTGGGGACAACCTTGCTGTGACCCATGTCAATCTGACAGGGTGGGTTATGACTTCAGGCAACAGAATTAGCAGTATTTATTTTAAACCTGATGAGCTAGAGAACATGAACAGTTATTGAACCCAAGTCTCCTGGAGAGCACAACCATGAGACCACCAGGCAAGACATCTGATGAACAAAAAAAAAAATCAAAGCAATTTTTTATTTAAAGATATAAACCCAGCATTATTATAGCAACAATTCTAAAATACCAAGGCACTCAGGTGGCCAATGGCTGCAGTCCTAACCTGACCTAACCTGCTCAGCTTTTGCCTGGTTATTGACAGGCTGATGAGATGACTGCTTTAAAGCAATCAGTCATGTTGCCCTTTCCCTCACAGTGTGCGGAGACCCCACATCAGTTATGCATCCTGGAGTGCAATTTCCCACCTGTGCTGTTTGAACACTGTATCCTTAGCTGTGCAAACATTACACATCGTTTAGGTGACAAGTTGCAAAGTTAAGTAGACTTGTTGTTACAGCAGAAAGTAGTTGAGCGGCAGTCACCCTGAAAGGAAAAGATCCAAGCTAGCTCAGGAATGTGCAAGTGTGTTGGATTGTTTGCCTCTCCATAAAGCCACTGATGAGGGCTACGTGTGTTTCTTGAAACACTCCCATCATGTGCATTTCTGAAGTGAAGGGGATGGGAAGTATATCCAGGTTTGTATATTTGCTGTGCTTGTCCTGCCATGTGCATGGCCTGGTGTGATTCTCGACGGTCGGTGTGTACCTGCTGCTCTTTCACAGCCTCTGAGGCATGGGAAGTATTTTGCATCACTCCCAGCATAATGTTTGAAAACTAGGCAGTATTCTGTCATGGCATAGTGCCCAGCTAGTGTTACTTGGGGATGATGCTTTTCAGGCTGCCATGGTTCCTGGGAAATTGTCTTTGCTGTGTTAAAGTGATCTTGTCTTAACTTTGAACAAAATCTTCCTGATAAAGAAGCAATGCAGCTCAGCTCTTTTAGTGAGAGGAACACAGGATGTGCTTAAATCTTGTGGGCTTTTCCCCCTTTATGCCAAGCTTGCTGTGCAACCATCCCTGTGTTGTCTTTGTTGATCTGTGCACTTGTTAGCTGGCAAAATAACTCTTCATAACATTATTTAGTTCCTTTCTGTCAGGCAGAAATGTGCTGCCATCAGCAGCTAGTTGTGATGTCTGTAAAACCCTGGGTATTCATTTACATGCACTAATGTGCCCTTTCTACCCATCCCAGATGTTTTAGTGTCGTTGGGAACATTGATCATTTGTCCTGCTCAATATCAGGTGAAGAGGTTGGGACTTGAAATGATCTGATAATTCTGCAACAGGGACTGCACAGGCTGTTTGTCTGCCATAGAGAGGAGTGGATGTGAAAAAGGATATAGTGTAGTTGCCATCTTGCAGTGGAAAGGTAATACTTGGAAATGTGTGTGTGTGCTGTTTTTAACTTGGTCTGAGTGCTAAACTTCCCCCAAACTGTCAAGCTTAAATTGTTGTTGGCTGTGTCAGTAGAGATGTTCTGGGTGGTTAAATATATGTCAATAGGGCTTGAAGAAACACATTGAAGTGTTGATGTCTGATGGTCTATATTTCTCATCCCATGTGTGAAAAGAGGGAAATTCTGCCTTATTCTTGATGTCTGGGTCCTGCTGGAAAGATCAAAATAGCTTAGTGAGTTTTGGCAGGGAAAGATGATGCTGGTGGTGAGAGGTAGGAACCAGCCTGGGAGAAAATGATTACTGGAAGTTTTGTTAAGAATGGCAGGACATGGGTTGTGAGCCTGCTGTCAAGATTTCAGGTGCAATGGCAGGCATGAAAAACTCCCAAGGACCACAGTGGTAAGTTTAGGAGAAAAGCATCATTTGTGAGATGTGGATCTTCCTTTTGTTGGCCCTTTAAGAAGGGACTTGAGCTGATGAAGTACTTCACTTTGTATTCCATACTCTTTTAGAAGAAAAAAAAGATACTATTTCAAGACAGTGATTAAGAGAATCAGTGAGAATAAGAGAATCAGGGGTCTGCAAAATGCAGCTGTGAGTGCAGCCTGGATGGCGTTGGGGTTGTGTTTAATCAGTGATGAGAGGTGTATATAAGATGAGGTCTTTGTTGCAAAAATGAGGAAGGCAATGTTCCGGCCTGTGTCTGCTGTGGGTATGAAGAACAGTCGGGAATTTAAACAACAGCAAGGGAAATTCAGATTAGACATTAGAAAAAACTTGCCAATGATAAGACTAATGAAACAGGAGGATAGAGTGAGTGCCTGGGGAGTGTGTGAGTCTCTCTTATTGGAGTCGGTAAAAACAGCCTAGACAAAGTCAGAAATTATTTAGGGGGTGATGATGCTGCCCTCAGGCAGGTGCATGGACTAGATGTCTCTTTTAAAGCTGAAGCTCCTGGAGGCATGTGATTAGATGGGGATTTCAGCTTCTATTAAAGAAAGAGAAATGGTCCCTCACCCTCAGAGTTGTAAGGCAGCACTGGGAAACAAGAGCCACGTTTGATGTCAGTGCAGAACCCAAAATGCAACTCAGAATTTATCTTTGAGGAAATCTAGCCTTTGACATTGGGCTTCAGTGTCTGAGTGTTGGGGGTAGGAAGTGTCATTCACCTGGGAGCAGGGGGAAGAATAAATATTGGATAATCAATGGTCAGGCAGCAGAATTTTTCTTCACGTCATCCTATCCCAGTGTTTCATGATCTTCCCATATTCCTTCCAGTTCGCTTGTGTTTTGTTTTTGATGTGTATTTCCCTTCATGCTTTTCTAGGATATAGCAGTACTTTTAAATGTATCAATTTGTTAGATGTATGCTTATGTGTATTTTAAGCTAGGTGGTAATGGAAAAAAGAAATTTGGAGGTCAGCTGTTTCCTCAAAGACCTTTTGAGAGGTTTAATCAGTACACAGAGTAACTTAGCCAGGACTGAGGCACTGAGAGGCTCCACAGTGTGTGTGCAGGCAGATATCCTTTGGAAAGCCAGCATAGCCCTGATTCAGCAGAAGTCCTGCTGTTCCACACTGGAGAGGTGTTGCCTTTATGGTACTTGTTTTGGTTAGTTTAATGAAAATTTAGAAGTGGGGAAAAGACCTATGAGGTCATCTTGGTTACTGCCCCTGAGGGCCAGTGCAAGGCTGCTCACTTGGAAATGGCTTTAGTTAAAATAATAATTAAGGCAGAGGATGGAAACTGGGGAGGCAGATCTGTTCGGCTAGTGCTGTCCTTACTATGTCCCTTTTCGATTTTAATTGCCTTGGAAAAAAAAAGAAAATCACAAGGCTTTAAAAGCTCTGATTCTCTCTGCTCTTCAACGCCCCCACACCCTCTCCCCGATCTTGGAGGCATCAACTCTCATCTGTCAAAGTGTAAATCAGCAATTAAAACACAAACAGTGAAATGCCAAAGATGACCCGAAGCACAAAGCAACTGACAAACAAGTCCGGACAAATCGGCGGATAATTTATAAGCATTGCCCTAAAATCTAATTATTTGGCAATTCGAATTTGCAGCCGGCCAGGGCTGTGCAATAAATTTAACCCGCCATAAATTATTTAGGAGCAGCCCGTGGTGTAAATCAAAAACACGAGTGTTTGTTTAAGAAATAAGCTCCTTGTGCATAAAATGACTTTTTTTTCTTTAAAGAGGAGGGGGGGAAAACCATCCCTGAACAACATGAGCTGGTGCTAAGCTCTGTCCCTCCACAGACACTCCCTTGCCTCTTCTGCCCTAACCTTTTTTGAAGGTGTAAATGGTTCTTTTGGTAAGAAGTTTTATGCTTTTCCTTATCAGACAAAATCCGTTTCTCTCAACAGCCTCTGCTTGTTTTTATTGCATTTTGAACAGTCAGCTCTGATTTTTATGGGCATCTTTTATTCTTGTGTTTATTAAACTTCTTCACATGGGGGTTAGAGTGAGGGATAAATTATTCTCTGGTAGTTTTTGAACTGAATAGGCCATACGGTCCTCCTCAAATATATAACTGTGTCCTGAAGCGTGCCCTGTCCACTTTGTAGATAGGCATCTGGATTAAAAGGTTTTGAAAGCTGGGAAGCTCTTGCTGGCACTTTGTTCTTTCTCCATAATGATAAGCAAAAAGGATAAGCAATAAGCTTCCTCTATGGGAATTAGGGTAATTTCAGGTGCTTTCTTCTCTGACTGGAAATTGTTTAGCAAGTATAGTTTTGTGCTTGTTCATTTCTTTTATTAGCAAGAAGATCAAGACAGCTGAATTGGTGCATCGCTGCTCTGGTGTTAAAGGGAAGGCAGTTTCATATAGGACAACTGGGTAAGAAAGGACTGGGTTTATAGCAGTGCTTTCATATGCCATTAAGAATTTTTCAAATCCCTCTTAGAAGAAAGTCCCTAGCCATTCCACAGTTACCCTGCTGCTGCTCAACCCACTGGCTAGGGACAGCCAGGTTGCACAGGAGACTTCTACCTGGAACTTTTTTTAAACCCATGGTTTTTCTGAAGGACAAAAGTTCTGAGGAAGCTGTCACATAGATTTGCTTGGAGTACCTTGAAATAGTAAATGTAGGAGTGTTATAAAGAGAGTCGACCTGGTAATGGATCTGTATAAGCCTCTGGCTCTGTAGGTTCCTATTGTTACCCTGTTTGGGGGCACAGCTGAGGGGAGGGACAGGGTGCTGATGTTTTTTTCTTTAAGCGTGTTAATATTGATTTTAGAAGCTCTGTGTTCCAACAATATAAATGCAAATGCCTGTAATTGGGAGCCTTGTGCAGAATTTCTCAACAGAAAACATGTTCAACTTCTCTGACAATGAAAGGAAAATAAAAAGCCGCTTATTTATTGGTGGTGGTTTGAATCCTGGATTTCCTTTCAAGTTACTTTGCAGTGCTAAATAAAATACCTAATTGCAGTGCTCGCAAAATTCAAATGAGTACATTTGTTCTGCTGGTAGCTCGCGGCTATTTGCAGCCTCTGGACACCCTCAGCATTATTTTAGCACATCCATAACTCCTGGTTGTGCTATAAGGAAAAGCTACTGGTGGGGGCAGAGGGAAGGCTTAGAAGCCCCAAATGCTGCTGGCACAAATCACTGCCAAAGTTGGAACATTTACTCCATGTTGGAGTGGATATATGTGAGGGTCTCAAGGTAACACTTAGAGATGATCAGGCTCTGATAGAAGAAAGGAAGTGTCAGTGAATCTCTGCCCTTAACTCCCTCATGCTGCTTCCTCCACCTTTCCTGCCTGGGAAGAAGCAGGGAAGGTCCTTGAATGTTGGAGATGGAGCTGAGCATGTTGAGCTCACTGGGCTGCTGTGAAATATGAGAGAGCACCCGGCTGCCTTCCTGCATCACAGTCTCTTGGGGGGTTGTGTGTATGAGTGTCTAAGTGCTCACCGTTTCATAATAATTACTAATGAAATTCTAGATCTGTAATAACATTTCAGATATCTAAAACAAACCATATGCTTGTTAAAAAAAAAAAAAAGAGAGAGAGAGAGAGAAAAAAAGTGGAAACAGATCTACTTTAAGTCATAAATTCTTGGTAATAGAGGCCTCTTTTCTCCCCCCTTTCTGTTTATGTTTGATAGATATTTTTGTTTCTGCAGGAATGTCAACTCTTAATTTCATGATGTATCATGGGCTTAAGAAAATTGAATTTAATAAAGGCAAAAGATGAATGGCACCTTTAAAGGTCCCAACACTTGTCTTTATTAGCAGGACAAACTGCAGGGTCTCCAAACACTGCTTCTCTCCAAATGAAAGTTTAAATGAAAAGTACAGCAGTGTCACAGGTTAAATTTCATTGCAGGACTGGCTAACGTTGTTAGTGAGGAGTGGGGCTGATTTCATGGGGCTGGTATCTGTTGCCTTAGATACCAGTGGAGCAAACACTGCCAGAGACTGGAAAAATCTCCGCTATAGGAAGCGTGCAGATAAACTGCTTTTTGGGGAAGGTTCCTTACCACTTGTTTCAAAAACTGACCCAGTAAGCCCAAGGGAGTGGCAGCACTTTCTCCTAAGACACTATAGCTTCCTCTGGGGTTCCACCCCTGCTCCTGGCCATGCACTTCCCACAGACCTCCAGTAATTCTGGATACTGTTACATTTTCCACATTTTTTAAGTATGGCTTTTTATTTCCTCCGTCTGTCTTAATCAAACCCTCCTGGAAGTGCTTTTGCCTTTGGTTCTGGAAGGCGAGGACGCCTTTGTGTATCAGATGAGCAGCTGCCTGTCTTTCAGTCTTGCTTTGCATCCAGCCACTTGATGGCCCCTGAGGATGTTTGTGGTCCCTTAGGGTACATCCCAGCATTGCAGCACAGCCCTGCTCTGAAATCCAGCCGGTGTGTGTCCCTCTCTGGAAAGGGAAATGTTTGCCTTGCCTTGCCGTGAGCTTGCCTTGCTTCCATGATCACCCTCTGGGTGGGATGCAGGTGTAAGGGGCAGTGAGATGCCCCAGACCCATTTGAAAGATGGAATGGTGTTATTCTGAGGTTAAGCCTGGCCCTATTATGGCAGCCTGTCTGTTGACTTCAAACTTTGCAGTCTGTTTTCCTTCTGAACAGAAGTTTGATGCTTTCAGAGCCTGTCTGTGGTGGCCCTTTTGAGGGGAGGATCAGCTGTATCCAGCATTTCTTATTTCCATGGGTCCTCTTGGGTGGCTGAAGCTGGTGAGTTTGGCTGCACCACAGCAGGCAAATTGGCTAATACTCTAGTGTTTGGTGTGTGCCTTCTCCTTCCCTTGGAGCCCCTGGGTCAAGTGTGCTCTCTTTCCTGGGAAAACTTGGTGACTCCCAGTGGGGTGGTATGGCAGTAGGGAAGGATGTGCCCATCCATCCAGTCTGCCTCATCCAGCACAGCATGCACAGGGAGTGGCACAGCAGACCATGAGGAAATGCTTAAGCCGTGCCTCCTGTGCAGCTTCACTGCTCAATGTCTACACCTGGGCACTTCCACACTATTAAAACTTTATTTGATTTTTACATTTTTTTCTAACTTTCCATCTCAGCAGCACGTGCTCTCCATGTGCCCTGGTCTGGGCTGTGCCCCTGCTGCACTGGGGAACTGCTCTGCTCTGTCTCTGGGCTCTGCCCACCACAGAAATTGGGTGTTTCTCCTGGCTATTTAAATTATCTGTTGTTTCCATTTACCCACCCAGCTTCTTGCCCTCCTGCTGCCTGGTGGGGTGGTGATGTCATCAGCTCATATGTGTAACCTCACGATAATTTCCGCCTGCAGGTCATGAGGGTTGCAACCACGCTCCAAAAAAGTGTGTTAGTTCCTCTGCAGCGGCTGCATTTTTCACATGCTAATTTTACTCACAGGAGTTGGATTTTTTTTCCATTTTTTATTATTTCTTATTTGTCTCTTCCAGATGTTTTCAGGCAGTTTTTTTTTTGTTGTTAAACTAATTCCATTCATGTTTTAAAAATTTATGAAAGCACTAATAAAAATGTCAAAGTGGTAAAAATGTTAGCTTTTGCTCTGCTTTGATTAAATTTTGCAAACTGTTTTTGAATATTAAAAAGCAATATTTTTTTTATTCTCTCTCCCTCTCTCTGTTTTTCTCTAGAAGTGATTTGAGAGGCTTGTTGCATGGATATCACTCAGCAGGCTCATTTGCACTCCAGAACCTTGGTGCCATGGATCTCTATTAAATAACATAGACAAATTATTCTTTAAAGACACCAAACAAATTGTCACTTCTCCTCTTACATTAAACTAGAAGAAAGAAAGGGAGTGGAGAAGGAGGGGGGTGAACACAAAGGATTTTATCGCTTTTATTCAGTGGGTGGCTTTTTTAATTTCATGTATATTTTTTAATAATTGAGAAATCCATCGCAACTGGATTTGTTTAAACTTTTTATTAACAGGTTCATGTAAATTTTTGATTGCTGATTATTCAAATAATTGAACATTCTTCTGACGAAGGAACGTTTTTATTTCCCTATCAGCATAAATTGGCTACAAAGCAGAAAATGAAGCAGGGCTTGCTACTGTGCTGTATCCCATAGGGATGGATGTGGGGGAAGCTTTCAGCTCCTCTTCTCAGTCTGTTGGAGGAGGGCAGTCCTCCTCAGCCTTTCCAGAGAAGGAGGTGCTTCATGCAGTAGTTCCTGTTGTCTGTGTGGTGGTGTCCTCTAAAAGGATGGTGGGCTGGAAGGGTTGAGACTGGTCTTGGGGAGGGCACAGCCCCTGCGATGTGCTTGCTAAACAGCTGTGAGCCCATTGTGAGCACAGCTTCATATTCCCTGGGTAGCACATGGGACTGGTGCTACCTTGGGTTCAGCTTAGGGAGTGATGTGTGCAGCTGCAGTGCTGAGCACAGAGACCTCCTTGCAGCCTGTCCCTGCTGCGATGAGCATCAGCACCATCCTCGTCTGTTCTGGTGGTGTTGGATGTGCTCGGTGCTCTGGCACCACCTTCCCACTTCTGCAGAGCTTTGTGTTGAGTTTATTTTTGTTTGGGACTATCAGGCCACCTTGCTAGATGGGATCATTTCCATCTTCATTTCTTGTTTGTTTTAAATGAACAGCTGCTTTTCTTTTTGCTCTATTCAGGAAATCATCGAATTCCCTATCCTGAAGCTGAATGGCAGGACGATGGAGATCGAATCCACCTTTCACATGTATGTTCAGCCTGTGGTGCACCCCCAGCTTACGCCCTTCTGTACAGAGGTAAAGTGCAAAGGTTCCCTGGTGCTCCAAGAGTCTCTCTGGGAAGCAGGTTTCCATTGCACCAGGGACTCAGGTCACCTCTTCACGGTGCAGCTGCAAGGCAGTGTGTCATGCCAGCCTTGAGTTAATGACAAAGAGAATAATTTTTTGTTATTGCAGTAATGTGTAAAGACATCAGTTTGGATTCATAAATAACTCTAGCTGTGATCTGCCAACTAAGATAAATGTATTTACAGCTAAAAAATGTCTCATTGGGTGACTACTAAGTAAGCACGTGTTAGCTGATGTTCAAAATCCTGTAACCTCTTTATGAGCTCTTGAAATTTTGCTGTTCTCCTCTGTGGTGGGGAAGATCAAAGAGAGCATGGACTGAGGAAAGACAGTGCTGTGCAAATGTGTGGTTCAGAGGCACTAAATGACTGTCCTGTGGACCTGCATGTTAGGATCTGGGGAGTCCTTCAGAGTGGTAGGATAATTCATGTTTGCATTTTTAAGACTTTCTTTTTGGTGTTGTAATTGTGGGCCGCTTGATTGCTCTTTACTTGCTTACTCTCATTGCTGAAGACAGCTGCTTTTGAGCTGTGGCCACCTTTCCCCAGATATGGAATGAAGGTGGTAAATATGATCCCTGATGGTTCAGAGGAGTTGAGGAGCAGGGGTTTGGTTTCGTAGTTGATTTGGAGTGGCTTTTTTGTTTTGTTTTTAATTCAACCAAAAAACGTTAACTATTTTTCCAAGTGTGTTTTCCCTCCTTGTCATAATCACCAAAAGAAACTTTAAGTTCCTTTTGCTTTGAGCTTTTTTTTCCTGTCAGTCCAATGGTTCAATTTTGGCCAGCACAATCACTAAAATACTGACTGTAGGAATCAGTGTATTCAAGTTCTTCATTCTGTCCCTGTCTTGTCATCAACACCATGGTGTGTTTTCCCTTACCTCTGTGGCTACAGGCTTAAGCCCATGGAGGGCTTGTCCCACCTGTACTAGCCTGATGAAAAATGACTCCTCTGTGTTAGGTGGAGTCCCCTCCAGAACCAACCAGCCCCTTCCATATTTTCACATTGTAAAAACAAATACTTATTTTTATTCTGCTGTAACTCAAAACCGTCTGAAGGTATTTTATTTAAACTTTAAAAAAAAAAAAAGACTAAGCCCAGAAAACATTATTCCCCAGAGAAGAGCTTTCAGAAACCTATAAATGTGTGAGAACAGAGGGTTATAATGGAAATGGTTTTGCAACCTTAATGCTAGAAGGCTGGGCAACTACTTTGGCTGTCCTTGTCCCCATGAGACTTGCTGGACATATGCTTGTACAAATGTGATAAATCTAACAGCTTGCACCTGATCTTTGCTAAAGACAACGTCATCTTCTAGAGCTGAGCCCAAAATGTCAGCCTTGCAAGTCACCTAAATTCTGGAGAGAAGTTGTCTCATTAACTCCCACCAAAACTCCTTTTTCTGGAAATCTGTCTGTTGCATGCTTTCCCCTGTTTCTAAAGACTGTGGCTCTGTTCTTGCACAAGAGTCTGCATTACTTGCTTGGTGTGTGCTTGTGGTTCAGCTTTGGGAGCTGAACGGAGCGTCCAGCCTGCTGCAATCTAGGGACATTCAGAGCTTCACTAGATGATGACCTTGTGACCCACAGTCAGCCCATGTAATGCTCCTGTACTGCAGTGATGGTTTCTTGGTTTTCTCTTGCTCTTGGGGGTCTGGACCAGGTGTTTGTGTCTCCTGTGTGGAGCCTTGAAGCAAGTGAAGCTGAGTGTGTCTGTGATGGCTGTGCTTTTGCAGGATGGGCACAGGTGTCCCAGGTCAGCATTCTGCTGCAGACTCTGCCATGAACCTCAGTCTGGCATCATGTCCAGAGCTTGGCGAAAATGGGCAGTACTGAGGCCAGCAGGCAAAATGATTGCAGAACCCCCACCTGTGTCTGTCAATGGTGCAAAAAGGCTGCACTGCCAGGTTTGGCAAGTCCTCTGTTGTTAACAGCATGGATTAGTATTTAATCCTAGCCTTGATGTCACTGGCTCCTGGTCACCCCTGCATTGTACCCCTTGCTACTTAGTGCCCAGCATGGCCCCTGTCCTTCCTGGCTTGGCAGTCCCCTGGCCTGTTACAGATCCCCAAGAGTGGGATCGTGGCTGGAGATGTGCTTGTTCCTGAGGCCCATGTATGGGGCTGAGTTTGAAACCCTACCCTGAGAGCCACTGGTGAACCTTACTAAACAGTGGGGTGCTGCCAAGTAAGTGCAGAGATCATCCCTGTGCCGCTGGTGTAGGTTTGCTTGAGACCCCAGGGACACAGCCAGGATGTGCCTCTTGCAGAGCTGCTGCCTGAACTGCTCCAGCACTTGTTATCGACTTTCTGCTGGTTTATGTTTTCTGAAAAATACTAATTTTGCTAAATGCCAGTAAAGGGCTTTGTCTAGGCACCTCTACTTACAAAGGTTGAGATTTATTGGCCTCTTTGTCTACAAAGAAAGACCAGGCCTGATTATCAGATGGTACACCAGAGACAAGTGCTTAGGTAATCAGCAAACTGTCTTGGAGTAGAAATACGATGATTTCCCAGATAAACTCTCTAGCAAAAGCACTGGTGTTGACATTACATGGGAGCCTGTCTGCTGTGCTGCTGATTTCCCCTCTCCCCCCTGCCTTTGCTAAGCAGTAGAACTGCTTGATGTAGACTGTGTGGAAGGGTTACTGGGGTTGCTTGACATTACTCCTTGGGTTTGGATTACCTCTTCCATCACTCTTCCTTCTTGAAGACAACAGCGCAGCATGGGAAGGGTACTTGGAAGGGTGGAGAGCTTGTTGCCTCCCTCAAGCCTCCCTTTGCTTACCTTTTGGTGTGCTCTCCCCTGGCTACTGGATGTTTCTCCAATTCCCCACATCAATGGCCAGGAGCTTTCTTCCAGTGCTGGCTCACTCTGAGACCTCATCTTGTCCCCTTTCTCCTGACCTGCTTCTGTAAAACAACAGGTTGTGAACCTTGGTTATTGTGAGGCGGGAGCTGAATGCTTAGGTGGAGAAGTTGTTAAAAGCTGTTTCTAGGTGTATAAAGCTCATCATGCCTTGTCGGAAGATGCAGATGATTTTTCTGGTGCCCAAGAAAGTTCTTGCCAGGAGCATTAAGGAGAGGTTCCCTCTACATGCAAGGTGCTTGTACAGATCTTTTCACGATACTTGGCTCTCTTTTTATGACTAATTTTTATTGATTTTTTTCCTGAAGGAATAGACAATAAAAATACAAAAAGATAAAGGCATTATAGCTTGCTTATGTTCCCAAGTACCTCATGCTTCTTGGGATAACCAGTGAAATTTTACAATTGTGCAGTTTTATGTTTTATACTTTTTCAAAGCTGCAAGACCAGATAATGCTGCAGAGATCCAATGCACTAGGTTGGATGTGGCAGATGGACATAACTGATAACAAAAAGTATCAGAAAGGATGAGAGAGTAGAAATCTGGTCCAGTTTGAGCACTCTGACCTGCGTTGAAGTGTACCTATGAAGCAGATACATTCCTTTGTATTCATGTGTGTGATTTCTGCAGCGTGAATCTTGTGTGTGTATGCTTGGCAATGTGTCCTTGTACAGACAGGCTGGTGCTTTGCTAGCCTGGCAGGGAAGGACAGAAGGAGTTTTGGGCAAGAATAAGCAGTGACTCTTGGTGGCACCTCTGCATTTGCCTCCATATCCCTCCCTCCTCCTGATGGGAAATGTCTGGATGAGGCCATTATACCCTGTCCTCCCATGGCATCAGGGGTGCAGTGCTCCACAGATAGAGTCCTGAGGGTGCCTGGAATGGTAGAAACCATTTGCACCAGTACTGGCTGAGATAGTGAAATGTCACCTGTCATCCTTAGCACAGAAAAGACTTGGACCTCTTGGAGTAGGTTCAGAGGAGGGCCATGAAGATGAGCAGAGGGATGAAACGCCTCTCCTGTGAGGAAAGGCTGGGAGCTTTGGGGCTGTTCAGCTTGGAAAAGATAATACTACCAAGAGACCTTATTGTGACCTTTTATTACTTAAGAGGGCCTATAAGATGGACTTTTCAACTTGGCCCCATTGTGACAGGACAAGGAATAATGACTTTAAACTAGTCAACTAAGTGTACAGAAGAAGATTTTTACATTGAGGGTGGTGAAACAGTTGCACAGGTTGCCAGAGACGTAACATTCAAGGTTAGGTTGGATGGGGCTGTGAGCAACCTGATCTAGTTGAAGATGTCCCTGCTCACTGTGAGGGAGGTTGGACTGGATGAACTTTAAAGGTCTCTTCCAAAACAAACTATTCTATGATTCTGTGTTCTTTTCTGAACACACCTTTCAGTCACTTCCAGAGATTTGGGTTGAGCTGCTGTCTGAAAGGTAGAACCAGCACTTAGCAATAGGTGAACCTTCCACCTCTGCCAGAAGAGTACATGGAGAGAAAGATGGCAAGAAAAGCAAAAACCACGCCAGTGAGTTTTAAAAACTGCTCTAAAGAGCCATGCATTCGTTCCTCAAATCTATTTGCTTCTCAGAGTATGGAAGTCTGTAGGTAGCAGCTGTTAACACAATTAAAATAGAGATTATTATTAAAACAGTTTCCCAAATACAAAACAGTGTCTATGTCCCTCCACTTTCCTAAAATTCCACTTCATAATGGCTTGATGAACTTGAGAAACACACCTAGAGGAACTCTGCATTCTTAAAATTAAAATACTTCCCCTAAAAGGTATGTATTGCCATTTCATGGAGTCACTATGAGAAAATAATCTTTCCACTTACAGTTTATTCAGTGAGTCAGGTATTTGGTATTCATTAAATGTAATTACAGTTTAATTGGAGTTTATTATAATTTCTTTTTCTGTCCTCCAAGTTCAGTGCTGTAAGCCAAGCAGCCAAAGAAACTGAGAGATAGAAACCATTTAGCTTCCTTCAGTTGCCACATACTTAATAAAGCCCAGAGCCCTCTGGTTTGTGAGAGGACTTCTCCTGTACAAGTAGTTTGAGCTGGTCTGCGTGGAAGAGTTACTCCTGGGTGATGGTGTGGCCATCAGTACCTCTCAACTGGATGCTGTGGCTTCCAGAGGCATGGATGCTTCTAGGCTGTGCTTGACCTTTATTTTATGAAAACGTGTGAGATGTGTAGCTTCAGGAAAGTGCTATATGAAGTAAAATCCCATAGTGGGCACTTGTTCTAATAATGATTTTTTTAATTACTTGGGTGCATTGATGGCAAGCTACTGAACTCCAATATTCAATATGTTAAAAGACAGTTTTGTCAGTTGGAAGGCAGACAGAAAAATTATCGGTTTTCCATGTGCCTCAAGCTCTCCTGGGCAGACACAGGCAGAGGCCCATGAGACTGCATCTTTCAATGCATGTGTTTAGCTTTGAGCAGCTGAGCGGTCTAGGAGCAGTCAGCAGGAGTATCTGTTAGCAGGACTTCTTCTAAGGAACCTACTGGAAAACAGACTAGACAGGGCTCTGGAAGAAAGTGCTTTTCTTCAGATTTCATTCCATTATTTTGAATACAATTTTGAACTGCTGAGGAATGCTGTGATGGACTATGGGAACATGGACATGCTGTCTGCCCAGCTCAGGGGAGGATGACTGAGTCCACTCCAGGTCTCACTTGCCAATATTTCTCTGGTTCATCTGACACTGAAATTGTGGTGTCACTGTGACAGCAGAGGAATGTCCAGAGACCTTGGTAGTCACCACTGCCTGTGTACATCAAGGCAACACCAAAACTGCTGAAGGGCATGTTGAAAAAGGGCATCATGCTGGTGTATGACCCTGCTCCCCAAATGGATCCTGCCATGCTGAAAATTTGCAGTTTTGTGGTGTGGGTAGGAACTCCACTACATTTCTGTGTTTGGGATGGAGCTATGCCCTTGCCTGTGGCTGGGGAGCAAGCAGGGTCACTCTGCTGTGGCTGGTTCCTCATCATCACCCCTGTGGGTCACAGGAGCATGTTTTGGTTGCAGAAAGATGGGCAGGAGAGTAGACCTCTCTAATGATCTTTTGAGTGCTGCTCTGGTGACTGCTTTCCGTTTGTCTCTGTTTCAGCTGACTGGGATTATTCAAGGCATGGTGGATGGGCAGCCAAGCCTCCAGCAAGTGCTTGAGGTAAGCAGAGTAACCTTTAGTTCTCAAACTCTGACCTCTGGTCTTGTAGTCCCCTCTTCATCTCTTTCCCTGCACCCTCCCCTTGCTGAGAATCGAACCGCGTAATTTGACTATGATTACAGCTTCATTAGAATAACATTTGCTGTCACACTGGTGACACACTGCTGAGATTATTGAACCATTGATCTGTCATCTCCAGCTGTTCATGTCAAGGGTGCTGACAAGATATCCAAACTCCTGCCAGTAGATAGGAGAAGAGGCGATTCTTTCTTGAGCCAGTTTTAAAGCACCAAGACATTGCTCGAGACCACTGCTCCTGGAGATTCTGCTTTCATTTCTTTTCCCCTCCCTCAGCACTTTATTAAATTATTTTTTCTACCTATTTAAATGCTCAATAATACATGTAGTATAGAAAGAAAAGGCCTCTGAAATCTAATCTAAAGGATGTGTGAATGCAGATACATCCCTAATAATACCTTCTGCTTAATGTGGAATTCCTAGAGCATTTAAGGCTTAATTAACTTGGAAGTATTTCTCCATCAATAGCTTTTGTTGGTAGTCAGATAGGGAAGGAAACCTCCTCAAGCAGAGCCTACTTGGGCTGCAGGTTGGTGTTTGATGCGTCATCTCTGTCAGGATTTCCACTGCTATGTAACCTAATTGTTCCTAATCAGAATAATTGCAACAATTGTTTATCTGAGGAAATCAAATTAAAGGTGTTAAAATCCTCCATGGAGACAGCATTTGATGGGCACTTACATCAGGGAGTTTAGAAAAGTTACCACTGCTGTCCCCAACTCTGGGCAGGCTCATGTGAGGCTGGTTGGGAGACCCTGTCAGCCAAAGGGAGTGTGGCTGAGAGGCTGGATGCTGCTTTTCTGGAGAGTTTTACTCAGGGGGATGTTGTACAGTCACAGGAAGAAGCATTGACCCCTGGCAGGAAAGGCTGTGTTGGTGACATGAGACTGAAGATGGTGCTCTTCAGTCAGAGGGGGTGTCTCACATCCATGCAAACCCCCAGCTCTCCAGAGAACATTCAGCAATCTTGCTTGTCCATAAACATATGGATGCATGAGCCTGTTTCCCCCAGGAGGGAGAGCCCTCTTTGCCTGGATGGGTGAAAGTAGATTGCCACTGGAGTATTCCAGAAAATGGTTCATTCTGTTTCTATGGAAGCTTCTTGGAGTGTGGAAACACTTATGTAGAATTTTTTTTAATTTGGACAGAAAAGGTGTTCATACAGCAACGTGTTTCTAGGTTAAAATGAGATTCAGGTCAGGCAGCTTCTGAGGCATGCTGGTTTGCTCAGGAATGAAAAGTGTCAAGCAAGGGAAAAGAGGAGGGATTTCTGTTGCTCAAGCATTGAAAATGCTGCTAATGAGGTTGCATAATAACAGTTGATTGCCTGCCACTGCAAGATTTTGGGCATGTCATTTGCTAGTTTTACGTGGACTAAGTGTCTATGCAGGGCTTCTGTGTGTGCAGGGCTTATAGTCTAGGTTAGTTCCTTAATCCCTGAGGTGGATTGCATCCTCCAGGTTAACATGGCCCATTTTTTAAGAGGACCCAGAATGTCTGTCCCTCTGGGAACTGATCAGGAATAGTGGATCCTCTTTAAATCCACACTACCCTGAACAAGCACTACTTCAGAACTATAAGAAGGAAAGAGGGATCCAGCCTGGAGAGGAAGGGGACACCTGGCTTTGCTTGTTACTGCCACACAGTGCCTGTGTGTGCCCAGCCCTTCAATTTTTTCCCACTTCCCACATCCCCCTGCTGCTATATGAATTGGTGTATGTGAGAAATGCTGTAGGGGAGGGATGCCATCTCAAAATACCTGTCTTTTCTCGTCACTGGAGGGGACAAAAGTTATGTTTCCTACGAGCCTCTTTGGTACAGGGAGAGGAGAAATGCCAGGTAACAGCACGGTTGTATTGTCCCGTTAACGCTGCACAACTTTCATCCCTCCACAAGCAGAGCTGCTGCGGTGTCTGATAAGATCATCTCTCCTCTGGTTGCCTGATGTCTCCTATCAGAAATCTTCAAAGGTCCAAATGTGCTGTTGTTGAGATGGCAAGCAAAGAGAGAAGAGAGAGAGGGAGAGGTTGGATAAGATCACAATTTTCTTCTCTCTTGATTGCAAGCAGCTTATCTGAGTTTAACTCTTGTGGCTCGGCCTGTCTCTGCAAAACTCATCCTCTTTTCTTGCCTTCCTTTCAGAGGGTTGACGAGTGGATGGCAAAGGAAGGCCTCTTAGATCCCAGCGTCAAGTCGATTTTTGTGACCTGTGGAGACTGGGATTTGAAAGTGATGTGAGTATGGGAGGGGAGGGAGATTTTCCTGGGCTTTATTGCTCCATTCTTTCTTGTAGTGCATATGTCTTTGTCCTTGCAAGCCTCCAACTGTCCCTACTCATTGTTTCTTAGGGAAATTGTTGTTTGCCATGCATAACTGGGAGAGGAAAGTTGTTTCAGGAGATGGGTGCTAGGCATGGTGCAAGATCACTGCCTAGGATATTCCCTATAGCGAATGAAGCCTTTCAGAACCTCAAGAAAAGTTTAAACTGGAGCTTTGGGACATTTTGCCTTTTACCCAATATACTTTCCAAAGGGATGAATATTTCTGAGTGTGTATGTGAATGATCAAGTGATGATCCTTACCTGACTTCCTGCATTTAAGGGTTTTTCTGTCATCTTGGCATAGTAATTCAATGTGAATCACAGAGTAGTCTTTGGAACAGAACACAAGCAGAATAGAAGCCGGGTCTGGCATGCTCCAGTGGTGTTCTTATCGTTAAGGTCATCTTCATCAGCTGGGTGAATATCTGGCAAGTACCAGGTGGGGGCCTGCACTGGCATCTGCAAATGTTAGTTTATGTGCATGTTTTGTTAGAAAAATAGCTAGGCCACAACCTAAAAATGTTATTGTAAGAATGGAGCTAAATGTCCAAAAATTAAATTAGTTCAATCTCCAAAGTGTTTGCAGATCAGTGTCCTATAGAGCTGAATTCCTTTGGATTAGTATAATCTTGCTTCAGCTTTCATTTGCCTGTAGTGCTGGATAAAGATTCCTGTTGTTATCACAGCAGTAAAGCATGGGCTTGACACATCCCATCCCAAACTGACAGCCACAACTCGTTAGTAGTGTTACTTGGTTCTCACTGTGACATTGGTTTCCCCTAGCTGGAAGCCTAAATAAACTGCACATAGTCTAGGAGCAATCAGCACCAGTTCTTCCCTGACAAGTAGGTCTTTGCAGAGTGGCAGCTCCTTGCCTTTTCTTTGTGTAATTAGTGAAACATGAAATATGGGGTCCGAAGCTCAGCACAAGCACTAGTGGTACTGAGAAATTGCCTCCAGACAGAGACAGAGGGGTGGTATTTGAATTTTATAGTCAGAATCTTGGTCTTTGCTCAGGCTCTGTCCAGAGCTCATATATATTGCAAGTTCTTGTGTTAGTTGCTTAAATTAGGAGTGAGTTATTTTTCCTTATATATCATGTTTAAGTGTCTGTTAGATACCAGCACAGTTGCTGCACTAAACTTCTGTTTCTCGTGTATTCTATTTTCTCTGTTCTTTACTCCTGTATTGCTGTTGTGAGTCCAATTTACCACTTTGTTGATGGTTGTGAGAAACAGTTATCTTTGCTCCAAGCCCATCTTTCCATTGCTTTCACAGTGGGCTGACAAGATTCCCAGGTAATGACATCCTAACTTGGTGTTCATATGGAAAGAGCAACCTGGATGTGTTGGTGGCTTTTTTTTTTTTTCTTCAGAGCTCTACAGCAGGCAAATAGAGGTAAAGATGAGCCCCATTAGTGGTGAGCCATGGGGGTTGTGAGGTGAGCTGGCTCAGAGGGACACGCTGTTCTGGAGTGGAGATACACTATTCACCGTTTGCCGTGGTCTCTCGCATGGATTGTCCCTCACTACTCAGCTGGAAAAGAAGACTCCACTCCTGGCCATGAGGTTGTTGAGAGTGGTTCAATTCTCCTTCTTCCTTTTAAAATTTTTTTTTAAACCATTAACTTCAGAATTCAATCCTGAAGCATCTTCAGGGCAAAGCAGAAAATGCATTCTGTGTTTCCAAGCACATGGATAGCAGGAGTCTGGCTGCAGCCGCCTGGTGAGTAGCACATCACGCTGCTCCATCGCCGATTGGGTGCTGCCGCGTGTAGCGTCACATCTGATTAGCACCATGCCAGTGGATGAGGCTGGAGTGAGGACTCCCTGCCAGCTCTGACTTGTCTCATTTCCCGTTACTTTTATCCGTCACCACAAATGCCGAGTCTCCCTCCTGAACTAATTAAGTTTGCGTGTGTTTAGACACATTGCCAAATAGGGTTTAGCAAAGCAGAACTGAGCATCTCTTTTTAAAGAGAGAAAGCGGAGAGCTGAAACAAGGCTGCTCAGACAGGGAGGCAGAGCCTCAGAGACGTGGAACATCCGTGAGGTATTCCAGGGAACCCTTCATGCTTCCCTACAAGACCTGTGGTGTAGCTGATGCCCTTTGCTACCACGTTGAGACCACATGCTGGTCTCACAAAAGGCAGCAGGAAGGGAGGTGGTGCTGTTTGTCCACTTTTGGAGGAGTGTTGTTGGAACATTGCATGGTAGAAACCTGGCTGGGTTCCAGAGGAATTGAGGACACTGAGGTGAGTGCAACACTTCCTGGCTTAAGGAGCCACCACTTGTGACAAGTTTACTCCTAACTCTGCTCTTTCTTTTCTCAGCTTCCTTAGTAATGACAGCTGCTTGCATAGCTGCAGTCCTCTTACCCAGATCTTGAGTGGTTTGGAGTTCCTGTCCTCCATTGTCCTTAGCCTGGCTGGTAAACCATGCAGCTTTGTTCCTGGCTTCTCCAGCAGTGACCTGGGCTTTTAGTTTGGCTTCTGTCTGCATGTGCTGTTCTAGAGCTGAGATATGGTGTCTTCTGAACTCGTCTGTCTACTGTGAGGGCTTCCAGTAGGTGCCACTGGTAGGAGCCAGGGAGGCGCAGTGGGATGAGCGGGCTGGATGTGGGGAAGTGGCAGTAACAAGGAGGAGGAATCTTCAAGCCTGTCAGTGTTGGATATAGGGATAAGGTAGGGAAATAGCCCTGCCTAAGCCAGGAGTTGCAATGTCTGTAGCTCAAACAAAAGGACCAGAGAAATAGTGATTGTCAGGGAACTGCTCTCTGCTGATGGTGTCTGGCATTGCTGAGTCTGCAGGATTCAAGTTGTAATATCAGCTGCTAAAGGATCAGTAAAGCTTCTGCTTGGCTCGGGGATCTTCAGGAAATGAGGCTACAGACTTGATGGCTCTTGAGCACTTGGAGCCTCCTTGGAAGACACAGAGCTATGTGTCTGTTTTCCCTCAGACAACAGGGAGCACTAGTCACAAGGAGCTGGGTGCCCACAACAGGCAGTTCTGGGTGCCCAGAACACCAAGCATCTGAGAAGGGCTTATGGAGATTTAGCATGAGTCAGGGTCCTCGGCCATGCTGCCAAAGGCTTTGTTATGGGTGTGGTGCACCATCAGAAGTGCACCTGTTGGAGGGATTTGGTTGCTGCTGGAGAGAGTCCATTGTGTGAGAGGGCTCCTAAAGGAAGCGCTGATCCTCTACTGGCTGTGCTCGGATCAACCTGCTTTCAGTTCTTGGTGTGTGTGTGAATCAGGCTGGAGTTGGGGAGACAGCAGCTCTCCTGCCAGCCCTCCCCTTCCCTCTTGTTAAGATGCAATTTCTTTAATGAGGAAAACCTCTTGAGTAGGAACATCACCTTTCTTGAAGGCTTGTCCTGACAAGGCAGTTCAAGCCGACAGAGTCGCATATCAACTTCAGCAAATATCAGTCACTCATTACAGAGACTCTGCTCCCCCCCACCCCCCAGCAACACCCCTCATTCCCAGACAAGGGAATGAATCACACTTCTGCTCTTGAATACATCATGACAAGTCATGGTTCTAATGAGAGAGGGCCATTCATTCTGGGTGGAAAGTTCCCTGTGTCGGCTCAGAAATGTTATTAATTAAAGAGAGCTACCTGAAGCAAAAGATGAAAGGAGCACCAGACCTGCCAAGCTAAAATATGAGTGGGGATACAGCCTCGTTAGACACACGGTCCTCAGGCCTCTGCATGCTCAGTGGGAGGATTCCTTTAGCCTGTTGCAAGGAGCTATAGTCCAAGTTTAACAGCTCCAGGGATGGATTCAGATACCTGATGTCGTCCGCTTTAGTGCTTGGACCTCATTCTGCACCTAGGTTGGAACTGACACTAGTCATTAAGCAAATAGCATTGATGTGGCATTGGGTGGTGAGGGTAATGTGCCTCTGAAGGGCTGAGGGAGCTGCTGACTGCAGGAGAGGGGTTTAGTGGAAAAGAGGGTACTTAGTATCTGCCACAGTTGAGCCCTTGTAATATAAGCTCTTTAGTGTAGTTTATCTCTGCTGAAATGTCAAATTGCTTTCCCCTGTGTGTGGAACCAGTTTGTGGGCTCTTAAACACAATGTGAATTAATCTTGGCAACAAAAGAGGCATTTTTACCATGTGTTCATAGATACAGAGTTGAAGTACGGTGAGGTTAAGTGAGATGCCTGGGGCTGTGCAGGCAGGCACAGGCAGAGCTGAAGTCTTATGTCCCAGGTCTCAGACCTGCACCATAATGTCAGAAGCATCTGTTAATCCTTCTCCTTCCAGATTTGGATTGTTCTGTAAATGCACTGAGCATACCCAAAAGACATGTAGGCTTTGGTCTATATAACTCTGACATGAAGATGCTTTAATTGCACTTACTGTGGCTGATCAGAACATGCTAATTTATGTCTTCACAGGAAACTACTGCTCAGAAGTTTTTTATTTTCTTAAATAAGTGTTAAAAGGCAAGTACTCTCTAATATAGTGATAAAACATAGTGAAGTGTCTTGAAATGTTTATAGCCCTTGGTGCTCTTCCTAGGTTGGATATTAGTAAATTCTGAGCAGTAAATTATACCATTGCATAATTTTGTGTTACTGTTTTAATTCTTTCTTGCAAGTTACACAGACTGGGAGGATGCTTGTCTTCTCTGACCAGCTCCAAATGTGGTGTTGGGTTGCTCTTTCCAGGTTTCTGTCCTGGACTTTTTTGAGATCAGAATAAGGTCATGCATGGAAAAGAATTGTTGGTGTTAGTGTCCTCTGTACATGCTGTTCTTTATCCCAGGACCAGGAGGGAGTTGGTAGCCTCTGCCTCAGAGAGGAATTGCAGATGGCCACTGACTGGAGTGAGTGGGAACGCTTGGGTAGTCATGAGGAAGGGCAGGAGAAGGTGTGGGGTGGGCTGGCTGTGTGGCAGCAGGGCAAGAGGTATATTCAGAGTGAGAGTAACGAGAAAGATGTGGTAACTGAAAGATAATGTAATCATCTGCATTTAAAGCTAATAAAACAATTCCTTTCCAACTAAGATCCTTAGATTAGCTTGGTGGTGCTTTTTTAGTGGGGATCATTTTGCTGAACAAGCCTATGCTGTATCTCTTCACACGGTTACATTGGCTGAACAAAGAGTGTGGTGTGAACTACAGTGAAGGGATGGGACTGAATATCCAGGGTCAGGAACCTTTTGAGTCAGCTTTGCTGATGGAGTTGTTCATGTAATTACATCCTAAAGTGCTTTGCCAGAGCTAAGCAAGGGAGCCTTGTGAGCACTTACAGGGAATAGCACTGACCCCATTCACTTCTGCGACCCTGCAGTCCAGCTTTTTGTTTTTAAAGAAAATGATATCACTTAGACAAAAAAAAAAAAATTTGGATTTTAAGATTCCCCCTCTGTACTCTTATTTAAAATGAATATACCAGACTTGACTTTTGTTATCCTTATGTACCAGTTACCCTGGCTGACTCCTGTTCTTGTCTTTATTTGAAATAATTGGTTGCTTGGGCTTCTGCAAGTCACATTGTCCTAGATGTCTGGGAATGTCTTTGGGTTAAGCTTTGGACATTAAATCTTTGTGTGGGGATCATCATGCAATGGACTGTCACCTTCAGGTCTGTTCCTTATCTGGCACATGATAGCAAAAACATTTGTCATATTAGGGCTGTAGTGGCTACAGATTTACTGAGCTGTGGTGCCTGGTGCACTTTGGGGAGCATGACTCTTCTACCTGGAAATTAAGACCAAAGAAGTTGGAGACAGCGTGAATAGAGTCTGGAGAAATTTACAAATAAATTTGCAGTCTGGGGGAGAATGAGACAGGCATTGCATCATGTACTTAATTTCCAGCACTGAACCTTTGGGATGGAGTAATAAGTGGAGAAGGTAGGTTTTCTACCCCTGGGTAACTTAACTCAAGCTGTTTGAAAACAGTCACACTGAACTGGATGTAAATCAATGGTCTCAATGTCATCTGCTCACAGAGTAGGGAACCATAATGCCCTCTGCACCAGGAATCACTAGGGTGAATTCTGTGTCCAGGGTTTTAGTGAATTCAGGCAAAATGGTTTCAAAATCAATGGATCTATAATGGATATTTGGTAAATGGGTACCTAGCCTCTGTCTATATGAGAGCCCTCTAATAGCAGTTCAGGATTGTGGTGATTCTGTGCCTTGGGGAATTGAAAAGCTGGTTGGCTTGGGACTGCAATGAACAATCACTGGAGCGCTGTTTGCTGTCTGAGTTTTGTTGTTTGTGGCACACGTGAAAAACAGGATTAGTTCCACAAAGTGTTTGTTTTCTCTTAGAATAGCTTAATTTTTCTAGTGTTAGACAGCCCTAGTGTTTCATGCTGGGTCTGAAATGTCAGCTGTCTTCCTTTGGATCCCAGCTCTTCTTACTTTGCAGCTGGAGCAAAGCAGTTGCATGTTGGCACTGGTGCTGCCCTCTCAGTGGCTTGGCTGGGAGAGATGTGCTTATGGCTTCTTTGCCTAGAGAGCTCTGCTTGAAGAATACTGCCAGCCTGGGAGCAGCATCCTTCCTCTTTCACTTGCTCTGCTGTGTGAGTCTATAGCTTTCCTGAAAATGTTTTATTTTGTTGGGATGTTTGCTTCCTGTTGGGAGCCATTTTCCTGGATGGGTTCAGTCCCTTTCCTCCTGAAGCTCCTGGCTGGCAAAGACCTACTGGGCCATCTTGAGGTCATCCCTGGTATTTTCCCTCCAGCATATTCTCATGTGCCTTGTCCAGTGACACTCTGTGTCCTCAGGAGTGGATGATGAGGTGTGTGCAGGACTTGGGAGGACACTGGAGCTGCGGACTAACTTCTTGAGCTGGGTCCATTTCATGTTGGAGTCACCTTTTTCCATGTTTGGCCCAGGTGCTGCCATCAGCAGCCTGGCACCCCAAAGGCAGTGTCACATGTTCAGACATTGATGTGGACCAGGTGTTAGCAATGATGTGAGGCATGTGGAGGTGGTAGTGGAATAAAGCAGAATAGAGAAGTCTGTGGGAAGAAGACAGAGGAAGCAAGGTGATGTTCTGGCAGGGCTGTGTCCAGGAAGCTCATACTGCCCAGGACTTCATCCTGCCTTGGTCCTATCAGCTTTGCCTCTCTTGGAGCGAGGATTTCTCCTCCTCTCTGCCTGGCAGTCTGCAACACCCTTCGTTTTTGCTCTGTAGGTGCATCTTGGTCATCTCTAATTTCCTTGCTTCAGTTTTTCCATGTGCATGTTGAACCAGGTCTCGGTGCTGACTGTTGTCCAGTGTGCCCAAGATGCCTGGGCACCAGCTGAATTCAGTTCCTCATCCCTGCCTGGAGCCACATCCCTGCAAACCGGGTGCATGGAGTAGGCAGGTGGGAGGTTGCCAAGACCTCTCCTCCAGCCCACAATGCTCCCAGCTCTGAGGAGAATTTTTACATTTTATGGACCATTTAGCTTCCCAATGGTGATCCTAATTCTTCACAGCATGTATATGCCATTTCTTGGTTATTAAAAGGACCCCTGAAAAGGAGCTGCCCTCTGAGTCAGAGCTCTTCCATGCAGTTAATTGCAGGAAGGTTTTCCTTAGACTGTGAGGCTTAATATTTCCAAGCTCTCCCTATGCTAAGAGGGTGAATTAGTACCCAGGTTTCCCCATGGCTGCAGAGACTGACCCTCGTGCACCATCAGTAAGCAGGCATAGGAAGAACGCAAGATGGGAGTAGTTCAGACTTGGAAATGCTCTGGAGGAAGTCCACTTGATTTCTTCACAAAGCTCAAGAGTGCTTTAAAGGTTGTCTGGCCAGGTATCTCAGTCTTTCATCTCTATATCCTTATTTCTTGTGACACTTCAGGTGCCAAAGTAGCCTCCATTCCTTGGGGGCCCAAGCAAGCACCATGTTTACTGGGAAAGGAGTGATTACCTTGGACTTACTGACAGGTCAGCCAAAGGTTGGATGGATGGATGGATGGACTGGAGGTGATTCAAGCAGGGAAGTTCTTTGTCAAGTCACTATGCTGTGTATGAGAAAACAGAGGCAGCAAGCCATTAGACTGTGTATTTCAGGTGTGAGGAAGCTGCTGAGGTCCTCTGGCATTGTGAAATGCCAAGTGAAATGTTACTGCCATGTGGAGCACAGCAGTGTGTTGGAATTAATGAGTCTGGTGGAGGAAGAGCACGTGTGAACAGTCTGGAGGGTTAATGTGTGAGGATGATAGACTTAGGCAGGGGATTGCTGTGTTTGGGAAGCACGTTCTAATGGCAAGACCACATAAAAAGAAATTGGGACTTGCAAGGAGAGCGCTAAAAGTCATCAATTGCCGAAGTTGTTTTGCTTTTGCTGCAGGCCTGAAGCAAATTGCTGGCTTAAGGGGCTCTAAGCACCTGGGTCTTGCACTGGATTTACAGGTAAGGTGAAATTGAGAAGGTGCTAAGTAATTAATTCCTCTTCCTGTGACCAGGATGGGAGATGATTCTGACTTGCCACTTCTCCTCAGAAGTTGCTTCAGAAGCTGGTAAGGGCTCTGGTTGTGAAACCCAGGAAGCAAAGAGGATCCCTGGGTGCCTGACAATTGCTTTTCTCTGTTGGTTCTTTCTTGCAGGCAGCCTCGGGCTGCCTGTCTCTTTGTTAAGAGAGTGACAGCAATGTGACACCGTGAAAATAATTACTAACAAATCACGGTGGTGACTGCAAACAGCTCGCTGTCTTCAGAGACATGTCAGGGAGCATTAGAGCAGGGCCGTGGGAGCAGCAGAGCGGCTAGGGGCTCTTTCTGTGCTCTAGGCTCAGGGAAGATCTTCGGAGACCTTTGGCGCCTGCCACCCCCACATCATTCCTTCCTCATTGGCTCTTTCTTTCCTCCCTTCCCTGCTTTTGCCATCAATAATTAAGCCCATTAACTGCACAGTGAGTCTAGAAAAGCTGCTAATTGTAAGACAGGGCTTCTGCCTTCCCTGGATTCAGCAACCAGACACAGAACAATAAAAAAAATTCTGGAGAGCTATCATGGGCAGAAGCAAGTCCAAGCTGTGTTTTCCACCTTGCAGCTCTCGTGTGTTGCCCTGGGCAGTAATGTTTATTAGCAGTGTGCCCCTAGGAATTCATGGGCTGCTGGTACAGTTGGAGAATGGCCCACGTCCTTGTCCTCAGGAACCTTCAGTCTCAGGTAAATTTGAGATAGGTTTGTATTTGTGCAGAGCATCACAGCAAATATGCAGTTACCTAGCATGTCCAGCAAAAAAAGTGAGCAGAAGAATGAGGATGTTCCGAGATACAGTAGAGATGGTGCCATTCAGTGCGACTGAAGCTGCAGGTGAAGACAATCCTTTGGGGAATAAGGAGTGAGCAAGTCACATGTGAGGAACGTGGCTGGTACCAAATAGAGCATCTGGGGGAGTTTCTGCAGGGATGAGCCCCTGTGGCTGTGTTGGAGTGGGGACCCTTCTGCAGGTCTGCACAGAGTCTGAGGGAAGCTCCCTCTAAAGCCTCTCATTATATTGATATAAAACTCCCTCCAAAGGGCAGGTCTAGCAGAGATACTGATAGGAAACTGGAAGGCAGGTGCTGGCTGAAGTGTCCTTCAGCAGCATTGATAATCAAACCCCTGGGCAAGCTTTGAGAGGGAGCTCACAACCTCCCCTCCCTTCCTTGTTCCTGGTGGTATTTCAGTTTGAGAGCAGGCCGTGTGGTTTGGCAGGGCTATAAAGGGAGGCAGGAGGTGCGGATGGGAGCCTGCTCCCAGGCGCCTGCCCTAGTGTGCAGTCTTCATTCCCATTCCCTTAGTTACTAAAGTGATTTTCCTGACTGTCACATCTGTAAATAATGTTGCTGGCGTATCTAGCAGGATGCAGAGTGGCGATGGATGGGGGAGGGCTGGCGCTGAGGGTGGCCGTGACAGCCCCTCTCCCCAGCTCATACAATATTTATGCAGGGCTGGGAGTCGGCGGCACTGACCTCTGGGTCGTGCTGTTAAACAGCTCCCGCAGCCCCTGCATCCTAATTGCTGCACTTGTCCTTTGCTCTGGAGGATTCGCTGCTCCTTCTCTCCGGCGAAGCAAATACTAATGGCAGCTTGTGCTTGGAGGTGGGAGCGGTCTCTTCCCCACGAGGAAAACACAAACTTGTTTTGTGGTTTTTTGTGTTTTTCTGTGCCTGTGTAATTTGCATAGAAACCTGTGCTCAGACCCCGTTACCCAGCGTGCCAGTCTCCCCAGTGCTGACAGCATGAGAGCCCATGAAGCTGCTGTGCATGCAGTTTTGGGTTGTGTATCATCACAGGGCACAGAAAGGCAGATTACCCCATCCCACTGGCTCCTATTAGGATTTCTCTCTTCCTTTTAGTGGGGAGTGGGAAGAAGAAGCAATCTTATAAGTCAGTTGAGAGAATAGAACTGGGTGATGTGGTGCCAGAAGAGGACAGAGATGATGCCAGGAAAGAAGAGGGTTTCAAACAGAGTCACAGAAAACAGAATGGCATCTTTTCTTGTAGATAAATGGTCTACTTCAGTGAGTGGAAAGAGAGGTGGTGCAGAAGGCTGGAGGCTCCCTCTGTGGATATGGGGTCCTTCCCCATGCAAGTGGTACAGCCATGGCTGAAGGTGGAGACAGACCTGGCAGCAGGTTTTCAGCTGATTCGAGTGATTCAAGAAAGCACAAAAGACAAAACTTTTGATTGCTAGAGATACCATGGCTTTCCCCCATGCTTTCTGGCTAGGCTCTGTCCTGCTTGGGGTTTCATAGCAGGTGTCTGCAAGTCCAGTGACCTGACTGACCACCCACGTCCCTTATCCTGCTTTGCTGGGTTGGCAGGTCCCCGCTGCGACTGGAAAAGTGCTGTTTAGACTGGAGACTAATGGCCTTTAAGTGACATGATTGTATTATGTTAAGCGTCTATAGGCTTTACCATTAGGCACTAAACAGTTTATGAGTCATAGCAGAGAAGCCCTTGTCCTGAAGAGTTTATTTGCTAAATGGTCCGGACAGGCCAGGCTTGGGAGAGGCAAGGTTTCCTCCTGCCTGTCAGAGAGCAGATCTAAGGAAGGCCTGGCACAGGACATGTCTTCTTAGTTTAGAGGAGCACCTTGGCTCTAGGTCTTGTGTGTTCACGTTTCCTGGGGAAGAAATACTTCTGCAATGGGATTTGTACATTGGGAAGAGAATAATATTTAATTTTAACTTAGTTTTTCTGCATGTTTTGGTTTTAAGGGGGCTTAGACATGATAGGTACATTCGTTTCATCAGATATATTCCCTTACTCAGTGCATAATTACAGTGTTCTGCAGCAGGAGTCTGAATGCTCCCTCTTAAAGCAGCTGGTATGCAGAGAACCAGGTGATTACTACATTAGTGTGTGTATGAAAGGCTTATTAACAGACTGTATAGACAGAGAAAGGACACATGCTATGTGTAATCAGGATCTGCTGGAGCATGAGTCACAGAATAATTTAAATAGAGATTTCTAATCCAGCCACCTGTTCAAAGTAGAGCTAACTTCAAACTTAGATTGGGCTGCTCTGAGCCTTCTGCAGATGAGTTTGAATGTCTCCAGGGGAGGAGATTTTGCCACCAATCTGTTCCAGAGCTTTATTACCTGCATGGTGAAGAGTTTTTCCTGATGACAAATTGGACATTCACCTGCTGCAGCCTGTGGTCATGATGCATGACTTTCACTGAGAACAGTGTGCAATTTTGTACACTTCTCTTCATAAGATTCTGTGTAATGTCACGTTTAGTAAGCAGACAGACTCTCACACCAAGGTTATGTGTAAAAATCTGTTTGTAGGGGTTTTTCATAAGGTCAGGTTTCCAAGGCTGGGGAGGCAACCTCAGCCTTGGAGACTTTGCAGTTTCTCTTTTCTTGGGGGCAGTGTCATGCATTTCTGATGTCAAAGGGAAGTCCACCTAGTTGTTCTCCATGTTCCAGACATGGAGGGAACATGGAGATAGGGATAGTGAGAGCATTTGCTCTACTCTTCCACCAATCTGGAGTAGTGCAAATCTTCCTCCCGCTGCACTTCTAATCTCAGCTGAACCATGGAGCCAGCAAGCTCTGGTTTCCTGCATGGTAATTAAGTACTTATTTAAAAATCAAGAAGCTCAGTTCTGATCCTACTATCCCTGTCTGTTTACAAACTCCAGGTAGAGTTACTCTAGATTTACTCCCACATGCCTAGCAGCGGAATCAGGCCCAGTAAATAGAGCTATGAATCTTTTTAAGAGAAGCTGTTAAGAAGTAGCACATAGATTTATTGTAGCATCATGTGTGTGCAATTGTTGATGAACATCTTCTGTTGGAGGCTGAATACCTGCTGTGTTACAGCCTTGCTTTTAATGTTGAGATAGCATCTCTGCCAGCATCTTGCTGATGCACAGACAGATACTCATAAAAGGGCCAGATCTCACTTGGTGTTAAATGCCTTCATGTTTCATTAAGGTTGATGGCAGTGGAAGGCACACAGTGCTTTGCAGGACGAGCGAGTCACAACGAGCCACTTGCCCTATGTGCTTTTTGTGGCAGAATTATGTCCCTAGTGTATACATTGCTCTGGCTGCAAAAGGCTAACACCCTTTTCCATTCACTGGCTAGTGGCTTGGAAAGCAAGGGTCTTGAGGTTCTCTCAAATTTCTTAGTACCCAGCAAAAATTTAGAGCATAGGGATCACACTGTTAGCATATGATGGGTGTTCAGGTATTTCAGCCAATGCTACTGAGTCTCGAGTGTTAAGGCTTGCAGTTTACCTTTTAGGCTTCCTAGGCAGGAATTTGTCTGGTAGAGGGAGAATGCAGGTCTGTCCAGAATTGGCATCACAGAAAAAGAAAAGATCTGGAAGTGCCAGGTATTAGCCTTGCTGCTTAGCCTGTGTTTTTGGGCCTCATTACACTAATCCAATTAAAGGTTGATGGGAAAAGATAACGCACACTCCAGTGAAGGGGTTTGTATGGAACTGCAATCCTTCCTGGGCATCTGGAGTGGCCTAAGTTATGTTGTGCATCACCACCCCTCCTCAGGCCCTGCAGACCCACTGGTGCCTCCGTGTGCCATGGTGTGTGCTCTTCTCCTGCATTGTGTCTCTCTTATTACTAATGGAGCATGGATGCATTTTAGCTGCTGGTCAGCCCTCATTAATATCCAGAGATGACAGGTTGACATTTGTAAAGAAGACTTGCGTTGACCTTCATGTTGTGCATCGGTGCGGTTGCCGTACTGTGCCCTGTGCTGGATGCCTCTCCCTGTGCTGCCTCGGGAATGCATTTGTGTTAGCAAAGGGACCGACTGCTCTGTAACCCTTTGCTGCTGTCAGGAGTGCAGGCAGTGTGGCTGGGTGTCTCTGCATCCCTCTGCCCATTCCAGGACTGGTTGCTGTAGAGCCTCCATCCACCCATCCCAGTGAACAGGACTGGAGAGTGTTTGGGTTGCACTGTGGCTCCCTGTGGAGGTTTGTTATTTGGGAACTGGGGCATTAATGGAACACAGCTTTATGCCAATAGCAATGACCTGTCTTCTTCCTTTTCCTGGCTCTTGTCTGGGGAAGCAGCAGAAGAAAAGGCTGTGCTGCCCAGGCATCTTGAGTGCTGTCAGTTGCCTGTCTCTCCCCGAGCCCACACCATCGTGGCTTGAGGACTGCTGCAGCCTGCTCAACAATGACATTTATTAACAGAGGGGGCTTTGAAAAAAGGCAGGCTGCTCCTGCAAAGGCTTCTCGCTCTAACTCTGTCTCCTCTCACCAGCCCGTCTGAGGCAATGGCTGCTGGTGTTGAAATTCATTAGTGTTACCTGACAGGCGATGGAGGCTTGCTCTGTCTGTTCCCACTTCCCTGCTCTCATGTCCCTGCTTCATGCACGCTGATATTTAAAGCTGATGTGTGGCTCATAGGCTTGTTGCACTGTGACAAGTCTGGGGGTTGTTGAGAGAACTGAGAGGGTGGAAGGAAAGCAAAGAGAGAGGGAGATGGGACCTGTCTCAGGGTTTCTGTGAAAGCCCAGGGCTTTTCAGACCCTCTCCAGATGTACTGTCTTTCCACAGCTACTGCTTGTGAATTTTAAGAACAGCCAGGCAGATGTGGTTTGTCCGGCACTGATAGGGGGCAAAGAGAGATGGCACTGTGTGTGCTTGTGAGGGCTTATCTGGTGGAAAGCAAGAGCAGGCGGGCTCCTCTGGCCTCTTGGCTGGTCTGTGGGGCTGAGAAGTTGTGAGTGGGGAGCCAGAGGTCTGGCACAGGGTTTGTACTTCATTTTGGACAGAAACATGTTTGCACTGAGTGGCAAAGTGACTCCAGCACTGAGGAGGAGATACCTCCCTGCCAAAGCTTCCAGATACACAGGAAAGTAACCCAGTCTAACCTGAATTACTGGGATGAGGGAGTTGGGGTTTGGGGATTTTTGTGGAGGTGTATGTCAGCATGCTTCATTTTTTGTAGGCTATGGTGTGGTTTGGCCTGTTCTTTGTGCATGGGCCACTCTGCTGTGTGTGGGTGCTGTGACATCACCCTGACAGAGACCTCCTGGTTTAGCACTGTGGTTTCATCAGTCTGCAGCTGCCTCTTTGGGAGAGTATGGACCTACCTTAACTGCTTTGAATGCCTAGCTTGGCCCCATCTCATGTAAGTTCAGGTTAAGTGCAGACAGGTGCAGCTTTGCTTGTTGCAGTGCCATTTTTCTGCTAAATCAGTTCAGGTGCCTTAGCATAGGCTGTTATTCCCTTGCTAGCTCATGCTGTTGGGAGAGGACACCTAAGCTTTCCTCTTGGCTGGGCAGACATGCCACTCTACATTAAAACAGAGGAGCACCTCTGAGCTGTGTGGTCCAGAGTGTTGACCAGCCCTGCTTTGAATGAAGGGGCCCAGCTGAGGTGGTTTGACAGCTCCTCTCTTTCACCATGGTGCTGTTGTTGCTTCAGCATCCAAGCAACTTCCTTCATCAGTGAAGGATTTCCAGGGCAGGAGCCTGCCAGTGCTCTCCTTTGCAGCCCAATGCCCACGTGTTGGCCAGGACACAATTAAAATGTTCTGCATCTCTTACAATGCAAGGTCTCCAGGGAATGGATTTTTTTGGAAGGTTAAGATCAGGTCTATAAACCCCAAGATTTAATGTCCCTTTATCTTCCCATGGAGGAACTTGTTCTTTTAACTGCCTCAATATCAATACACCCTGTGTGTAGCAAGTGGCCCAATTTCTTTGTCTCCTGACATCCTGAACCCAGCAGCAGATGGACGTTAACCAGCTCTGATTAGTTGGGAGAATCAAGCATTAATTTTTTATACGCCAGAACCACCTGAGTGACGGAAATCAATTATGGCTGCCCCTCCCCCTTCCATATTAATGTGTTGGCTCTGAGCAGAGATGGAGGGACCTGTTGAAACGAGAAACCCCTATTTCTTCATTTGACCCTCTAGATAATTAGGGTTAAATTGATATGCTATCGCACTGGTGACACATTTTATCTGCCTCTGTTTGTACAAGAGGATACAATAGTGGAGGAAGGACCAATTTGTGCCCTGCTTTAGCTAACCAGACTGAGATAAAAGGTGTCACTAGTATGATAACGTTCTTGCCTCATGCTCCTTTATTGTTGCTCAATTTGCCTTTTTTTTTTTTTTAATCTTGTTCTTTTTCTTTCAGTACCCTTGGTCATATTTTAACTCCATGCCATCGCATAATGACGCCCTGCTAAATGTGTGTGGAGATAGGCAACTCTGGCTGACAGCCTTTCCTGATAACCGAATTCCAGCCCATCCATCACCAGGCTGCTCTCCTTAACTTAAGGAAAGTGATAACTAAAGCAAGGCCGTTTATCACCGCCGAGCTGTGCGCTTCTTGCTGCCTTGGAGAGAGCTGGCTGGCTTCAACAGCAGAAATGCAGCCATGTCACCTCACCTCCTATTTGCATCCCGTTCATCTCCAGGCTCCATTTACCCTGCAGGGTGCTGAGGCAGGGCTGGATGGAAATCTGAGCCTGGGGTGGTGAAAGCTCTCTGAAAAAGGTACAGAGTTGCCACTGCTGACCGTGGCCTAAGAAGGACTTAGATGTGCTTAGCTGATGGAGGACAGTGTGCTACCTGATGTCACTTGCTCTTCTGAGCAAAGGTGATCTGCATTTTGGGAGTGGGCAGAAGTTATGCGCTCCCATCTTTGCTTCTGGGAGGACAGAGCACCAGAGCTGCCTTGGAGGCTGAAAAATCCCACAGCCATTTTCAAGTTTCTCTATACTGAATGCAGTTTGGCTGATGGGGCAGCAAAATGTGCCATCATTTCTCCCTTACCTGAGGGAGGGCCAAATCCTGAGCTCTCTGTTAAAGCAAAGTGAGCAAGTTTGGCTCTGGCAAGAGCAAGAAGCCAGACTGAGCATAAAAGCTTATTTTTCAAATAAGTGAATGCTCAAGTGAATGGTGGGTCTGATAAATAGACAAACTTCCTTGCAGCCCATGGTACTTCTGTTCCCCAGGACAGCCACAGATGTGTCCAGCCTGGAAAAGATGATAGAGAAACTCCTGTCTGGTCTCGAGGCTGAAGAGTGGGGGGAAACACTGCAGGGATTTCTTGGAGCTGGGGAAAAGATTTTGCATGGGTATTTTCCTCCCCGTGACTACCAGGAAACCTGGGTTCTGTGCAGTGAAAGCCCCTGGTTCCCTGTGCCTGGAGTGCTGTATGTTCAGACTAGACCAGCCCCATATAGCAATCCTTTGCTAATCCTTGCTCAGTGGCTGTGACCCCAGTGGCCTGGAGCCACCAGCACTGCACCTTTCAGCTTAGGAATGGACTTATGTTTTGGTCTGTGCTGCTGACAGCTCGCCCAGGTTATAACATGAGTGTTGGACTCCTGGTGCTTGAAAAACTTGAAGCCCCTCTGCTGCTGACAAGGAATGAGGGGAGCACAAGCTTGTAGGGGGAGGGGGAATGTCCTGAGGTCACACAGCTTCACAGGCAGTTTCTGGGGTTGTTACTTGTTTGCAAAAATGTGCCATTTATTTAGTTGACATATTTATTTGGAGCATTTATTTTCTCCAATTAAAGACCCACTGTCCAGCGCCCAGGGCACACTGCCATCAGTCTCAGGGTGAAAATAGAACCAGACTCTCCAGTTTGCTGAGTCTTTTGGTCCCACAGGGATGGCAGTGCTTTAGATGTCATTCGTTGCAGTGGGTGGTTTGCTGTCAATTCCTGTGGCTAACAAGAACAATGCTGCTCTCACTTCTTCTGGGCCCTATCCAGAAGTTAGGTAAATGGATAATTTTTCTTCTAACTGGAGCTAGGCTGAGACCTGTATTAATGAAAGCCTCTTGGGTTTGGATGAGAAACTAATTTTTTGTAACATACCTTTTGCTAACTTCTGTTATCGTCTTCTCTAGCTAAATGTGAGCAGACTGAAAGAGGTTGAGCTAATCAAGTGCCTATATTTAGACCAGTTGTTTGTTTTAGATGGTTCCTTTTTTTGTGATTCTTGATTTGGGCACCAGCAAAAAGCAGCTTTTCTAGAGAAAGAGCTTTCTCAGCATGCTGCTTGGGGCTGGTTGGGTCTGTTCAACTAAGGGACATCATGGACATCTGTATAATGGCTGTAAAGTGCACAGGCTAGGCTGCTGTTTGTGTGGCAGTGTGCAATTGTGAAGAGTGACTCCAGGTGCTTTATTTCAGCACAGTGGAGTCAGATGAGCTGTGCCCAGGGATGGGACTGTGCTGTCAACTTGCACTGCTTGCCCTGCAAATGCCATGGCCCTGCTCCTTGCAAGTTCCTTCTTTTGACAGCCTTCCTACTTTCAAAGAAATTCCTCTGGACATTCTTATTCAAATCTGTTTGTATGACTTAAGTGAATGAATTAAGTCCTGAATCATCACATGTACATCTCAGAACCAGGCATTTGACTTTGGCATAGGAAGTCTATTACTTTGTTAGCCTAAGCAGGGCAAAGGTAGTAAACAGGTGGTCCCAGTGTGTGCTGGCTCTGTTGGCAGCATATTCCCAGGAGATTCCTCTGGATATGCTCCCCAGCTTCCTTCCTTTTCTTTTCCTCAAAATGGAGGAGTCACCAAGACCAGACTGCTCTGGTACTGCACTACCCTGGGTCTTACATTATCTGCAGATGCATTATCTGTGTTGCTCCTTCATCTCCTTACGTGGGGAAATGCCTGGAGAGATGCTTCTCTGTTCACCAAAGGGTTTGGAGCTGGGCTGACCACTCAGGTACTGCCTGGGATATTGATGGTGCCCCTTGGGGTGTTTACCTTGTATCCACTTCTCACCAGAGCTTTTTGCTGTATTTCAGTCTTGAGTCTGAAAGCTAGTCTGGGCTATTCATGCTTTCCTCCTTGGAGAGCAAGAGAAGACTTTGCCCTGGACATGGTGGTCTGTGTTCAGATGTTTGATCAGCTGATGCTGGCACTTCTAGCTTTTTCTCCTCCCCTACAATCTCCTCCTACAGCCCTCATGTGCCTGAGGAAGTTGGGAGATTCCCCACCCTCTCTGTTTGCAAAAGCTGATTCCTGGGGTTGTGACTTTTAACATGCACAAACAGCGCTAATTTAGTCATTTATTTAGTTGACATATTTATTTGGGATGTTCCTTTGCTTCACTTAAAGATCCTGTGACCAGTGCCCCAGGCATGCTCAGCAGTATGTGAATGAACAAGATCCATCAATTACTCTTGATCAGATCAAAGTGGCCAGGAAATACTCCCATAACTCATGTCCCTGCACAGCTTGGCTGGAGCCACACGGTTTGCGACTCAGCGTTCCCCAGCTGAGGGGCTCATCCTCGCTGTCCTGCAAACACACTGGGATTGGCACAGAGTGGGAGAAGCAGCTTTCCTGAGCTGCTGCTGTCCCTTCAGGCAACCCACCTCCTTACTGGTGCTGTTGTGTTTTAAGCCCTATTCCGTCAGCTTGCTGTAGGAAGGGGGAGAATCAATATGTGTGCTCACAGCTCTGGCTGCTGTGCTCACATCCCTAGTGAGACAGTGTGCACCACCTTGTATCTAAGAGTTGTGTCTGCTCTCTTCTTCCAAGCACCTGCTTGGAAAACAGCCTCTGCTTTCTTAGCCCTACAGCATTGCTGTCCGAAAAATGAATGCTTTGGTGCCTCCTTCCCTCCCTTATATCTCTTTTGATGTTTTAACCATAAAGGCCAAATGGAGAAGCACCAGGGCATGACAGGTGAATTGTCAGTCCTGTCTGCCCTGTAAGCTGCTGGCAGAGCAGGATGGTTTTGCAGGGATTTGTGATGGGTTTACTTAGCCAAGGAGAGCCTAGATACTCCAGTTTTGTTTGTGTGTTCGCCATTGTGGAGAAGAGCTGAGTGCTGCTCAGTACACAACTGTTCAAAATGTTTAGTCTAAAAGGTTTCAGCAGCCTGGATGTGTGTAAGTCTTAAGCCAAGCTGTACTCCCATGAGATTTTTTTGCCAAGAGCTATAGTGTTTCTGATGTGCAGCATGATGTTACAGCAGACTTGAGAGTCTTTTCCATCTCTGAACAAAATGCACTTAAGAAAACAGAGTTTGTGTTGTCAAGGCACTGATTAAATCAAACTTGCTCTCTCTTCTCTCTTACAGGTTACCAGGACAATGCCAGTACTTAGGGCTGCCGGTTGCTGATTACTTCAAACAGTGGATTAATCTGAAAAAGGTACTTCTGTGCAAACTGCCATGGTTCCTATCTCCCTGTCTCCCTCCTTCCCTTGTCCTTCACTTTTCCTCTTTAAGGAGGTGTCTAATAACTACTGCTGTTTTGCATTGAAATGAGTTATTTTCTCAGAAGCTGGGCTGAGCGAGTCCTCCATCTCCCTATTGTATCTCCTCTAATAGAGTCTTACTGTACTTGATGGGATGTGTTCTGCAGCTGGGGAGAATCCCATTGTGGCAGGCACAGTGCAATGTCTGCATAATATTGGGACACTGTGAGACCCCTTTTCAGTGAAGGCTCTGTTGTCACCAGTATTGCTGACTTTGTTTTGTTTTGCAGCCATATAAGGCTCCTAGGAGCATGGTTCCCGTCAGATGAAATTCCGGTTAATAAATGTGGAAATACTCCAATATAAAAATCAGCATTTCTCTTTGTGGCATGGGGAAAGGGAGCTGTCTCAGCAGCACATCCACCTAAGAGATCAGTGATCACTTTGCTAAGCAAAATGCCTTGGACAGAGTACTGTCTGGTGCCTTGTCTTTGCTGCACGCCTTCACTGGGTAGTTAAGGAGCAGCATGCTGTGCATCCACAGGGACCCCTGGCACAGCTGCTCATCGGCACAGAAAAACATGGTGATGCCATAAGTCACAATCCAAAGTGGGAAGGAAAGAACAAGTATGATTACAAGCAGGAGCAGGGTGAGGGAAGAGGCTGCAGTCTGTGCACAAGAGAAATTGGGTTGGCCCTCCTGGTTAAACCTTTAGATGAGTAAGATTCCCTTCCCCCATCCAATTTAGTGCTTTATTTGGGTTTCTATGCCTTTTCCTGGTAATTAAGGGTCTCAGTAAGGGAATTTTCTTATAAACAGCTCGTTGTTCTTGCGGGCTTTTCTTTTGTTCTTTTATTTATTTATTGTTTTAAATGGAAGCGTGAGTGACAGGCTGAGCGGCCGCAGAAGGACAATTTGCATGATCTGTTCCGTCAAATAGGGTAGAACATGAACTTAACAAGGGATGCTGGCAGCACATTCCTGGCTGAACTTGTCAAAGGGTCTTGTATTTCCCTGCTGTCAGAGCAAATCTTTTGGCTGATTGCTGGTCCTTGGTAAATGAAATCTGAAAGCACATTGGGGCATTCTGCAGTTCAGTGACCATTAATGATCGCCATTTGAAGTTCACTAAACTTCCGGTGAATGGATAGCAGCTATATAACCAGCAGGTTGATGGCTGCAGAATAATAATACTAAAAAAAAATCCCTGTCTACTGTGATGTTTGCTAAGAAGTAGGTTGATCCAGCCATGCTCCTCCTCTGGGCCTCAGGATGAATGACTTATGGCACTTTCCCATAGTTGAAGGCTTCTGGATTTAGTGTGTTAGGAGCTGGGATTCCTCATTATGTAGATGTCCAGACAAGTGTCTCTTATTCAAGGTGAGCATTCATGTACTGCATATTAGCAAATGCTGTGATACTAAGCTGAGGGCTGCTAAGCATCCATGAAGTCCCAAGCACAGAGCTAAAGGCAGGAGCAGGAGGAAAGTTGTTACAGTGAAATGTTCCTCTATCCAGCTCCCTGAGCATGTAGGATGGGGGCACGTGGGTTGGGTTGTCCTCCTCTGCAGATGTGTTACTTGGAAAGTAAAGCTTCAACCTCCTTCAGATTGTGCAGGAAAGGGGATGTGAGAGAGAAATATTGGTCTTCTTCCAGCCCCTCTAGTCCCTTAAAAACAATGAAGTTTTTCTGACACTGTAATACCTGACACCCTCTGAACACAGAATGGTTCCAGGGACCCTTTGTCCCTCTGGGAAGTGACCCATGTTGCAGAGAAGAGAGGGGCATCTCCTGTCTTGTGGCTAAGAACTGCTTCTCCTGGGACTTATCCTGGGATGGTGATCCATCTATGCCATGCACTGCATTCAAGTTCTTGTGGGGCAACTGCCTGTGTGTTTTCACAAGAGAGAATTGCCTGCCTAGGTAACTAATTCTGTTGAAGCAGATGGGCCCAGTGGAGACTCAGTCTCTCTTGAATGTGTCCCAGTGTGAGACAGATAGGAGTGGACAGGTAACTAGCCCCTCCATTTGTCCTTGCATAGCTCAGGTGGCCCTTTTCCCCTCCTTCTGGCACATTCCTGACCTAGAAATACCTCCTAGGCTGAATCTGCCTCTGACCTGATCCATGAAGTAAGTGAAGGTGTTGGAGGGTGGGTGGGACTTGCAGTGTGAAACTGATGATTTCTAGGTCACAGATAATGCAGAGACGTGAATGTTTCAGATCTCAAGAAAACAGGCACATATGACAGAGAGCAGTTCCTGAAGGACGGCCCGACCTGCACCTGCTGGATCTTTGAGTCTTTGCTTATGAGCAGTGATAACAAGAGGACCTGTCTGAATTAGGGAGCTCCTGCTGCAACTACCAGGCAATGCTGAAGCAGGGTTACACACAGACAAGTTTGTGTACCTGTGTGTATTGCAGTAGCAACAAAATAGGTTCCAGATTCCTCTGCCAAGGCACACACACCAGCTTCCAGTCCTCTTTGTTTCTTGTTTTGTATCATTTTAAAAAACAGTCCTTGTCTGGACTCCCTCTGCCAGAGCATGGGATGCTCCAGAGCTCAGGAGCTCTTCTTCCTGCAGTGGTGAGAGAGTCTTTCTGAGAGTTCATTTGCCAATAAACGTCCCTTTCCACTGCTGTGCTGCAGGAGCAGTTGAAGTGGGAACTTTGTGCCTGCAGGCAGCTTTCACAGTTTCCAAGACCTGCCTCTTGGGCAAGCTGGAGACAGGAATTGCCCCCAGTAGCTGTCATGATTACTTTGCCTCAGGCAAACCTTGTTGGATTGATCTGGCCGTTCAGGTGGTGGTGAGCTCCACATCTGACTGCTGCAGTGGTGGCCACAGTGTCTTGGGATCTATAAAAAAGCCTTCTGTGGAGATGGGGGGTGGGGGAAAGCTGCCTGTGCACTTGACCACATTTGCTGAAATTTTACCTTGCCCTGTGCCCCCCCAGCCTGCTAATGCATCCCTTCTGTCAAGCCTGGTCGGTGTTTGCTGACATTTTTAATGTCACTGAGCGATCTCGGATCTCTGGTGAACTGTCAGTGTAGAGCTGACTTGGGGCACAGAGTTTATCATGTTCTTCACTTCGATTAGCTCAGCCTTGTGGGAGGGGAGCAGAAAGCAGAGGAGGCTTTCTTTGAATGCTGCAACATTTCAGATATCCCCCTAAACCATCTCAATGGAGAGCCACCATCCCATCTGCCAGTTCTCCTTAGGGACCTGTCATGTTGATCTGCAGAGGCCCTGTGGGTTAGGATTGAGGTGCAGAACCTGAGCTACATCACTGGAGCTGGATGCTCAGGGTAGAAATAACAGAGAGGGCTTCATGTCAGGGGAGAGGGGCACCAGTGGAGTAATGTGTGCAGAAAGCAGGAGGCCATGGGTCAAGATTTATGCAAAAAGGAAAGCTGCTGCAGCTAGCAGGCTATAACCAAGCTGCTGCCCTGAGAGTATCCTCAGGTAGCCTGGGTAAACCCATTACTGCTTATTCTAACACAAGGATCAACTCTCTTTTGTGCTCCCTCTGCACTTTCAGGAGCCTCTGTGGTTTGTTTTCCAGGTCCCACTAGAGTTAGCAGTGTGGTTGGTCCTGTGATGATCCTCACCCCTGGGGTGGAACAAGTGCTGTGCCTGGCTGAGGACACAGTGCCTGCAATCACAGGGTGTCCAAGAGCCTGGGAGTGGGAAACCCAGCAGGCAGTAGAGTTATAGGAGCACCATTGCACCACAGCATATCACTGAAGAGAGAGTCGTGTAAAGGAGGGAGGAGGTGGGAGAAGAGAGGTGAAGATAGATTTTCTTACAATGAGCTTGTGCAAGAAGAATGTCAGAAAGATGATGAGGGTATCAAAATGGCCAGATCAGATATGTAACCCAGATGATCTTTATGCCAGAGGCCAGTAGCTGATGCTCAAAGATCTAACAGGGAGACCATGGCTTGAGTCAGCTTTCTCTGATTCCCAGCAATTGTCTCCTCAAGAACTGAGAGCTGTCCCTGGACCATTGTATCTAGCAAAGTCTGTCTACCAGAAACTTGTACACCCTTTTCTGAATCTGATCATGCTCTCAGTTTCTACAGCATCCTGTGGCAATGACTTTTGCTACTTAATTATGCATCAATTATACTCTGTTTACTCATACATTGTGTGAAGATGGAGGTCCCTTTGTTTCTTTTAAACCTATTGTCAGATTATTTTCTTTGACCTAGGTCTCGCATTGTGTGAAAGAACATGTGTTTCTAGTTCTTCTTCATGGTGTTACTCTTGATTTGAGACCTCAATCATATTCTTGCTCAATTGTCTTTTTCAGTACAGCAAAACTTGTTGGAGGGCTTGCACAAAGGCACTTGTGGGCTCTGTGACTCTAGAACTGGCTTGTGGAATTCTTAACATGTATGCACTATCTTTCCTGGTCTTCCATTTATTCTCTGGATGTTTTGCAGTTAAAAGATAAGAGGAGGCGTTTATGTATCCACTAAGGGTTTGCTTTATTCCTTGTTTCTCAAATTATATTTATTTTATTTTTTGTTAAAGAAAACAATCTTCATACCCATCACAGAGCTGTCCCATTCTCCACACAGCTGTGCTGGCATCTTTGACCATCTTTGATTTCTGTTCAGAGGGTACAGCTTGTCTTTAGATACAGTAATAGTGGCTGCTTTAGGAGTGAGAGGAGACTGGTCTTAGTTTGACATCCTCCTGAAATTCAGGGGAGTTTCTATGAAAGGTAAGAGCTGAATGATGTGTGTGGAGGAATGCAGCTTTCCATCTCTGGGCATGATGAAACAGGCTTAACAGAGCCTTGGGAAGCGCAGTGTGACCATGCTGGGTGCTGTGGCTGTGCACAGAGCTGGCCTTTTCCAGGGCCAGCCTTTACTGATCTGCAGATATTCCTGTTTGGAAGTGAACTGTTAATACACATCCACAAATATTTTAAGGTCACCTACTTGCATTGTGAAATCTGTCAGAGGAAGCATGTAATAGGATGTTTTTGTTAATATTTGGCTACTAGAAATAAACACATCTTGAACAAACAAAGATTTGCTAACAGCTTTCTGTCTCTCCTCTGAATTAACAATTCCTTCTGCCTTTGGGGTGGGAGGAAGGGCTGTGAGTACTTCTCAGGTACTTGGTGCTGAAGTGTCTTGAGTGCTTCAGATGAAGATCGTTGAAATGGGTGAGAAATGGTTTATGTGTTAACCCATATATTTGGAAGTTGTTTTTGTGGGGTCTAACTTCTTGAGGACTTAGAGTGATTGTTATCAATTTCCTGTTTATTGGGTTACTGGCTGCAGAGAATATAAAATGCCTGGTAAGGTTAGAAATGCCAGAGGAAGACTCCTCAAGCAAAGTGCTTCATGGCCAGAACATTGAGTACATGAATAAATGTTCCCTCCTAACTGTGAAGAACTGTGCCCAGGGTTTGCTGGTTTGTAGCATGGATGCCTGTTCTGACACCCTGTCAAGCCTTCCTTCAGTGGCACCTGGGCTTGCTTCCTTCCTCACCCCATCAGTGAAGCTCTTGGCTTTGGAAAGTCTCAGAGAGGAGAAATGGGAGAGGTTGTGAAAGGAAACACAAGGACTCCAGAGCTAGGGAAATAAGGATATCTCTTTCACAGAGATGAGGAAAGTGTGGAATGGCACTGGTTCACAGTTGGAAGGAAATGGAAGGAATTGCTTATAACAGCAAAATGACTGTGTTTAATAAATACTTTCCTCTGTATTTACAGAAAGGCAGAGGTTGCCATATTGCTGAGCAAGAGGTTTGCTGTTACAACACAATTTTCTGATAAAAGCCAAGTGGTGAATTGGTTGGCATTTTGCATAGCTGGTTGCAGGAGTTTTAAAGAGCTGGCTGAGATGCCCTGGACTATTAATAAGTCTTTGAACATGAGGGAAGTTCTAGAGGACTGGAAGAAAGCTAATGTTGTACCAGTAATTTAGAAGGGCAAATGGGATGACCGATGAAGTAATTATAGCCCTATCATCTTGACATTAATTCTGGGCAAAGTAATGAAAAGCCAGATATCATAGTTGATTAATAAAGAATGAAAAGAGGGTAATATAATGCCAATCAATGTGGATTTATGGAAACTAGATCTTTTTCAAACTAACTTGATATTTTTTTTATGAGAATACATGTTTGGTTGATAAAGGTAACCATGTCAATGTAATATACTTCTAGAAGGCATTTGACTTGGTACCTTATGACATTTTGATTAAGAAACAAGAGTGATACAAAATCAACATGGCACACATTACATTGATTAAGAAAGAGCAAACTGACAGCTCCTAGCATTTAATTGTAAATGGATAATCATCATGGAGTGCATGTCTTCCTAGTGGTGTCCCACAGGGATCTATTTCTCAGACCTCTTGTATTTAACACTTTTGTCAATGCCCTGAAAGAAAACATAAAAATTATTTTCGATAGCATGTGCAGATACTGCATCTAGAAGGTGGCTGCTCTTGGATTTGTAAACAGGCAGTGGTGAGGAGGAGCAAAGGGGATCATTTCTTTCTTTGGGTTTGATTTGACCAGTGGGATGTTGGGATCCCATCTGCATCAGAAAGAATTCTAGAAACTTGAAGACTGGGTGAGAACTGCAAGACCTGAGGAGCACTCACCATGCAGTAACAACCCTGGGAGCCATTTAGAGTACCAGAGAAGGGTAAGGGCTGTAGTTGCCAAATACCTAAAGGGAGATGTGAGAAGAGGTTCCTTCATGGAAGCAGACAAAAGCATAAACAGTTACTGTTCCTGGAAGCCAAAGCAAGGTAATTCAGGTGCAGATCTTTAAGTGTGGGATAATTAACCATTGGAACAACTTACTGAGGGCTGTGGTTGATAATCTAGCTCAGGAGGAAAGGCTTTTTCCTAAAAACACCAGCTGTGGTTCAGACAGGAATTTGGGGCAGTGCTGTGGCCTGTGCAGGTCAGGCCAGCCGATCATGGTTGTTTCTTCTATCGTGATGATCTTTGCCCGTCTGTCTCGCACAGCTCTGGCCGCTCTGTTCCTTACAGTGAGAGCACTCTCGAGGGCTCCTGGCTTGGAGAGCACAGACAGCATGAACAACACAAGGCTGGGAATGCAGGGGGAAGCATCCTGGGGAATGCAGCACCTCTGGCACGGTCAGAGGAGCCCTCCTGCTCCGGGGCTGGAGCACAGCAGCCATCCACGACTTCTCCTTTAAATCTGTCGTGCAGCTGTCTGAACTCTGAAATTTCTTTCACTCTCTCCCTCGCCTTGTTAACATGTGTTGCCTTTGGGGTAATCAGGGAAAAAATATTATGTCCTTTTACAATTACCGGGTTTTGGAATATTAAAATGTCTCTCTGCATCGGCAGTGTTATTTTGATTGGTATTCTAACCTTTGACTAGCCCATAAAGCGAGCCGCTCTTCAAGCCAATATTGCGGGACTGAAATTTAATTCCGAAATGATTCCAGATAATAGGGAGACAGATAATATATGCATGAAGGATATTATGTTTGGACTAAATGCAGCAGGGCCAGGGCTTGGGAGTTGAATAATAGCCCAGAGTGAGTTATAATCTGTGGGACAGAAATACCTTACTGTCAGGGCCAGGAGAGGAACTCTTAAATCAAAGGGAGGGAGATGAGGAGGGAGTTGAGGATAGTCATCTCAACGGGAAAGGGCATCCAGGAGAGGCCTTAAAGGAGCAGCCCTGTCTGTCCTTCTGCAGAGCAACCTGTCCTTCCTTTCTTACTTAATAAGAGTGCTGAGCAAAAACGTACTTCGAAGGAAAACCAATGGGCAGGCAATTCTGGAAGTTCTTGGCAGTCTTTTCCTTTTGTCTTCCTGGATTCCTTAGAAGAATGTACAGCATGGGTTGATGTTTCGGTTTCCCTACAAATTGTAACCAAATGGACCAAGGGGTTGGGCAACACATGCTAAGGTAGAGTGCTCACATAATCTAGAGTAATCATCAGGGTTGGTTTTGACATCCTCTTTCACATAAAACAAAGCAAGCACAGGCACAGCATGTGGGCCACATGGACAGTAGTTGTTGCTCAGGGCTCTGCCGCCAACATTCTCAGCCTGGGACTCACTGCCAGGCAAGGCTGTCTCCCTCCCTCAGGGTTGCTGCCTAGGCTGGTGACTGGAGACGCAGAGTAGAAGTAACTTCTGTGACAGCAGAGGTACAAATTCAGTGACTTTTAAACATTGGAGGCTTTAAACAACACCTCCCTCTGGGCTCTCTGTACCAGGGAAGGGAGCTTGAGGTTTTTGTTATTTACTCCTCTGCACTTTGTGCTTTGCCAGCAGCTTCCAAACGTGATGGAAGTAGCTCAGTCCTGTAACTTAACCTGCTGGGCAAGGTGTTGGGAGCTTTCTGTAGCTAGACTTTGCAGAGCATTGTGGATGGCCGTGCTGCCAGCTGTCCTGGGAGGAGGAGAACTGAGCAGGCAGAGATGGAGAATGATGTCTGCTGCTGGGTGACACAAACCCATGTCGATATAACAGGTTTTGGCTCAGTGGCACAAGCTTATAGTTTCAAAGTAATGATCCCAGCCTCACATTTCATTTCCTTTCCTTGCAGTCTCAGGAGCTGGTCTTGCTACAGCTGAGAGGGGCTCTAGATGCAGCCTGGAGGCTTCACTGGTTTTGGATTACTTGAACAATAACATACATGCCCATCTCAGGAGGGCAGAAATAGAGTATCCATTTTTGCCTAAATCAAATGATTTTGTGTTTCCCTCTCCTTTGGTTTTTGGTTTTGTGGCTTTTTGTAAATTACATCATCAAAACACAGGATCAGTTTTCTGTGGAACTTGTGTCTGTACAAAGAGACAGGAAAGATGTGATCCCCTGAGGATTCATGTAAGTTATATGGAAACTACTTAGATCTACTCCAGGGTAAAGGGGACGCCTTAGTGTTTTGGTCCTATTAACAACAAGCTCTTCCTGGAACTTCCTTCCATCCTTCTGTCTTTCTCATAGCTATGCTGCATGTTTTCTCATGGCATCTCACACACACATTAACTTCTTTACCATCAGGGGTTCTCCTACATTCTCTTTTGCTAATGCATAATAAAATGTGCTAGGTGCATATTAAAGTTCACCTCTTTTCCTAGGCACGGTGGTTTGCAGCCTGGTCTTAGCCTTTGGAACAAAAGAGTTTCACATACTGCATTCAGGGAGGACCTGCCACAGGTGGAAAAACCCAGAGAGGACCAGAAGGGTCAGAGAACTGGAAGACATGGCCTCCAGAGGAAGAATGAGGGATTTAGAGCACAAAGCCTCCAGCTGCACCAGGGGAGATTTAAGTTGGACATTAGGAAGAATTTCTTCACAGAAAGGGTGATCAGATATTGGAATGGGCTTGGGAGGTGGTGGGGTCACCATCCCTGGAGGTGTTTGAGGAAAGACTGGATGTGGCACTCTGCCATGTCTGGTTGACAAGGTGGTGTTAGGTCATAGGTTATACTCCATGATCTTAGAGGTCTTTTCCAACCTAATTGCTTCTGTGATCTGGGATATTCAGCCTAGAGAAGATTAAGCAGAAATCATTTTTGAGCAATGAAAGTGCTCAATTTCTGACTGGTTTTGGTGTATGGCTCTCAATTACATCCTCACCTGCTGCAGGAAGATCAGTAAGCAGTCTCCATGGATAAGAGCAGGAATATGGAGGCTCTGCCTCTTGTGACTTAAGAAGAATATAGTGGGGATGGTTTGGGTAGAGCTGGTCCTGCCTTTAAGCAGACAGTCAGTCATCACTTCTCCCCTCCTGCTTGCCCTGTGTGCTGTGACACTACTCCCTTTGCCCTTGCACTGGGACACAGGCTGTCTGCATTCCTTGGGACACATCACTGAAACTCAAGAGTAAGTGAGCAGGGAAAGAAGGGGTATTCCCTTGGGTGCCATGTACAGTCTCAACTCCCCTCCTGATGCTGTCTGCCCAAGTCCCAGATGTTTGAAGTGGGAAAATCCCAAGGCAAACTTTATTATTTGGCAGTGCCTTTGGGCTTCAAGTAAGAACCAGGGCCTCCTGTAGCCACATGGGATGCTGAGGGCTCTCAGGTAAGGTCAGAAGGTATTGATTCAAGAGAAACTGAGGAGCACAGTTATGTTCCTTGGCCCTGTGTAGCCTGCAGCTACTGGACGAAGCAGAGAGGAGAATTTGAGCGCTTTTTTTTGCCTTTGAGCTTTTTTTAAGTGGGGCAAAAGATTTGCCTTTTAAGTGAAATTCTGAGCAGTGGTTTGCTGAGCACACTGCCATGGTCACTTTAGCAAAAGCATCCTTGTCTATGCAAGTGGTTGGAGGCAGGTTGGCATTTGTGACTCTTTCTATGCACATTGTTTTAGCTGCAGGCAAAAGGCAGAAAGGCAGCTGCTCAGACCTTGTGTGCTGCTCTTCCTGCTGAGTGCCATATTGCTCGGCTGCACCTCACTGTGCCTGCATTCCCCATGCTGGGGATTTGAACATCTGTCCCCAGTACCGAGGAGGCTCCTGGTTTCCATCTGGCTGTGTGCATCTGCTGCTGCTGAGGTTAAACATACTGCTCAGACCCTTGTTCCTCAGGTCTGGCTGCTGCTTGCAGGTTGAGGAAGGAGCTAGGAGTTGAAGGCACAAATGTGTGAAAAATGGCCTTTCCTAGAGTCCTATGGGAAAGGCAAGGGACAGAGCATCCCTGCATCCCAGCCTTTCATCTGGAGCTTTTCTTGAGTACCAGCACAGCTCCCCAATGGCTGAGAAAAGAGCTGGTTTTCTCAGCATTTATTTGAAAGACAGGAGCTCCATGTAGGAGCATGAAAATAGGCTTTTGCAGTTCTCCAGGAAGGCATGATGGGCTATCAGATTTTCTAGTCTTGGGGATTAAAACACTGCCTGGTTCAGTCCTCATTGTCCTACCAAGCCAGCATAGCTACAAAAGGGAGAGTGACTGCTGCCATCACCACCAGCAACAGCAGGCTGGTTTATGGTAGCCATTGGCTTACCTGTAAGTGGGAAGAACAGAAATTTTTTTTTTTTTTTTTTTCATTTAATGAGATGTTCTTGGTGCCCTGTGTTGTGTGTGATGCACTGTCCTACTGAAAACGTTGCTACTGGTGTCTTGGCTGGTAAGGTGTGGATGTGCAGCCTCTGCCCCATTGCACAGAAGCATACCAGGGCTTGCCTTTGGCTTCTCATGGGCTCAGTATAAAGCAGCCAGAGATGGTGAGCAGTGAGATGGGAGATACAGTAGTGGAATTTGTATATTAATAACTTGCAGTACTTCACACTCATTAAATTAATTAATTAAATCCCTCAGAACCCCAAGGCTACTAAGGAAGTTGATTTCAGAGTTAGGATTAAAAGTCTCCTGTCACCCTTCCCCCATGCTGGCATAGCACTTCTGGCTTCATCCTGGCTTTTGCTCTTTCCACTTGCAGGTTTTCATGCTTGAGCTCTGCCTGCAGCCCAAGGATTGAATCTATCAAAGTGGCTTTTCTAGGAACTGGCTGAAAAGTCTACAGATATGATCTGCTTTTGTTTAGAAAACACCCCATCTTTTGCCCTTGTCTGGCATAAATTTCTGTTATTTTGTAGCCTGCTGGGGAGGGCAGTTTTCATCACTCTGAAGCATGAGCCCAGCCAGGGTCTGTCCCACCGTGACTGGTTTTCCCAGTTGCCTAGGCACTGTCTCCTACAGACCAGGACCATCTTCTCCTTGGGTGCTCTGACATGAGTGCTGCTGCCATCTTTATAGGGCATCAAAGCTCCTGAGCAAATGGCCATTCCCAAACCTGCTCAGTACCCATCAAGCTCTCAGCAGTCCCTTCTGGGTGTCAGTAGGTGTGGTGGGGCAAGATGCTTTTATTTACTGACAAACACGCACCTTTCCTTCCTTGTGTTCAATGTTATGTTGCAAAAGCTCATAATCATGTTGTTTGATGTTTTCCACAGCTGAAATTGTAGGTCCCACTCATGGCTGATGGATCAGCTCCATCCACCTCACCTTTCTTTGAGCCAGGACACTGGCTTTTCAACACTGCACTCAAAATACCTTAAAGCAAATTACTTACATTAAACCATGCAGGATGGAGTGTAGTTGAGCTGTTTTCTCTCCTCCAAGCATTGGTTGACATCCCTGATGGTTTTAGTGGTGTGGAGATGAAATGCCAGTGTACTGTTCTCCCAGTGCTCCTCCTGTGTGCATCCTGCAGATGTGTTTTTAAACAAACTGTAGATATTTATTGTACGTGTTTGTGCCAATTTCAGGAAAGCCTGTTCTCTATGCTCTCCAGTGTGGTAACCTCTGTCAGCCCAGCCCTGATTGATGCTGTTAATATTTGAGAGATTATTTGGGATCTCTGCCTTGGCTACACTCCTCACTCAGGGAAGAGCTGTCCTGTGTGGATACTGCAGCTGCCAGAGGAGTGCACTTCTTGCCTGACAGTGTGTTTTGGAGGAGGCAGGTCTGCCAGGACTCAGGGTAGCACAAAACTTTCAAAGAGCTAATTGCTAGCCTTCAGCAGGTCCAGACTGGACCTTTATTTCTGCAGGTAAAGGTCTTTCAGCCTCCCTGGGACATGTCATTCTGTTCTTGCCTTTTGGCACCAGCTGTATTTGGCCCCTGCAGTGGAGGGGTATCCCCACACCTCTGCTCAGCACTTCTAGATAGGAAGGAGCTGGTCTTGGCAGAGACCAGAAACAGCTCTGAGTCTCTCCTGTGTTTTGGGTCTCCCTTTGCCATTGTACCATGCATGTTTTTCCCCTATGGAGCTGGTTCTGCTGCACCATTCCTTCCCCTGTGGGGACAGTCCGTGCTGATCAGGAGGTGACTGATCCTCTGTTGGTAACTCTGCCACACACAGTTTCCAGCAGCCTCCCAAGAGCTGCACATGGACTGTCTGCTCTAAGCAGTGGAGGTGCATGGTCATTCCTCTTGGTGCAGGAGAGTTCTGTCAACACACTCCTTGCTCAGCCTTCCCTGTGGGGCCCAGCTAAATCCAGTTGTAAGAATGGGGCTGATGTGCTGTGGGGATGACAATCTGGGATGACACATCCAGGAGACAGTAAAGCCATGTGACTGAATACCAGACTGTGTTTGCTCTGCCTAATTATCAAAAGTATGAGTTTGTTCTGCTAGGTGCACATTATGCCTTTATTGTGGTGTAATTATGCCAGCTGCCTATGTTTAGTGTCATAAAAAGGAATAAAATGCCCATTACCCGCCTAAAGAATTCTTCTTGTGGTTTTTTTTTTTATTTTTATTGCTCTGGAGTACACAGTGGGGATATCTTTGGTCGGCAATTCTCCATGCAAAATAGCTAGTGAAATACTGTGCCTTTCAGAGAGCTCCTCCAGCCAGCAGCCTGCAAAGGCAGCTGGCCCACGAGCCTCACCTGGCGCTGCCTCTGTTGCTTTCTGCCAGCCCGATCTGGTAGTCAAAATGGTGAAGCCACCACAATGCCTTCCTCTGCAGGAGCTCAGCTGCTTTCCAGCAGCGTTTTCCTGCTGCCATCCAGGTCCCAAAGCTCCCTCCTGCTGACACAGCACATGAGAAGTGCAGGATGCTTTCCAAACCTGAGAAAAGATGCAGCCTGCTGACCTGCTCAGGAAGACACAATGGTGCCTAGGTCTGGCTGAGGTATTTTTGGGCAGAATGCTGTGTTAAAGAGTCCCATGTCATGGGGGAGCACTTAAGGTTGTCCAGGGAGCAGCCCAGAGAGATGCGCAGGTGGGAGTCACGCTTTCCTTTGCCCTGCCTCGTCTGGAAACACAAGCCAAGTGTCATGAACCTGCCAACGGCCTCATGGTGCTCTTGCAAGAGCAGGGATACCAAGCCTCATCCCCCAGCCAGCCCACAGCCCCTGCAGTTGGGTTTTGGCTGCTTTGAGGTTTCCTGTGGTGTCTAAATATCTGAGGCCATGTTTCTGTGGTGCTGAGAGATGCCTCAAAGGAGCCGCATCCTCCAAGAGCTGAGGTTCTGTGCAAACATCAATTACAAAAACACATACCCTGCCAGGGAACAGCAGCGGGGGGCTTGCTTTGTGTGTGTAAATCCTAGGGGCATATTGGTGATATTAAGTAATTTCTGATGGAAAAAAAAAAATAAAGAACGCCCCGTATCCAAATCCCACATCTTCAGAGGTTTTTAAAAGCTGCCTTTCCTTCTTCTAGTGTTTCAGTTTCTAATTGGAAACTGACTTTATTAGCCTCATTAGGAATGGTTAGTACTGGCTATAGATAGCTCTTAAATATATGGTTTCGGTGGATGTTAAATCTCTTGGGTTAGTTGGCTTATTTTTCAACTCAGTGTTACGTTCAGCAGGTCCCTGATCCCCCCAGCCCAGCTGTGCCACAGATACCTCACACAACGTCCCTTTTCATTCCCTCCACTTATTTTTTACGTCAGGTGTTCCTTGAAGTGGCCTTCACAGTTCTCCACCCTTTCAGGCGACGGCTACGTCAGGGGAAGATGGACTTGTGCCTCCCCCAGCTTCATTGCATATGCACACGCTGTCTGCCCCGGCAGCACGATTGCCTTGCTGAGGAATCCAAGGGGCTGCTGATAGCAATCATTGATTAAGAGGGTAATTGTCCTGAAAATTCAGATTGATCAAAAGGCAGAAATGATAACTTGTGTAACTGTGTTTAAAACCACGTCCTGTCAATAGGGGAGACTGAGACGTGGCGAGCAGAAAGCAGGGAGAATTGGATGTGCAAGCAGGTGAGTGTGCCTGTGGTTCAGGGAGGAGGGGGAGCCATTCTTCCTTGGGGTCCATAGCAGGATGTTTCTTGTCACTGACGCTGGGCTATTGGAGATTCAATCACTTTTATCTTCCCTTCTCTCTCAATCCAAATGCCTTTTCATATTAGAAAATTAGAATCAGCTCTGCTCATGCAAGATTTATTAGCTCTGCTGAGCAATACCACAGAAGAGTAAATGATGTCGCATTTCAGGGGCTTTTTACACATTATGACCAAACTTGCAACTTCTTAAGTATTTTTCCATTGAGCCACTGCAAGATGTTAAAGGGATGGGGAGACAAACTTCTCTCTGGAAATAGTTCTGCACCAGTTCAGATGTCTTTTCTTTATTATCAGAATGATTGGATTTGGATTCTAATACAGATCTTTTCTTTGGGCTCAGTTTCTGTGCTTATTACTCTGGAAATCAAACTCTGAGAACTGAGCCTGTTTATCACATTTTTTCTTGGGTCCCTTTGTAGAAACTCTTTTTGGTGCTAAAATGGGTGTCTTTGGTGCTCTGCTGCTAGCTGGCACTCATTTACATCTGAAGAAGGCAAATCTTGTTTCCTGCTCACTTTTCTCCATTGTGTTTTGCACTGGAGTGACTTCTTTTTAAAATGCCTTCTGACCTTGTGCTGTACACAGCTCATGTTTTGCGTAGTGATGGTCCTTTGGTCTTCAGGTAGTAGATGTTAAAGCTCTTTAAGGACATCAATGAATTCAGGCTCATACCACTCAACAGATGTTATTGTGGGGATACTGAGGCATGGGGGATTGGATGATTTTCCTGTGAATCCATATCAGAGATCGAAACAGAAATTAGGTCTCATCTCTCCTGCCTCTGGACTTCAGCCACAAGGCTTGTTTGTGAGGCTTTTCACTTTCAAATTGCTTTGCAGGCATTAAATCCATGCAGCATCCTCGTGGGCTGGCTGCACAGGAGGGTCACTCAGCCACAAGAGTCAGAATGACCAGTTGCTGGGAGCTCCTGCCTCAGCTGCTGTTCAGGTTTTCTCCCTATCTCAAAAATGAAAGCACTTGAGATACACAGTATTTCCCTGATGCTACCTACTCAAATCCCTGGTGCACTGCAGCATTTCACCCCTCTCAGAATGGGCATTTTATATGTAGTCCCTACACAAAAATGGCTGTTGCCAAGGTAAACACCATTTTCCTGCTAGATCTGGTTTGGAATATTCTCAAAAAGGGAGCAAATTTTTCTCCAGCCATCATTATTTAGGAAAGTAGGCAGCACCACACAGGGATACTGATGGCACTGCTCAAGTGGCTCACACCAAAACCAGCATTAAACACCAGAAGCTGGAATCAAGCTGTGGAAGGGAATAGTCCATTCATAGCTTCATTGCTGTCATTATGGTGTGGTGGAGCCCAGCACCTGCAACTGAGCTTCTGCCAGTCTTTTGTCTATTTGGATCTGACTTTTTCTTGACATGGCTGAGCTGCTGGGAGGATTGCAGTGCAGACAGGGTGGAGGAGAGGTTTGGGCAGGCTCATGGTTAGGGCTCCAAACGCTCAGCGGCATCCTCTGCTTGGCAGGTGTAAAGGGATTTTATTGGCAGGCAGTATTAATTACATTTAAAATAACACCATATTTGGACCTGTCCAAGTGCCAGCCTAACTTGGTGCAAAGTTTTGCCATTCATCTTAAAAAAAGCCATTTCTGGAGAGCTGCTTAGAATTGTGTGTGTCTGGCAGGGAGGTTTCTCATCAGGTGTCAGTGCTTGGAAGGCAGATACACTTGACAGGCAGAAGGACTTGACTTCTTCCCCTTCCATGTACAAGCACTATGTATTATTCAGGGTCTTCTTAAGTCAATGCTGGGTTATTAATCGGTCGTTTCTCTGCATGTTAAATTTGCCTACTAATTTCAAGGCTCTGGAAGAGGACTGTGGGTATGAGATTGTACAGTATTTTCTTTCCCTCTGTGAGTCTCTGAACACCCGTGTGTGCAGTCTGTGGCTGCTGCAACCCCTTGCTTTGAGTTTAGATGACATAGTTCTGCTTGTGCAGCAGCTACATGGAGAGGTGAGATCTGGGTTATTGATGTAATGTTCCTGTTTCCAGATAGTCACGGATGATGGCGGGAGCAGGGGCAGGGCTGGAGCAATAAAAGCCTTGTTGAACCTTGAGGGACCAAGAAGGACCCCCACACACCACCTCCTAAGGACTAGGGGTGCTGCAGTCTCAGGTGTCACTCTGGTGTGGGGCAGGCATTGTACACAGGCCAGGGAGGGTTTGATCCATGACATAGATGCTATCTGCCTCCCCTTGGCTCCTGCTCTGTTTGCAGACTGATGTAATTAGTTATTTGCAGCTGGTTTGGAGACAGCCTCTTGTCTTGGGACTCTCTCTCCCCTGTACCCCAGCCAGACTTTATGCTCTGGTCTCCTCTCCCTGCACAAGCTCTGTTGGTGCTGCCTGTGGTAGGCAAGGCACGTGGGCCAGGAGCACCTGCACGTTCCAGGAATCATGTCAGCTGTCATTACTTACATTACCTTGATTGGGAACAGTCAGTTATGTCACCGTTCATCATCGCCTTGCTCCCAGGAGAGGCTGAGCAAGGAGGAGAGGAGCAGGAATTATAAAGCACTTCTGCAGTGCTCTGCCAATCCCACAGCTCTGTTGGCTGAACATCTGTCATCAGGCAGCTTGAAGAGAAGGTGCTTTGTCTGATGGATCTTCCCATTGTAGCCCCACAGGGAGGAGCCTTCTGCAACACCAGGACTGCCCCATGGGAAGAGCACTGGGGACTCTTACAGGGTTTAACATGGAGGGAATAACGCTGCTGCCTGGGAAGCTCTGTGGGGTACCACAGTAGAGCATGCTGGGCAGCTGGGGCTGTAGCATGGGCTCTCCTGGCTGAGGGCTGCTTTGAGCCAGGTACTTATCAAAACCAGGTAGTTATCCCCAGTCCAAATGAGTTAGAGCTTGGACTTGGATGTTGTCCCCAGGTGTGACTGTGGAGGATTTCTGCACATGTCTCAGGTGAGATTTCATCCTCCCTTTGGCCAAGAGCTCCAAATTCCCCAGATGAGAATGAGATCTGGGTTTTGATGAAGGAAAGTTCTTCTTTCTAATGGAGAATTATCTGGAAAGTTTCCAGTCCTCTGCCCCAACTGATTTGGGAATTGGACTCCAGTTCCAGCAACGAGTCTCTTTGACTCTGGTCACCCTGCCAGGCTGGGGGACAACATGTGTGGCAGTAGCTGTGTCCATCTCTGGTGCCAGAGCCCATGATGCCATGTGTGGTGAGGAAGACAGTTTGTCTGTTCAGCAGTCTCCTGTGAATGAATTTGTGACTGAACTCAGGGAAGGGTTTTAGGGGGTAAGAAGAAATAGGAGCTCTGTGGCTGTAGCCGGGAGGTGCTCCAGGCTGTAAGGCCAGGTTCCCCAAGGCTCGTGTGACAAGGTTGTCGAGGCTGAAAGCAGAAAGGGTTCAAGAAGCACATGTAGCCCAGCAGGACACACTGGAACATGGCAGGTAGTGCCTGCCTCCTTGTGTTTCATGCTATGTGTATTGGTCCTGGCACTGTGACATGGGAGAAACACAATCTATCAAGCACAGTGCTCACATTTTAACTTCTGTTAACTGGGCAGAGAGCCCAGAGGGGTGGCTTGACAGCAGCTGGACCTCAGTGAGTCCCAGTCTGTGGGTATTCAACCCAGCTTGGGACCTGGCAGTGCCTCTCTGGATATGAAGCCAGTGAAGGGGAGGAAAGCCAGGACAGGAGAGGTCTGTACCCAGGGTCCAAAGTGGGGAAGAAAAAGAAGTTCTGTGGTTCTGTATGTTTCTCCTTGGAACAGCTTGGTCACAGGCAAGAAGGTTATTCAAAGGGGAATGTTAAAACACATGGAGGAACTGGCTCACACCAGCAGTGGCACACAGGTGCTGCACATGGGGAGTGTGTGGGTAGGTTGTAGGTGGCTGAAACAGCCTGGCCTCGGCCTGTGCAAGGCACCTTGTGCAAGTACAGCCAGCAAGGTCTGACCCATGATCCATCCTGTCATTTAAAGAACTAGCACTATACAGAAGTGCTGCTTCATGTGCCAGGGGCACCACTGCACTTTTTCTTAGCTGAGTTCGAAGAGCTCTTGCTGTCCCCAGCTTTAGGTGTAGGTATTGTGCTGGATGGCCCAGGTGCATGGAGTTTGCTAGGCAAGGAAGAGATTGAAAAGGGTACATGGAGCAGAGGAGAATTGTGCTTGAGGAAAGGTGGGTTTCCATGGTGGGTGGATAGCTAGTGAAGTGAGTAAATACTATAAACATGTTCAGAGCATCTCTGTGTGAAGAACCCAGCACAGCTTTTCTGAGTGAATAGAAAGAGAGCCTGGGTTCAGTTCATATGTCTGTTTTCATTTCTTTTCTTCTTCTGGTCAACTGTGGCTGTAGATAAGAGTTTTCTATTTGAAGTTCAGAAGGGAAGGGAAACCCATTGTTAGAAGGGGAGACATTTTTTTTGCTTGATATCTATCTCCAGCGACACAGCGGAGAAGGAAAAGATTTGCTATGATAAAGGTAGGTTTAAGGAGAAAAAAAAAAAAGGCACATTGAGTGTTGCTTTTCTCTGTACTTCAAAGCCTGGAGTAATATGGAACAGTATAAAAGAAGAGAGGGGAAAAAAAACAACCTAGCCCTGCCTCTGCACAGGGGCTGAGAGTGCCATAATGGAGCACCATCCTGGCCAGAAATCCAGAGCTGTGCCTGAGCTCTTCATCTGGGCTTGGCATGGTGGAGTTCAGCATGCACAGCACCTGCCAGGAGTCCACAGGGATGGGCTGCAAGGGGGATGGATGCTCCTTATGGGGAAAGCAGAAGAAATGTTTTGCAGGTGTGCTTCCTGTGGAAGGACTGAACCAAGGGAAGTCATTCACTGGAAAGCAAATAAGGCAGATGTGGAAGCAGTATGGGAAAAATGTGCCAATAAACATTTAATTATTAAAATAACTCAGAGAGTGTATGGAGTGTTCGATACAGCATGGCAGAGTGGAAAAGCTGAACAGCACAACTCCAGTGAAGGCTGTGGGTGGGAAATAGCCAAATGTCTCTGTCCATGTGCCTCAGGGCCAGTAGGGTTGGCTTTCTGGGGTCTTGGGCTGTAGAATCAGCATTTCCCAGGGCTCAGTTGATTCTGAACGAGTAGAGGAGTGCTAGGGATAGAGTACCTGTGAGTGCCATTCCCTTTCTTGGGCAGGCATGAGCATACAGGGGGACTGCAGCTCCACAATCATCAGCGGGACTCCAGTGGCCTAAATGTGGATTTGGGATGTGCAAGACAGGCAGGGTTAGGAGCTCCCTCCCAGGGACCAAGGCAGGGGACAGAGAAGTGTAGCCTGGGGAGCTGGGCTTATGACACCCCACTACAGTTCTGCTCTGTTCATGCAGGCGTTTCCTTTCCTCTGGCCCTCCAGCCAGACTGATGGCATGATGCTCCATGTCATGGTTTTGGTCTTCATCCCCATCCCAAGCTCTATGCATGATCCTGGTTTGTGGAACAGCCCTTATTGTGTCAGCCCATTGCTGCCTGCCAGCCTGTTTTGGTCTTGCTGAGCTGCTGGGACACCCCTGGAACAGACACACAATCCAAGGCCTCTTGTTCCCCTCCAAGAAGCTGGTGCCTTAAATAAAGGAGAGAGCGAACCTATGCTGGAGGCTTTGCCTCTGTGGGAGTCTGGGGAGGAGCGGAACAAGAAACCAACAAACTCATTTTCAGTGCTGACCTGAGCAGAGGTTGGAAGTAAAAAGATTTCCAGCAAACCTGGGCTGGCCAGGGTTGCTAACGAGCCTTTCCTTTGAGCAATGTTTTACATTCTTTAAGGATGGCAGGGTGCTCTTGGGGAGAATCTGCTAAAGTAAATGGCAGAGTCAAGTGTGCCGGCTCCTTTCTTTCCCTTTTCTTTTCCCTTTTTTTTCCTTTCCCCTTTCTTGGTTCTCTTTATTATGTGGAGTTGCTCTGGCTCTTTCTCTCACTTCTGTTTCTCCTTTTGTTCTCTCTTTGTCTATTTATCACACTGTGAAGGTTGAAAGAGATGTTATTAATCTGGGAGAATGAAGGCAGGATTAGTGGTATGAATCGGATTTTGAGAGCTGTAATGATGGAAAGACTCGCTCTGCTGGCGGGCTGCGTGAGTTTGATAAATGGGGAGCACTCCAAACTGACTCGCGCCTTCCTCCGCACTGCTCGCTTTGCCCGCTGGGGCGTGCCATGCTCTCAGATCTGCCAGCCATCCCACACCGCTCCTACCTGAACCAGAGCAAAAAGCCAAGGGTAAATCAGAGACAAATATCTCCCATTGCACTTAAAGAGATCATTTCTTTCAACATCTTTTTCAAACAGAGTCCTGTCAAGTTCTTGGACAGCCTTGTGTGGAGGTGGGATCCTCCCTTGGAGTGTGGCTTGGAGCCATGGCCGTGTGTTATTGTCTCCTGACGTGGCTTTGCAGAGAGCAGCGAGGAGTTAGTGTGGCTGCAGCAGAGCTCCCATCCTGCAAGGCACAAAGAAGCAGGATCATCTTCATAGGGCTGCACCCTGCTGTGTTTGCCTCCTGAGGACTGCACCAGGCTTCAAAGCCCTTGTGGAGCTGAAGAAAGCAGGGGCTATTTCATCAAAAGTTGCTTTGGAGTCTTTGCCCTGAAATCTCCCGAGTGAGGGGTTCTTCTCCCCTTGCATAACGTGAGCCAGGTTCCCTGTTACCAACCTTGGGGTGGGACAAACTAGGCTCTGGGGACAGCCATGGAGAGTAACAGCCCCCAGCTATGGGCCAAAACAGGACTCACTGGACAGCATCTTTAGTGAGTAGGGTTCTTTTCTGGGTTCACCATCACTGCATACTCATCCACCTGAACCCTTCTTCAACCCCACCTGTGAGTATGTGGTGGCCCACGTGGCACCCTGCAGAGCCAAAAAAGCTAGGGACAAACTCATAGGTGTAGGTTATGTTGTACTTTGAAGCAAGGACAGAACTTGCTGAAGTTATGCCACCAGGCATTCATATGTGGGGACTGTGCCCTTGTCCCAGGGTCCTTCATGGGAGTCCCTACTCCACCCTCTAGTATGGCCTCTGTGGATGTTTTGGACTCCCTGCTTGGTCATGGCTGGGCTTGGGTCTTGTGGTCCCACCCAAGAGCATGCATTTGCTGAAGTGAGGTGTGGTTGTGTGAAGGCCATGTGCAATATGTTGGGAAGGTTTGGGTTCTTCAGTGCCCCTTGCCCCAGCGGCTGTGGGCACAGACTTGGCCCTACAAGTCTCCATCCAGGGGGATGTGCCTGGTGGTGGTTGCAGTATAACCCATCACTGCAAGGTTTGCATCTTGCCTGGGGGTTATTTCTCAGTAGAGGAGGAGGAACAGCACAGTGCAGGAGCAATCCTGCTTCCAAGGGGGTGTCAGACCATCAGGCAGCCCAGAGTTGTCAATGTCCCTTTAACTACAAGGTAATGGACTCCCCCACGCTCAGGCTGAGCTCTGCTCCTGCCTTGGCAGGAACAGTAATGATTGTCAAGGTAGAGCTAATGAGACGTGCACATCTTTAAAGGATCGTGGCTTCCAAGACAAAATTAAAGGGAAAAAAAAAAGAAGAGAAATGAGGGAAGGAGAGAAAGTCCAACTGCACTGCCTTGGCCAGCAAGGTGTGCGTCCATCTGTCTTGCCTGCCCTTGGCAGGATCACCCCTAAATGGCTAGCAGGGCCTCTTTGCTTGCTGCTGAAGCTCCTTTTGGCCCTGAGAGCCCCTTCACCTCCCTGTGACCTTCTCCCCAGCCTCTCTGCAGGGCGCAGTGGGGAGAGAGCAGGGCATTGCTGGGTGTCACATACCTGCTGGTGTGTGGCATGGCTGTGGGCACAGTGCAGCTGAAAAGTGGGATGGCAGGAGGACGTACAATGAGGTTAAGGACACAGGACTATCCTCTCCTTAGTTGAAGATGTGGGGATGGTGGTGCTGTCAGTCCTGGCTCATCCTTTTCTTCATCCTTTTCTCCCAGGTCTGGGATTGATGCAGTTGGCATTTCCAAGCATACATAAAGGTACAGTCTGGATAGCAGGGTTTTAATGATCTCCCAAATGCCTGTCCCTTTGTGGGTGGGGAGGAAGAGATGTCTCCACTTTAGTGCTGGGAAATGCTCCTTGGCCACTCCTGGCACTGAAGAAGGCTGTGTCAATCAGGCTGAGCCAGGATGTGACCCTTTGGGAAGAGCTGGCAGGGGAGCTGGGATGCTGTGTGCAGTGTTTGGTGTGACTGCCTGCCCACACTTTTCCTCCTGTTCTCACTATTTCAACTTCACAGGTTGAATTGGTTCAGAGCAGCCAAACTAAATGAGGAGAGAAATGATCAGTCAAATTTTTCTTAAATCCTGTCTTTAAGAGATAAGTGCTTGGCTGGAACTTTAAGGCGGGTAATGAGGCTCTCTTCAGATCAGCTTGTGATGTGGAAAGTGCTAGATTGACCAGGCTGCAACTGGAAGAAAGCTCTGTCACAGCCGGGGACGGTGAGGCACGGAACTCCCCACACTCTGGCACTCTGTGCCAGCTGCTGCCCGCTGCTGCCTTTGCCCTCATCCTGCAAGGAGCAAAATACAGCTGGGAGCTGTGGGGAGCAGCTTGCTCACACAAAACTGAGTGACTCCCTTCCACACAAGCAATGTCAGTCGGTGCTTTGGACCCCAGCCCCAGTTTGCTCCAGCCATTCAGGCAAGAGCTGGAGTGGAGGGTGTGAGCCAGAGGACCACTGTCCCTACAAAGGGCTTTCACCAGTTTGCAGTTTTAAGCTGACAGATTTGGTGTGGATGTGTTGGTAGGATCAGCCCTCCTTTTCAGGACACTGTCCTTCCCTCTGCAGTGGGGCACTGCAGTGCTTGTGTGCCTCAGGATGACACCTTCCCAAGGCACTTACCAGAGAAGAGGAGCTGGTTTGTTGGAGGAAAAGGGGCAGTGCAGGAGCAGCAGAAGAGAAAGGAGCAATGCTGTGCAAGATGAGATGTACAAGTGTCTCTTCCTAGCTCCAAAATACTCGATTCCCCTTTAGTCTGTGACTGGGAAAGAATCTGGCCTTACCTGCATGCTCTGCATGACAATGCTGGTGCCAGACTCCTGTGCCCTTGCTCCCTTATGCCATGCCCACCAGACAGCACTTTGCCATCCTGCTCTTCTCCTGGGCTCTCCCAGGCAGGAGCTGGGCACCCTCTGAGCTTTCTGGTTTGTATCCAGGATTTTTAGGCCTTCTGTTGTTAATTATTGAGATGTAATAATGTGATTAGTGCACTATTAAAAAAATCGCTGATATGATTACCATGGATTTAATATCACATGATATATCATTACATTGTTACATGGTGACAGATGTAATTGAAATACACTTATTGGAGCCTGGGGTTGTGTTTCATTCAATCACAGCAGCACCTCCGGGGGGCAGAGCAGAAATGGCTAAAAAAAAATAAAAAGGCATCAGGATTGGAATTTGTAATGAAAACAAAGAAATTTGCAGCCTGTTCAAGTGTGGGGCAACGGCTGCTTTGGCATTTTCTCCATAGGAATTTAGAAAGGCACAAGTTTGGAGGGTCACCTGGAGATTGGTCAGTTGAGTTGAACCTGTTTGCTCAGGGGACAGCAGGAGGACCTGTGCTATGGACCTGTAGCCAGAAGGCTTCCAGCCATCCTGCAGCACACGAGCCTGGCACTCTGGGCACTACACCTCTGACCTCTTCGTCCCTCTTCACTCCTTTTTAAATGGCAAGTGGACCCAAAGGTGGTATTCACTGTGCTGTGGGAAAGGCAGCCAGCCACTCCCTGCCTTCTGCCTAAGGCATTTTTGGAGTCAGGGATAACTCACTTGCCTCTTGTGTGGCTCAGGCTGTGCCACAGAGGAAGGGCAGGCAGTGCTGAGCTCACCTGCACAGCTGTGACCTGGGTCGTGTTTCCTTCCATGTCAGTGAGAAGAGGTGACATCTGTCTCTGCCACATTATCCTCGAGGGGATCTGCACGTGGGCTTTGGGCAGCTGGGGTGAGGAGAGGAGCAGCTCTCATGTACCCTGTGCAGGGGCAGCCAGCTACAACAGAGCCTGGCCAGGGAAGGGACTGGGCTTTCTCTGCCCCTGGGGCAAGGCTTGAGCTGGAGGAATTTACATGCAAGAGAATCACAAAGACCCTGCCTGCTGCTGACTCAAGCCTGCTACTTCTCAACATGGTGGTCAATAAGAAGCTGGTGGTGAACACAGAGGTCTCCTTTTCCTTCATCTTCTCCCCTTCCCAGGATCTCCCACTCTCCCAGTCCCCCACAAAGCAAGTTTGGGGTGTTGCTTTGGACAGGATCGGAGCTGTGGCAAGACCTCAGAGACACAGCACAGCATACTTAATGCTCTTTAATCGCTCTTATCATCACCGTGTACTAAAACTCATCCTGTAAAGGAGGCAGAGATGGGATTTTGTCTCAGGTACACCTGTTCCCACCTCTACTGCAGGTCCCAGGGCTATTTTATCCTTGCAACAGACAGTTTTTAGGTGACTTTGAAACTGAAGGGGATGTGTTTAATCTTGATCTCATCAAAAACAAAGGAAAGAGGAAGAATTTGTGGATAGAGTGAAGGCGACTTTTCCACGAAGAGGGGAATGGCAGTGTGGTGAGCTTGAGACATCTGGATGTTTGCATAATGATGTAGCAGCATCTGGCCCTGGTCACTAGCTCAGTATTGACATGTTCAGCACAGCATCACCCCCAACTCCAATGTGTCTGTCCCCAAAAACAAACCTTGCTGATGCTTGAGGGATCACTTCTATTTTGGGCTTTCAATTCTGTGTCCTCCCCCCAAAAAGTGCTCCCACCCCTCTTTTGTGGAGCCAGCATACCCATTCTAAGCCCTTTCTTTTCTGGGAGCTGTGGAAATTAATTTCCAGCTGGCAAGGGAGCTCTCTGGCTGGGAAGACTCTGGCAAGCATCTTTCTTTTGAGGTTAAAAACATAATTTCAGTCTGACCTCTGCATTTCGGAGCTTTTGTTGGTTTTCTCCACCCCCAGATGGTTTTTGTGTGTGATTTTAAAATAGCCTTCTTCTCTTGGTTGAAGCTAGCTGATGCATCCACTTCTCATTCGAGGATTGTTGTGTTTTATTAATGCTGTTATTATTCCATTACTGTCATTGGGCTCTTTTATAGCAAATAGCTTAATTTAGTTGAGATACACAGATGCTGAGAGTTTAAGTGAAATCTTCAGCACTTGGTATGCTGGGCACTGAGCAGATATTCCCTAAGCACTTTGGTATAAACCTTTCACTTAAAAACAAATAGGCTGCTGGGGCAATGCTGGGTGGCAGGAGTTTGGGAGAGGGGAGAAGGGGCAGGGCATTACCTGTTTAGCACTATACAGAGGACATTATAATTAAATGTGACTATAGGTGCTGAGGAATGAAGCTGCCACTCAGGATTTCACCCCCAAGATGGGCTTTGATGGATCCCTCTTCCCTACCAGTGCTGCAGGACGGGGGGAATTATGCCACCAGCATTGCAGGGTGCTTTGGGTTGAGATTTTTAGGGGTGTGAGGGCAAAGTGTACTGTAATTTCTTCAACTGAAGCTGCCTGGCTACTGGGAGAGGTGAGGACTGGATGTGCTGCCACCCTGGGGTTGAAGGTACAGAGCCAGTGGAACCCAGTGAATGTCTGAAGAAAAAGGTGGTTGTTGGAAGGCTGTACTGTGCTGCAAGTAGACCTTGGAGTAGAGGAGTTGAGAAATAACATTGGTGCCCAGATGACTTAGGGGCCAGGGCCCTACTGTTAGAAATTACTTGGGTGCTTAAGCCTCCTGGGAAGCTGGTGCAATCAGGCTTTGAAGTACCTTAGCTACTTCTGAAATTTTACCACTTACTGTTGACAGATGTTCATCTGAAATGGATGCTTCTTGCTCAGTGCCTCTGGGCATTCATTAATACTAGCGATAACAATTTCAGATTGTCTCCTACACCTCTCTCCCTGCCTCCATCCCTTGAAAATTACAAAGGTAAAGCTTGTTAGTGTCATGTTATTTGTGTACTTAACTCTTACTGCCTTGGCAAAACCTGCTGATTTTGGTGCTGTCGGTGCCAAAATTTCTTTATGTGGGGCAGGGAGAGGCAAGAAGAGAGTAAAGTAAAATGGAGCAGGCATGTTGCCACACAGGTTGAGGTGGTGCTGATGGCAGTGTTGGCTCAAGTTGTCCTCTACACCTGGCCATGGCAGGGAGGGTGCCATGTCCCTGCCAGGTGGTCCTTTGGGGAGCAGCAACTTTGTCTTCCTTCTCTACTACCCATAGCTCTAGGACACCCCAGTCTTCTTGGAGAGGCCTCTGTTCCTCTCTTGAGCTCCCCAGGGGCAGCTTCTTTGGGGGTGCAGCTAGGAAAGATTTGCTTCCCCCCTTTTTTCTGTGGCCAAGCAACTGTCCCCCCCTGTGGTGGGGGACAGTCTGGGGAGAAGAAGAGCTAACTCATGCTGTCTGTCCCCAGTGTGCACTCATAATAGCTTGAGGGTCCATGGGGAGTTTCTGGGATCAGTTTTATTCCCTGCTTTGTGGCAGCTTTGTGGCTTTATCTGGCTTTTGAGGTGACTGGGGTAGCTAACAACATGCATGGAGCATCCTCTGCGGAGGAGGCCTGGTGCCCGGTTTGCTGGAGGTCTGCTTTACCACTTATGAGAAACGAGTTAACCTCCCTTTGATCTCAGTTCACAGCTAACCCTTTAACAAAGTCCGGGATGTGCAAGGAAATCAATACTCAAGGCATTGAATTTAACACCAGCCATCAACTGAAGCGTAACACACACACTGACTGACTCCGATTACAAGGAGCAGTCTGGTTTGAAGCTTGTTTGCCAGCTCTCTGGGGTGGTGCAGGGCAGCAGTGGGGAGGGCAGGCAGGCTTACATGGCTTGCTGTCACTCAGGGAGGGAGTCAGAGGGACCTGGTGTACTCTGCCATGTCCTCCTGATCAGCTCTGCCTTCTGGTGCCCCATGTCTCCTTAAACCTGTGATTTGCAGTCCCAGCAGCTGTGCCCTGACACTGGAGCAGAGAGCTTGGATGCTGTGTGTGATCACTGAATGCCTGTTTGTGTACACATGTAATTGTGCTCTGCTGGTGAGAAGCAATAGCACCCAAGGCAGGGCAGGTTCTGCTGAGCCAGACGAAAATCAGTACTGGAGGGTAAAAATCTGAAAAATAAAATGCTGCAGGCGGGAGAGGTTGAGTGCCTGTTCAAGGAGGCAGCTGTGTCATTTTGCCAGCTCTAGTCCTCCCCATGGAGATCTAATTAGATTAGTGGTGAACTAATTGGGACACCTTGTTCCACACCAGCTTCTTGCCCTTTGCTGGCACACTGGCAGTGGGCAGGCTGCCTGCCATGGTTCCACATTGGGAAAGCCAAGTGGTCCACAGCCAAGTGCCTTCTGGACAGCCCATGGACCTACTCATCACATCTCAGCCCTGCAACCGCCAGCTGCATACCAGCTCTTCTCTGGGGACATTTGGTTCTACTTGCTTTTCATCTTTCCACCAGCCCCAGCCAGAGCTGAGGCAGCACATGTAGGTTAGGGATGGGTTCAGAGGGCAGCTGGAGGATGCTGAGTGGGTGGGATGAGCATTCCATGACCCCACAGCTCTTTTCTTGCCCATGGCTGCAATGGGGACCATCCCTCTGCTGCACATGCCCAGTAGCGTTGGGCAGAGATCCTGGGATGTGCTCCTCAGGTCTTGTATCACCAGCAGGCTGCAGGGCAAATCCTACTAGAATTCCCCAGGCTCGCTGGCCACAAAGAGCCAGCCCTGCTGCAGAATCTGGGCCTCAGCAGTGGCAAGCAGTGCTGGTGCCTTCACAGGGAGCAGGACCCAGGGGCATCCACGTGTCTGGGTGTCACAGCCCTTCCCAGCACCTTACAGGTGAATTGCAGACATGGTTAAAAGCCACAGCCAGAGAGTGTCCCAGCTTGCCCAGTAAGGAGACCCTGCTTGGCTGGCTGCGAGTGGCTCCCTGTGTCCTTGTAAGGGCCCAGCCTGGCTGGAGGTCAGTGAAGCTGGTGGCACCAAAGAGCTGTGGAGGTGCCTTAAGCTCTCTTGGAAGACATGAGTTGAGCTCTTGAGGACCCAAAGCTCTTCATTTCTGTCAACTGTGACATTATTTCCTCTGTCACCTTCTCAAGACTATAGGATGGTGCTGGTGTCCCCTTTCCAGTCCAGTTATCCAGTCCTGCCCCAGTGTCCTGCCTGGCTGTAGCTTCTGTGGTTCATCCCCCCCATGCTTCCTTTAATAACCTTCTTCTCAGGACCTTGGCATGTTCTCCTTGCAAGTCCCTTTATTCTTTACTTTTGTAACCTCTCTCCAAATTGATTCTCTCATAATGTGTTGCCCAGCCCCTCAGACCATCTCCTTTTGTTTGTTCTTCCATTGAAATTGGGAAACCTCAACTTTGCCACTGGTGCCCCAGCAGGCTCTGCTAGCTGGGCTGCTTGCCTGGTGTTTGCATCCATCACAGCTCTTAGCGGCGCCTCTGCTTTAACCTCCTCAGTCTTAACACTGACCTGAGTCAATAATCATGAGGAAGAGCTGATGCTTAGATGATCCAGTGTAAACTCTACCTTTGATTAGACAGGTATCATCCCTAGGCACTGGCACAGCAGCACCTTGTTAGCTTTCCTTGGTGTTCCTTTTCTGCAGCCGTGAGAGCCTCCAATGCGGGCAGGGGATGGGCTGCTGCCCTAGTAATCTTTATTGATCTTTTCCCTGATGTCTCATGCATTGTATTTCTTGCTTTTCTCTCGTTCTTCCAGCTGCCTCTCCTTTGAGCAGTTTGCATCTTGTGGGAGTGCAGAGAAACTGGTTTTTTCAATTCTTGCACAGCAGCAGCACTTAGAGACTCAAACAGCTGTTAGATTGTTGCTCTGCAATGAAAACTGGGGTTTTGCTCCTGTGTGTTTGCTGTCTGGAAGGAGGAGGTAAGAAGGAGCAGGGCAGATATCTCCATGCATCTCTGGTCTGTTGTGTATGGACCAGTTTCTCTGCATTGTGCCAGAGGTGTTTTAGAGAAGGTCATGTATCTGTCCCAAGAAGACCTGACCTGGTGAACATGAAAATGGAAGGGATCGAAGGATGTGAGCTGAAGGAGAGGTGTGTGATAAAACATGCAGGATAGAAGTGGTGAGAAGGTCCTGAAGGATCACTCTTATTTCTTTCCCATCCTCCAGGACCTGGGTTTTCCAAACACATTATGAAACTGAGATGTGAACATGATGGTCACCCAGCATCCCTCCCTTGCTGCCACCTTGCAAGCACCTAACCTTGGCAATGACAGTGGAAACCAGACAGTTGAGCTGCCTTGTCTGGCACCTGCACTGTGAATGGATATGCAGTTGTACATCATCTCCCCTGTGCTCTTCTCTTGGTAACCTGTCCGTGGGTCTCTGCCCTCTGTTGTCCCATCATCCCCATCTGGCATGTTTGTGCACAGCAGCTGAACCATCACCAGAGGCATCCTTGCCAAAAATGTCCAGACCACCATATGCTGAAACATGCTGTGTGTGGTGCAAAGGAGCAGTGTGTCTGCTCTGGACAAATGGCTTTGTTTTGCACTGGGAAAACTGGAGTCAAAAAGTCAAAGCAGTGTTTTGCACAGGAATAGATTGTTCCTTTCCAAAGGGCAACAGTTCTGTCACTGGCTTTTACTTTGTGGTTCCCAAGCAGAACTGTTCCCACACAGTGAAACGAGCCAATATTTTGGCTTTTCCATCCTGGCTTAGGATCAAAGGTAATGTCTTTGGTCTTTCAGTGGGGTGGACGCAGTTTCCCAGCCCGTTACAGCAAGAGCACACTCCCTGCCAAGGATGTGTTGCTTCTGCTTTCAGCACCTTTGATCCAGCCCGTCTCTTTCAAGGTGTGTGGAAATGAGCTACAATCTCATCATTCCTGCGGAGGCTTCTCGGAGGAGATAGCAGAAGGGTCACAGCGCCTCTGGAAATCTCCCTTCAGGTGATGTGCCGTTGCATTTCACAGCAGACAGACAGAATAACCTTTAGGGCATGGTAAGAGGCAGCGTTTTGAACTCTGAGCTGGGGAGCTCAGGAGCTCATTTCTCTGACACATCATCTGTGTCCCTGCCGGTTCCTGCATCCCCCTGAAATACCTTTGTCCTAATCCATCACTTCCTTAGCTAGAATTAAAAAAAAAAAAAAAAAAAAAAGATGGGCAGTTGGTATCTTGTGTGCTGGCCACACAAAAGCTAGTCTGTCCTGCAGAAATGCACCCAGAGCCTCTGCTGTAGCTGATTTTGCCTTAATTTGAGCTGGTCTCAGTCTGTGTGGAAGTGGGGGGCTGCCCCACCAGGCCAGCTCCTGGCAGCAGAACGGCTCTCCTGCACTCTCTCGCCTTTCCTGCATTCCACCCTCAGTACGTGGGTCCTGAGTTGGGTTTTTTCCCCACAGATTTATCTTTGCAGTAGTGGGGAGATGAGCAGGCTGGGGCAAGGTGAGCTGGGGTACATGCAGGCAGGCACAGGCTGCCCCATGAACCAGAAGGTGGGAGCACTGGGAGGAAATTGCTGGTTCTCCCTCCTCCCTGCTCTGGAGTAAATAATGGTACTTTTTATTTAGCTATTATTTCCCAGTGGCAGATATCTCCTTGGCTGTCTGTTTAACTATCTTTATCTCACCCTCCTTCTCTGTTTGATATAGTTATAGATAAACAGATAGCTACCTTATTAAATAACATGTTTTAAGAGACCAGTGGTATGGTTAACATAATGCAGCAGCTGTTGATTTGTCTTTCACTGTTGGTTTGTTTTTTGGTTTTTTTTCTTAAGGAAATGCTTTAAATAAGGGATACTTCATCTATTAAAAAAAATACACTTGTAGCAGCTGCTAAGCCCATCCATAAGCCTGCTTTACGTTGTATTTGTGATGGGACTGACAGTGCATGGAGGAGCCTGATTATACACAATTCCATTTTAGCAAGCCCTGCGATGTAATTTCACAGGGCGATCAGTGTTTGAATGTAATAGCAGCCTGTGCTAAGGTGTCAGAATATTAAAGGCGCTAATGGAAAAGCTCCCTGGTACACAAGGGGGACAGCATTACAGGAGACGTCGCAGATGGCTGGGCACTAAACTAATGGGGCAGGATCCAAAAAGGGAAAAAAAACCTAGAGAAGGGAGAGCTCACGGGAGCACGGGCACCTGCTTCCCTCTCACACGGAAATTAAACAGCAAGCGAGGGAGAGGCGAGCGTGTGTGTCTGTAAAGATAGAAATTGAGGGGGGAAAATACCCCCTCTTGAATGGCTTGAAGGTTTTCACAGCAAGCCCCGTGCCAGCTTTGCTTGGGAAAGGCTTGGGGTTAAAGGGGTGTGTGGGGAGGTCTGGGCATCACAGCCACGGTCTGACCCTGGAAAGCCCTGGAAAGAGAAGAATAATGCATGGATACTGTTACCCACCGAGTTGTAATATGGCAAAACCACAGCTCTCTTTGGTGGTTGTTCATCTCCAGTTAAATCCAAGGTGGGTGAGATGTATCCACCTTGCAGCTGCCCTGACATCTCAGTTCTGCAGCAAGGTGCATCTGCTGGGGCTAATATGCTCATTTCTGTCTTCATGTATACAGGGGCTGATGCTGGGTCTGTGTTATGATGATGGGCCACTGTCAAAATTTTCCTGTTTTCCAGCACAGTTAGAGGCATCTTCTCCCTCCCTGTGAACCCCCAATTTCCCCAGGAGCAGCCAGAATTGGACCAATCCATTCCTATCTGTATGGAGAGGCTTCTGTGCCTGTGGTGAATCATCCATGAAGTGTGCTTGTGGGTTTTCCTTGGTATCATAGCCAGCTTCCCGCTCTGCTGGCCACAAAGCTGCGGTAGGGAAAGGCTTAGTGCTGCTTTCCTGCTTGAATTGGCCCCACAGGGGCTGGGGTGGTCAGGGGATAGCACTGCAGGACGTGAGCCTGTCCTTCCAGGGCTAGAAGGGTAAATCAGCCACGTGTAGGTACTCCCTGGAAGCTGTCTGCCATGTCATCATGTGTCTCTGCCTTTCAGGCACTAATCGGGAGCTGCTTGTGTATCTTAGTGCTGGGAGCCAATTGCACACATCAGAATAGCCCAGCTCGGGTCTGTCACCCTGCAGTGCCACCAGGGACACCATGAGAAGTCAGCCCTGCCACTTCAGTGCCTGGGAAAGGCACTGGGCATGTGTCTCCCAGACTTTCTGGTCATGCTAGCAGCCCCCATCCTTGGGCTGCTTTCTTGGTGGTTTATGGCTCTGCTTGTCCTCTCTCCTGGGCCACCACTGGCTTGTGCACACCCCAGCTCTATTTCCCAGCCCTCCAGGAACCCAGACCTGTAGTTTTGTTTTGCTTGTGACCAAACCCAGGGCTCTGACCCAGATCTCCCCGGCATTAACCCAGTGTGTCGCCAGCCGCAGAGCACACAGCGGTAGAGAACATTTTATCCAGGATAATCCGTAGCCTGGGAGCAAGGCAAAGACTGCTCTTGTTCAAACACAGGGAAATGTGAAGCCTAAACCGCTTGGCACTTTGACACCCTGGAGTCAGCATGTTTCTATTGCAGCCTAAGCCAGGGCACAACAGCAGGGACACCTTCCTGCTGCCTGATGGGACCACAGCATCCAAACACACACTGGAGAGGGGCTCTGGGTGGCTGCAGGGTCCCTTCTGCCCCTCCTGAAGTTCAGATGAGTTTTAGCAGTGAATTTGTACAGCTGTGGCCGAGTTGAGATATTGCCAGGACTCAAGCAGGTGAGGCTGCTCGGATGTGTCTGAATGGGAATAGGCAAGGCAAGAGATCACAGCGTGCCTCAGTTTCCCTTTTGCAAAGCTCCTATGTAGAGAGCTCTGATGACATGGGCTGCTTATTTTAGTAAGGAGAAAGCACATACAATTATGCTGCATCCTCTGCATCTTCTCTGACATCTTCCCTTAAGATTGACCTGTCCTCCTCCTGAGGCACCTCACCCTCTGTAAAGCATTTCCCAAAGGTGGGCAGAACCAGGTAGCTCCTGTGTGCCCAGTGCTCACCTTTCAAAAAACAGAGCATTCATAATTTTATTTGTTTAATTTACTCCTTGATGTGAAGCATAAAGTTGTTTCTGTTCTAACAAGCAGCTTTGTAAATGGACTGAAGTGGACAGCAGCTGGGCTTGCCAAAGGCTCCCTGCATCCAGGACACAAGGGAGGCTGGCTGTGTGGCACTGATCTGTGGAAAGCCCTTGTGTGAGGAGGACAGAGTACCGAGCAAAGCCTCAGCACCTTAGAGGATTTTGTCCAGATCTCATTCTCTCACTGACAGGAATTTTCAATTTTTCCTTACTTTGACTCAAGTGGGGCCAGACCTCGTCCACGGTGTCTTCTTTTTCAGTGTGTCAGCTGCTCTCCTTCCCCCCACTCTTGGAGGGTTTGTGCTCTGGAGAGTGATGTTTCCTGGGAAAGGGCACTGCTCACTTCTTCCCCAGCGTCCTCCCATGTCCAAACCCCTGCCAAACCATGTCCTGCAGTGGCACTGCAGTTACATTTGGCAAAAGACAAAATGCTTTTGTCACCCCCGCCCAGTAATGATTGGCACAGATGTTTAATTCAAGGCTTAGGTCCACAGGTGCTACGTTGGGCAAAAGTTGTTTTTGTGCACCCTCATGAGTGTTCTCAGTGCACCAAGAGAAACTAATTAAACATGAGTGGTGTTGATGCTGTACCTGGTCAGTCTGGAGGCCCCTCTCACCACTGTGTTTGTAAAAATTAAATGCCTCTTGTTAGTGGTGCAGCAGAGATCTCTAATATGCGTGGACAGAAAGGCAGGGATGGATGGAGTTGGTGTCAGGGCAGCAATTGCTTATCGTGCCTTATCTGGGAATATGAAACTGTATTGCATGACATCCAGAGGCAGGCTGAATAGATATGCCAATTCATCTCGAGCCCGGGCTTTGACAAGCTAGACTGCCCTTGTTGAAAGGCATCAGTCAAACAAGAGCTGCTGGCTGCTTTTCCCTTTTTTATACTTTCTCTCGCTCCCGCGCTCCCTCTCCGTCTCTCGCCGCCTCCCCTCCCTCCACCTCTTTTTTCTAAGCTTTTTCCACACAAAATTGAAAAGCTTTGGAAATAATAATAATAAAAGCCCCCCAAACTAATACCGTTTTAAGTACACCCCCCTCCCTCCCCAAATGGGATTGATAAGGAACCCCAGTGTATGAAGGCGTGTTTAGATAACATTGAGAATATTATAGCGAGTGAGAGAAAGTAGGGGGAAAAGCTTCCTGCCGCGTCTAAGCCGGGAAAGGCGACGGCACCCTGGCTAATACGAGTGTTTAATATTTGATGTGTTGGGATAAAGCAGGATCACCTTCGAATTGAATTGAGTGTCAGAATGAGAATCTATTACTGAAATTCTTGTGTGATTTGACAGCAAAGCAGACGATGTTATTCTTCACTAGTTACCGCAATCTTCTCCCCTACATCACTTAAATATTTTTTTCTTTGCTTGAGTAAACACACATTATCCTTTTTTTCCACCTCCCTTTCCTTTTTTGTCTCCCTCTTTTATACTTATTTTTTTATTTATTTTCTTCTTAAATCAAACCTGCCTTTCACAGGGCTGATGGAGTAGATTGTTATTTCTTTATTTGTCCTATTAAATGGAATTCCTGATCATTTAATCCTGCTTTTGTAAGTGATTTAAAAATACTTGAAAAGCTGTGAATGTGGCAACACTTCTGACTAAACTGCTTAAAAGGAACACGTTACACCTGGGCTTAGCTCCTGCCTGCTGACAGCCAGCGAGGGTAGCGGGCTCCAGCGCTGCCGGAGCCATCCCGGGCTCCGTGCCTCCATCCTGCCAGGCGAGCTTTCCTCCGTGCCTTCCCTGCCACAGAGGAGTTCTGCTGTTGTCAGCTTCGCTTGGCAAGCTGCTCATTCATTACCTGATTTTCTTTAATTGCATTCAGCCCTGTTCCGGAGCCTCCCACTAAATGGTTTGGTGGTGGGGTCAGCTCCTCAGTGGTGTTCCGTTTGCCTCATATTGTGCTGGTAAATTTGCATGGCAAGAAACCCCAGCAAGAAATTACCACCTCCCATTCCTGGACTGGCATGCAATTAAAATGGGAGCACTCTGGAACCTCCAGTGTCCTGGGTGCTGTTCAGGGATGTCCTGCAAGACAGTCCCAGCACCAAAACCTCACAGTCACTAAAAACATTTCAAACCATGTTTAAAAGCCCACTCAGTCATAGACATGACCTCTTTTTTCTTCCCTCCATACACAGCAATATAAAATCTTGACACCTCATTGTGGCAGCATTGGAATAAGGGCAGTTAGATGGGAAATGCTTATTTTGGGCGGATGCAGTGCACAGTTGACGTGACAGGAGGAGGAAGATGATTTTGCTGTTCCAAAGACATTTTCTCCATTGCAGAAATGTCAGGGGGTTCACCTTCGATCAGGAAGCAGCTGTGCCCAGCCTGATCCTGGGGGAGCACAGCTGGTACCTGCTGCTTGCCGAAGCTAAGGGCAGCTGGGAGATCTCACACCTTCTTTCTCTGTATTTAAAACCATGTATATTTCATGTGTCTTTTTGAAATTCTTAATGGAGATTTTCAGCAAAACCCACCACTTTTCTTATTCCTTGGTACCCACCCTTCAGCTTCTTCTCAGACTGCTTAAACCCCTTTGCTTCTGGGAGGATTTTTTCCGAAAGGAGATATTTTCTCCCTGCCTGAAAGTGTCTGTATTAATATTAAAATTACAATTAGCAGATGAAACATAGCATTTAAAACCTCTTGGTAGGGCATGTAACATAAAATGACAAAGTTTCCCAGCTGGTCAGGGCAGGACACACCCTGTGCCAGTCCTGGCAGTTCTTGCAGCCTGGTTTGTGAACATGCTCATGCCATTTCTCAGCACAAAGGTCCATTTCCCTCCTGCCCTTCAGCTGAAGCATCCAGGGTGATGCAATGCCAGCTGTAGGGGAGGGCAGAGGGGCCAGGAGCTGGCCAGCAGGTCACAGCCTGGACACGTGTGGAAAGAACAAGACTGGCTCTGCAGACATCAACGCTTTGCCCTTAGCAGAGCCCAGCAGCTCTGTGAGGACCAGCTCTGTTCCTCCCTCTGCATGTGGGGAAGATTTGTGGAGCTCCCTTCAGAGCAGGTGCCTGTTAATATGCTGTGGGGTGTTTAATTTTGCCTTAATTTGACTGTCGAACACCAGTTTTTGTGAAGTGTGCTGGGCACTTCCCATAAATAAATGATGGAGCATTATTCAGTCCACTTAGATCAATACATCAGCTTGACAGGTTCCAGTTCTGGGAATTTTCTGACCCCCTGGAACATCTTCTCTGCAGCTGTGCTGCTTACAGTCCATGGTGTGAAGCTTAAACAAACTCCAGAGCAGCACATCAGGACCCAGTTGTGTTGGTGCTGTTGCCTTGCTGGCCCCAGCATTGCTGGGGATGGGTGCTGGTGTGCGCTGGGATTGCAGCAAGGGCAGGTGAGCCAAACTCAGTGCCAAACTGCACAAGCAACCACCACCATGGGATTGCCCAGCCTCACTGGCACACCCTCTGTCCCAGCGCAGGGGACCATCTTTGTACCCAGTGCTGGCAGAAATAGGAGACAGAGCTCTTGTTTCAGCCTCTTTGCCATCTGAGGCAGATGTGTCATAGCTACTGGGAAGGTTTGTGACCTGGTACAACAGGAGGTTGGTTTCAGACCTTTTTTTTTGCTCTGTTATAAAGCCAGCCTCAAATGCTGTGATTCTGTGTGTGCCTCATCTCCATGCCCCATGTTGTATCCCCACTCCTGGTTTTTGGATTTTGTTCAGGATACGTGGGCTGCAGGTTACCTAATGACCTACCTCCCCACACCAGCACTTGTTTAACAAGGTGTGGATTATCCGTGGTGCTTGCTCTATGCATGGAAACACAGTATGTTCCTAATCTCCTGCTGCTATTAGCTCACATTTATCACAGGAATATCTGCTTACCTTTGATTCGAGATCCCTCCATCAGGGACCCAGGGCAGTATTTGTCTGTGAACTGCTGTGTGTGCCTATGGGATTGCATAAGTAAATAAATATAATTAATAATCATCTGACTTTGGAGCAGCATTGGCAGGGAGGTAAATGTAGCCTTCATAGGATTACAAACAAAATCAGGAAAAAAGGAAAGCCTTTCTAGGAGATGGTATGAATGAAAATAATTGTATTCAGGCTGCTTGAAAATTATTCTGTAAACATTGTTCAAGTGGTTTTTAAAGCAGATCAGAAACACTGTGTTTCTCTCTAAATTGGAATTCTGGTCAGAACCATTTAAAATGTCTTTTTCAAAAGATGCCTGCATTTTTATCAATTAAAATGCAGATAAAAATAAAAAACCACAGGGTCTTGGCCCTGCTTCAGTGTCTGACCTAAAAGGGAGCAACCCAGTCTCTGCAACACTAAGACTGAACCAGAGGGAGGTACAAAGTAATGCAATTTCCTCACAGGAAGAGTTTCATGGCTTTTAAAAAAATCCTTTGGCTTGCAAGTGAACCAGGGGCATCTCAGACTTTCTCACAGTTTGCCACAGGGATGGGCACTGAAGGGACAGGGGTCTGTGCCACTGCTGGTGGCTGTGTGGTCACAGAGCTGGCAGGAAAGTGGGTGACACCGGTGTCCCAGCAGCTCCAGTGAGCCAGTGGCCACAGCCACCCCTGCAGGCTGGGTACCCTGGTGTTGGGGAGCCGCCGACACTTTCTGCCTCGCTTTAACAGTCAGAGGAAGAACTTTCCTGTTTAAAGATTAAACGTTGTCTTTAAATATTAAACAGCAAAGCTCCTTGCTCTTGATTGTGTGGCTGCTGCCAGCAGGCGGCTCAGAATTGCCACTTTTAATTAAAAAACTTTATTTTCCAGCACAGCCCAGCAGTGGCTCCTCCTCTCGGCCAGCGGTGGCTGACCTCTCCCCTGCCTTCATCCCTTCATCATCGCTGCTTGCACTTCCCCGTGCCTGCAGCAGCGACGGTCCCTGCCAGCCCCTGAGTGTGAGCAGCCTTGTCTGGGACTGATCAATGCCCCTGGCACTTCCTTCCAAAACCCCAGGAAAAACAATTAAAACCCGATCGATCCTGCAGGCAGCTTTGAATATGCATAAGTGCACACTTGACCTTCAGTGGTCAGGCCAACTTCCACCCCAGCTGCTTAGGTAGTTTGCTCAGGTATTGCGGCTGTACCGAATGACCTTGATCAGGGAAGCAGAAGGCGATGCAGAGATGGGCCCGGTGCTGATCCGGGGGCTGGGGCACGTGCTGCCAGCTCCCTGCTGCTGCTGCAGAGCCAGGGCAGGCAGGCTGAGCCTGACAGTAGCACCCAGCTGCCAGGAGCTTTCCAAAGCTGTCCCCAGGGCTCTCCCAGGATCCTGCCAGCATCCCTCTGGGCTACCTCAGCTGCTGCTGGCCAGAGTCCAAGGGATGTCTGGGCTGGAAAGGCAGCCTGCAATGTGGTAGTTCCCTGTGCAGGGTCACCCCTGGTCCTTCCCCATCCTGGGATACCACTTCCCCAGAGATGGCCCCCACTGGTGTCTATCCACGGGAGCTGAGCATGGGAGCCTTCCTATGCTCTGCCTGGGTTTGCTCTGGGGGATGGTGCCCAGGAGAGGGAACAACACGTGGAACCACTTCTGCCACCTGGAAGCTGGGTGGCAGGGTCCCATCCTGCACCCCAGCCTCTAGCTCCCCTTACCTCGTGGCTGGCTGGCCTGCATCCTGATCATAGCAGGGAACATACCAGAGCGTGTTTGTCAAAGGCGAGGAAATCTCCCCGTTGTGTACACAAAGTGTAATTTCAGTGAATTATGCATAGACTTAATTAGGAGTTTTAATTGCTAATCATCTCCCAACAGGATTAGCAATGCTGTCTATTAATTATCTGTGGAGCCCTCTGTTTTGCTAAGGCACAAGTAACAAAGCAGCATGAATGGCTACATGGGCCACTAATAAATTAACTCCCCCAAGCCCCGTGGCTCCCGGGGGGCTGCCAGCAGAAGGGGCTGCTCAGGGGCTAGAGCTGCCTGCTATAGCCAGAGCAGCAAGTAGCAGGAAAGAGGGGCTGGCAGGAGGTCCCAGCAGCAGGCAGGTGGCTGGTGGGCTGGTGGGGGACACCTCTCTCAGCTCTGGTCACCCAGTTCATCGCCATTCCTGCTGCAGAGAACATCTCTCTGGCAGCCTGCGGAGGGTGTCAGCAATGCCTGCCACACTGTGGCTGCGGTTAGCGATGATCCCCCACTGCAGGAGGGAGATAGGGGCTGCTGGATTGACCTGATCTCATCTGGGGACAATGGCCCTCACGGCAGCACAGATAGCGCCAGCATGAGCGACGCTAAGCCCACGCACCCTTCTTACTGCTCACAATGCGTTCCGAGCTTAATTCCTCGAGATGAAGAAGATACGTGGCTGTCAGGCTGTAATTACAGCTGTGCGTGTGACATGGAAGCCTGGCTGCTTTTATGTTTGCCTTGTCCAGTGGGTTTTTGTGCTGCTTGGGCTCTCAGCTGCTTGGCTCCTCCTGGAAGCCCTGCCAGGGGATGCCATGGGTGTGAAGCTCCCTCCGGCCCGGCTGCAGGCTCTGTACAGCGGGGTGAGCAGTGCTGGCTCCCAGTAGGATTTGTCCCAGTGATGGAGGGAACTGAGGCAACTGTGGCTTGGGGGTGGAAAGGAGAGGGAGCTAGGAGGGCTGTGCTTGCCAGAAGAGAAGGGGCCTGCTGGCCAGGCCAGCCTGGGAATGAGCACCCTTTCCAAACCCCCTGACCCCTGTTGGTGACCCTGTTAAGGCAGGAGTGGGTGGATGTTTTTGGAGCAACTAAGGGACATAGGGGACATGCTTATAGCCCTTGGCTTGCCCCCCAAAGCATGGCAAAGGTGGCCTTGAGTGATGCAAATCCCTCCATCATAAGGGTTTTCATGTGTACAGGACACCACCAGAGGCTCTGAACGCCTCTAAGGAGAATCAGGGGGGACAGGGCAGGGTGAGAGCACTTTACTTTGTGTGGGCAGTTCCTGAAGAGCAGCTGCGAGGGTGATGTGTGGGACCACACTGAACATGGTGAGCACAAACACACCAGCCCCTGAGCACAGACCCACTCCAGCCCCAGGAGCAGTCAGACCTGGGCAAGAACAGATCATGCCTGCACATGGGCTGTGTCTGACCCTCTGCTTCTCTCTTCCAGGCGTACAGCTTTGCCATGGGGAGTTGGCCAAAGAACGGGCTCTTAGACATGAACAAAGGACTGAACCTACAGCACATAGGGAGGCCTCACAGCGGGATAGGTGAGTGATGCTGCCCCATGCCATTTCCATCTCCACAGCTGCCGCTCCGAGTGTGTGGGATGTGCCTCAGCCCTAAGACATTGTCCAGTCTGGGGTGCTGAGAACAAGCCAAAGGGCTGAAGAGTCCCCAGATGGTGGAAGGGACGAAGATGTGTCAGGGCAGAACGGGCACATGGATGACTTCTCTGTCCCTTGCACATGCTGGTGTGCCAGACATACCTGCCTGTCCCTCTGGCTGGGGAGCTGCTTTTCCTCTAGACTGCTCTAGCAGTGCTTGGGTTAGGGTTGGATGTGATCAGCATTAGGTGCCTGGAGCACAGCACAAGGATCCCCAGGCTGGGTGGGATGCTCTCCCTGTTGGACCAGTCCTCCAGTTGCTCTGGATGCTGCAGTCCTTGGAAAGGAGGCTGTGCTGCCTGGCTTGGGAACTGGCTGGAGAAACACTGCAGAGTGAAGATGATCCCAGCTGGAAAACTGAATCATCATCCTGTTTGTTAACACATATGATGAGCTTTGTGGTCCTGAAGTGTGCTCCAAGATAAAGTGATCAACAGTGCTCTGAGATAAACAGCAGCAGAGTTCCATGTATCCCTCAACTCCTCTGCACCAGGGATCAAAGTGATATGAGGGAGACCTGGCCCAGGACACTGAGGCCGTATATCTGCCTGCTGCTTAACGCTGGGGATGCAGAGCTGGTACAGCAGCAGGCTGTGGTACAGGCAGGAGCTCAGATTTACTGGGCTGTAGACAGGGCTGTGACTCAGGGCTGCATCACTCGTCTGTCTTGTTTCTCTGTAGAGCAGTAGATCACCTCTTGGAGACCAGTGGTCAGGTATTTTCTCTGTCTCCCAGCCCTTCATCCACAGTGACTTTTGAGTGTTAAAGTTTGCAAGGAGGTAAGATTTACTTGGAAAAGTCACAGGCTACCTAGGCCTTGAAGAGGCTGTTTAATATTGTTTCAAGACTCTAACCATTAAACTCTCCAATCAATCCAAGTTAAGGAGATGAATTATTTAAAGCTCACCAGCTTTTAATTAGCAGGGTCCTTTTGAACTATGGATCTGGTTGCATTATTGACAGAGGTAGCATTAAAATTTGCTTCCCTGCCTGGGAGCAGATTTGCCTGGATTGTGTGCCATGTTGGGAGGCTCATGAGGAGGGAGCAGGAGCTGCAGGAGTTGTGTGTGCATGTCCTGCTCCAGGGACTTGGGCTTTTTCTGGGGTTTCTGAGTAGATGTTGAGTTGGTTTCTGCCTCATCATTCCTCATTTTATTTGTGTGATGAGCTCTCTTGTTGCTGTCATCCCTTACTCCAACAAAGTGTCCCCATTCTCTGGAGTATCATCTGTCAGCTGTTGGTTTCTGCCCCTTTATCTCAGTACTGCTGTCTTGCACAGGTGTGAATCCTCTGCCTGACAGAGTTATAGGACTTGCTATTCATGTCCCTCCTCATTCCAGTCCTTTAGGACAGTTTAGCCAAACTCCCTCTGGGGAGTAGCACTCCATCCCAAGGAATCTGCCTTTCCTTTACCTCTCTCTTCTTCATGCTTTTGATTGCCCATGCACCACGGTTGGGAGGTGCCATCCATCCCTTTCCCTGCTCAGGGCTGCCCTTCCCTTCTCTCTCTGCCTGTAAAGAGCCTTGATCCCAACACAGCCCTACTTCTCAGCTGAATAAAGGACTGCTGGCCTCTCACTGCCCACAGTGAAACAAGGAGCTGGCTGTGGATCTGGGGATGGTCCCATGCCATCTAGAGCCTCCCTTCTCTTTGTGCTCAGCCCTGGAGTGCAGCAGTGTTGAGGGAATGTTAGGGAGCTGAGAGGAGGCTTCCTGGGTCATCTAAGGAGGAAACAGCCTCTGATTTTCATGGCTCTCGTGGGTCACTGATGGCCAAAAATCTGCAAACCAAAGAGGACTGAGAAGGGAGCAGGAAGGAGATTTGATAGCCAGCCTCAGCAGTTTCACAGGTAGCATGACGTGTAAGAGTGTCTGTGCAGTTCCTTTCCTGGCACTCTGGGGAGCCTCAGCATGCTTACACAGGAATGCACAACACGGATGTTTCCCTTCAAATCTGACAGAAAAATTGCAGTGGATAGCCACTTGTTTTTGCAAACAATTTGCAAGGAATTTTGCCATCTTGCCTGATGGATTCTGTATTGCTTTGTTACTGAATTACTCTCTGTTTCACTGTCTCAGCAGGTACCTGTTCCAAATCCCTGCACTTGACATGCTCTGGGGCCAGTCCTGCTCTATGCTTCATCTTCTTTCCTTCATTGTGTTCAATACCTGCAGAGTTCAGGGTGCTTGACACCCTGCAGGGCCAAGGCCACATCCTGGATGGGAGCCACCTTTAGCATCCAGTGGATACAGGCAGGATGGGCTTGTGCTGGAGTCTCCCTCAATCCCCTGGAACACACAGCAAGCTGCTGCACAGAGCTCATGTTCTAGCTTTTGTCTGGTTTCTATTCCTGAGCAAGTGAGCTGCAAAGCTTATTGAGGGGTTACAAGAGTGATTTGCATTCCCAAATACACCAAAATGTATCTGCATACACTGCAAATACAGCTGCCTTGGGGTGGGATGGGTGCAGGTCTGGTGACATTGTGTTCTTGAGAGGGAAAAGGCAAAGGAAGAGGGGAAATTTAAATATTTCAGGATAAGGAGATAGAAAAGTCCTGCTCCAGAGGGTGAGGATGCAGGAATTCCTTGGGAGATCAGAAAGAAGTAAAAGGGATATGAAGCCTATTCTTTCATGCCCTTTCCCAGGTTGATGTTTCAGCTCTAAGGATTCCTTCTGGGCTGAATGTGTCCCTGGGGACTAGAGAGGATATTTTTATGCAATTTCCATCTCTTCTCTAACACAGGTTAGATATGTGTCATGTCCAGAGTGGGCTGTAGAATCCTGGGGTGAGGAACTTCTCTTTGTCTGCTGTTTTCTTGGCCCTCAGCAAAATGAAGTTGAGTCTTGCCAAGAAGTTACTCAGTCTTACATATATGGGGACATTGCCATTCGTAACACATGTGTTTGAGGCGGTGCTTGCCAAAAACAAGCTGCAGCTTTTAATGGGACTCTTGGCACACAAAGATCAGCATTCACAGGCTCCACACCAGTGGAGCTGGGTACCTGTGTTGGGGTCTCTCTGCTGGGAGTCAGAGACTCATACAAATCAGAATTAAGGATTAAAATCTCAGGTTTTAGTTGTGATTTGAATCAGACAGCAGATCATCTACATTCAGAAATTTATTTTCTTCTTTTTTTTTTTAATGTGTTTCCGTTAAAAAAAGGTCAATTTTACTAAACAGCACCTATCAAACCAAGTGCAGCTTTCCTTACTACTGCCCAGTTGTTAAATCTGGTTATTCTTTTACTCATCCAATACTCTATTTTTGCTACATTTATTTTGATTGATTATGTAACATAATATGCCTTCAGTCTTAGTTTTTAAATATTTTTTACATTAGAAAAACGGTGAATTACTGTTTGTTCTTGAAGAGCTGGTGATTAAATTATTACTCATGATTGCTCTTTTAGATCAAAACTGTAATGCCATGCTAAAGTACCTCAACGGTAGTTAGAATTGATTTTATTAGGAAAATCCTCTTTCCCTTGCAAATATTCACTACGGAAGGAAATGTAAATTTCAGAATACTTTTTAGGTAAAAAAACCCCTGGTACATGAAACCAGTGGGCTGGAAGAGTGTTTCTGGAAACCAGCCTTTCAAGGTATTAGAATGACTACATCTCATCCTCTCTCACCTTAGTTGGTTGGTTTGTTTGTCTTCACTTATTATGAAAGGATAAGAGACAAAGCTTTTTTATTTTCAATCCTTTGTTGTTTCTCAGCTCTGAACTAGCCAGTTCTTCAACTGAAAATACACCAAAACCAGCAAAAAATTTCCAAAACTGCAAAAGTAGCAGCTCCTACGGGGGAAGTTTTATTATCATTTGTCAGCTCTGCTTCCCTCTCCAGTGCATTGACTGTCTTTAAAACATGACATTACTCCTTGCTACTGATCTTTTTTGAATCTAATTGAATGTAATTGAATCTTTAAAGTTTAGGATTTAGCACATACATTATTGTGATTTTAGATTTAGATGTAAATGTCTGGTTTGGGGTTTGTTTGGTTTTTATTTTTCTTTTGAGGGGAGAGACAGTAACTAGGCTGCTGTGCCTCTTGGTAGTGAACCCTCCCATACCATCCCAGGTAACCAGGAGATCTGGTCCCAAGGTAGCACCCATCTTGACAGGGTGCCCTCACTGGGCTGTTTTACACCAGCTGTCACAACCCTGTGAGCCCTGAGCCTCTGACAGATGGCTTCACCATCTTCCCTGCTCCACAGTTCCCTTGCCGGGGCGGTGCCGTGCTCCCTCTGTGGGGGGATCTCTGCCCGTGCCAAACAGAGTGGCCCCACCTGCCTGGGCAGGTCAGCAGCCCATGCAGTGAGCGACCCAGCAAGGCACCGTGCCTCCCTGGCTCCATCTCTCTCTTTTCATTTACTGATTGGAAATCTCGGAAGGTTAGGGTGTGATATTGTTCCTGATCCAGAGCATTAATTAGGCCTCGGAAAGAAGAAGAGGAATTGCGTGTTTTTAACAGTGAGGTTAATGGGATGCTCGCAGAGTAGACAGTTTTAATGAGCTTCAACTCGATGTGCAGTGAGTTTACTCTTTGTGTTAAAAGGGTCACACTGCAGTAGTTTGATGTGGATTGTCTCCTGGCCCCCAATGTCATAGGTGAGCGTCTGTCAGAGTCCAGTCAGAGCGCATTTACTTAGTGACACGATTCTAATTAACTACCTCGAGCTGCCACCGCCGCGGGGAGCCGGGGCAGCGCCTGCCAGGGTGCCTCCTGCCCAGCACAGCCATCCCTCTCTGCAGCTCTGTCTCGCTGTGCTGGGCTGCGGGAGAGGGCGGCGAGGGCTGTGCTCACCAAGTGCGGTGGCAGGCGACAGTGGCAGGTGACGGGCCACCCACCCCAATGGGGCCAGGGGCTGTCAGCGCCAGCTCTCCCCCTGCAGCTTGGTGGGGATGATGAGGCTGTGCCTCACCCTGCACGGTGCTGGAGGTGTGTGGTCCTGGCAGCTTGCTGGCTTTATTTCTGCCTGCTCTCACTCTTCCCTGTTTTCCTTTCCTGTCTTTCCTGCCTCTCCCAGGATCTGTGGGATCCTCGGTCATCCTTGGTACCCACCTGCCTCCCCTGCATCGGGGCAGGGGGAACAAGGAGGTGGACAGCATTTTGGGAAACTTCTTTTCATGTTTTTGACTACTTTTAATCCCACCCCATGTGGCAGAGCCAGTCCCACCATCCTGGTCTGTCCCCGGGTGTGGGACAAGCCCCAGAGAACCTCGTGCTCCCCCAGAGCAGGCATACCATTCTTTTTGAGCTTTTCACTTCTCAGCAGAGGTGACCCTTGCACAGCACCATCCTTCTGCTGAGGGATCCTGAGAGGGAGAGCTGAGAACGGGGCTCTCTCCTGTGGAATGGGGCACTGCCCTGCATACAGTGGCCCCTGCTCAAGGCAGAAGGGGAAGGACTCCGAATTAAATAATTAAAAGAGACTTAAGTAAAAATCAACAGAAATGTCACCAAATGAGCAGTGTCATTTTAAATTAGCGCTCATAAAGGTCAGGCAGACCCAGAACAGGTGGAGCGGCTGCGTGCCGGGTGTCCCAGCCAGGCGGCGTGTCCTGGCACCAGGCAGGGTGCAGGACCTGCACAGCCACCCGTGGGGCCGTGGGCACGGGGACAGCGTGGCTGCGGGGTGAGGGTCCTGCTGCAAGCACCGGGCCCCCCATCCCTGAGGAGCGGCGGGGAGGGAGGGCTGGCCGGGGCAGCCGGTTAGAGGACGAGCAACTGTCAGAGTCCAGTCAGAGCACATTAACGCGGTGACATGATTCTAATTAACTACCGTGAGAGGTGTCACAGCTGGAAAAGCAGTGAGCAGAGACAAGCTTTTAAAAAAAGAAAAAAGCAATGTGACAGTCTTTTTTTTTTCTTTTTCTTTTTCTTTTCTTTCTCCTTTTTTTTTATTTTTTTTTTTTTACTCTTGTGTGCTCTCTCCCCTCCATGTGGGAGTGGATCTAAAGATAATTAGGATGTCTGGCTGCCTGGGAACCTGAGCCGGGGCTCTTTTGCTTTCAGTCATTTAAGTTTTCGACATCTCTCTGAAGGGACTTGGTGGCGCAGTGGATTACTGCGCGCCAGAGTGACAGAACACTCTTCTAATCGTAAACCCTTTTTAGAAAGGATTCTGCTCTCCCTTTTTCCCCTGGAGCAGCAGGGGGTATGTTCTGATCACTGCAGCTCTGTTCCCATACATGCTACAATGGGAAACTCAAGGTCTTTCAGCTGTTTCCTGCAGTTAACAAAGGAGGCACAGAAGAAAGAAAGGAAGGATGATTGAGTGTTTGTGTTGACTGCACTCACCCCTCCATCCTACCCTGCCAAAAGTTGGTCGTGTGCCCATCTGACCCCTGACTGCCTGACAGGAGTGTGATGGGTTTGTCACACCTTGTCCTTGGCTGAGGGCTCGGGGTCCCCAGAGAGCAGCCTTTGGAGGAAGTGTGATGGCTGCAGGGACTTCAACTGCCTGAGCAAAGTCAGGGTGCTTCCATGTGCTTCTCCCAGCCCCCGGGCTGGCAGTGGCAGTGCCTGCTCCCTGGGGCTGTGTGGAAGGTATGCTCGAGTCCCTCTCTTCTGGCTGGAAGCAGTTGTTTGCAGCACCAGGGTTAGACTGAAGATATAAGAGAGATTTCTGGATTGTTTGCTGTGCTGCAGTGCCTGGGAGGCCCAGCTGCAAACCAGGGCAAGTCTGTCTCAAGCCTCAGATCTGGCTGATCCCCAGCAGGACAGCATTGCCATCTTCTCAGAGCTGCCCTTTGGCACAGCAGTGGCTCTACCCTCTTCCTCTGGCTTCTGGTTTTAGGAGTAGTGGTGAGGACTGTCTCCCTTGGCAAGAATTCTTCCCTTCTTCCCTTCCAACCATGCCAGTTGTGATTCTCAGCCCAACACCTGGCACAATTTCTGTCCCCAGTTATAGAGGAGAAACCTATCAAATATATTTTCATATCACTCTCAACGTTTGTAGTGGGAGCAACTGGGAGAGGCTGATGGTTTGTATTATTTGCATTATGTCTGCTGTGTTTTAGTGATCAGCCAGTCCCAAAACCAGGAGTGTGCAAACCTGAATGATCTGTGCTATAGTGACCCTTGCACTGCCTTGTACCCATCACACTCCTGGCTGTTTGTCCAGTTTTTTTAGTTGTCTGTGGCTGAGCCTGGCAAAATATCCCCCTCACAGACTACTGGAACAATCCTTGCACTGCCCAAGCCCTGTCCAATATTATGCTGGGCAGGTAGAACATCTGTGCTGGCGTTTGTTCTCCTGCCTCTGTAACAGACAGCACTTCCCAAGCACCGTGATACACCCTCTGACACAGTGAGATGTGTTAGGTGAGAAGCCCTAGAAGATCATTAACTTTCTACAGAGATTTTTCTGTAGAAAGTAGCAATGTAAAACACCGAGTGACATTTTGATTTCCTGTAGATTCTTTTGGTGCCTTGGTGTCTCTGCAACGTGTCCCAGACGAGGCTAAATGGTGGCGTGTCTTCCCTTACCTGTGAGGAGGGGAAGAGTTTCCTGTTAATGAACATAAACATCTCAGTTAAGGGCACAGATTATCTGTCTTGCTCCACACTGGACTTTGGTGGAAGGTGTCTTTTAATGTCCTACTGTCCTGCAACAGCAGTGTCCCCAAATCTGCCTTTACATGGCTGCATGCCGGGGGGTCACAGCCATACTGCTGTCCCTCTCAGGTTAGCCCTTGTCTCCAGAGTTTGGGTATCTGTGTTGTCCCCTCTCTGTCCTCCCTAGAACATACAGGGCTGGTGAGCACTGTGGTCTGCCATTGTGAGGAGGAGAGACTCCTGCCCAAGTTTTAGTAAGGATCTGCCTTTAAGGAGAGTGATGGCAGAGGTGCAGAGGGAAGGCTGTGTCAGCAAGGGATGCCAGGTTTAGAGCTGCCCCGCTTCACCTAATGAGAACCGATTGCAAGGTGCAGGAGGGCAGGGGGTAGCAGTCAGACAGAGAGACTCCACTGCAATTTAACAAGTTTTCATTCCCCTGAGTTCCCTGATAAGACCCCCCTCGAAGTCTGTTCAGGAATTCATAAGAATAGGATAATTAGGATGTTTCAAAGCTGCGACCCTCAGAGGAGTCCTTGGATTAATCTGTTTTTTCGCTTAAAGACATCTGTAACTACAATCTTTGTTTCTCTCCTCTTCTTCCCCCCCTCCTTCTTTTCCCTTCTTGTCTGTCTCTGTATCTCCTGTCAAACCGTGGCAGACGTAAATGACAAAGAAATCAGAAAGAGAGATCAATGCAGTCCAAATTAGCACTTGGAGATAGACTGTGCTGGAGATGTCAGAGCCTGACCCCAGTTGATCTGCCAGCCTCCACTGGTGATATTATGCAAATTGCATCCATCTGGCAGAGCCCAGTAAAGGACTAATGGGGCAGGGAGGGGGCCAGGACCAGGCACCTTTGGGAAGAGGAGAGAGATGGGGGTCTTTGGGGAGGGGGGTTCATGATCGACAGGGGAGATAAGGTACTGCATTGGCTTCCTTTGCACTCCTGGGTGGATTAAAAGCCAAACTCCAGATAAGAGATAACCAAACTTCATTTTACTTTTTATTTTATTCCTTATTGCTCCCCCCACGCAACCTAGTACCAAAAAGAAGGGGGGAAAAAAGGTGGTTCTTGGCGCTCGTTTCCTGCACGTCATTACCACTAATGGCAGTTTGAGGGGAGAGACAAAGTCAGGGAAAGAAAGCAAAAAAAAAAAAAAGCTGGCTGCTTAAAAGACTGTTGTAATAGGAGCATGGATAATAGAAATCTCAAATTACGGTGATCGCCTTGTTAAGAAGTTTGAAAATACAGCCAGATTGTCTTTAATGAGAGAAATATGGCTGTTAGTTAGTGAAGGAGGAGGGAATGGACCTTGTTTCAAGATCTATAGCTCGCCCATCAAAGAGGCACTGTCTGTTTCATTTCAAAATCCTGCTCCTCTGCCTGATATTAAAAATAGTTGTTAAAGGCTTTGACTAGCAAGACGATTCTCTTTGACTTCCTACTCTCTTTCCACCTCCCCCAAAAGACTTGGCTAAGATAACTTCTGCTTTTAAAAAACAGCTAAGCAAGGAAAGAAAGAAAGACAAAAGTTTTGGGGGCTGCAGGATAATACTGCCCCTGGTACTCCAGGGTGCCTGGAGCCTTGAGCCTGAGCACTGCCAGCACTGTGCCCATTCCCACCATGGCAGAGGGGAGCCTCCTCCGTGCCATGTGCTGCTGTGCCAGGATGAGCACTGAGATGTGGTACCACCACTGCTTTCCTCTGGGCAGCCCTGACCCAGGCACAGGGCAGCAGTGGCTTTTTTGGCATCTGGACCCCCATTAAGTGCCATGATGCTTCTTTCCTTTGCTCTGCCCCGAGCCTGAGAAGTGGCACCGGGCCAGGGTTGAGGACGCAGAGAAGAGCTCTGACAGAAGCCAGGTCTGGCAGCTGCCCTCCACCCCCGCCTCTTGTGACGAGCTAAGGGCACCTCTGTGCTGTTAGGCTCTGACCCGTAACTCCTGCCTCGCCGTGGTGCTGACAGTCCCCTCTTCATTCTCCCCTGATATCAAAGGATCACATTAATTGGTTTCAGGATCGTGGCCCCATGTCCTGAGCGGCCTGTTTAAGATAACGAACTCAGAGTGTGTTAATAGCTGCTATAGCTCAGCAGAGGATCTAGGGACAAGGCCTGGATGGGGAAGATGCTGCTGGGTGGGGAAGACGGGCATTGACACATAAAAGTCTATCCAATACTGTGTTTTTCCCTGTCCTTACACAAGCCAGTGTAATTCCCTCACTTCCAAGCTGCTAACATTTTGAAATCCCAGGGCAAAGGGCACTGGCCAGAGGGGAGAGCTGCACCAGCCAGACTGTTGCCCTTTCCCAGTGTGGCCTTGCTCTTTTCATGGGTCTGCAGTGGGATCAGAGGGGATCTGCTTATATCCTCCATAGCTTGAGACTCTTCCCAAAGGCGAAGCTGCCACTGCACAGGATGATCCCAGCTGTGCCATTAATCACCCAAGTTCTGGATTGTTCCTGATTCTGCAGGAGAGACCCACAGTGGGCTGCACCACGATGACAGTGTTTCCATCTGCTCCTGAGAGTCATGAGCAATCCTGCTCCAGCTTGGGTGGGAGCTGCATTCTTCTAACACAGAAGAGCCCAAGCAGCTTCTCCCAGCCTGGCTCTGAACTGGGCTGTGAGTGTACAGGACCTGGAGGGGAGGCAGGAGGGGAAGGTCATGGTCACTGCTAAGGGTGGGTGTACTAGTCCATGCTGCTGGGACCAAGATTCCATGTTCAGGACTGTAGTCTGACATGTCTGTCCTATGTGCTTGGAGGTCTCTGAAGAGATGGCATGAAGGAGGGGCTCAAGAGCTCCTACGAGTTTTTGGCCAGATGATGGCCCAAGGATGCAGCAGAATCAGCTGGCTGGGCTGTCATGCAGGGTGGGCTGCAGAGCTGTCCTTCCTTATTCCCCCATGGCACAGAGCTGATTTTTAACCATGGAATACCCCTACTCAGAGATGTGATCCAAACCCCACAGTGATGGAGAGTGCCTGGTAGTCCTGGGTCACTTTTCCCACTACAATTAGCCTCACTGTTAATTACTTGCAGGCATGTGATGTGCAGGGGTAGCATCCATGCAGCCGGAGGGGCTGCCTCTGCACAGACCCTCCTGCAGTGCACCAACCCTGCACTGCCCTTTGTCTCCTGCCCACCTCAGCAGCAGGCATGGCACTGGTGCTGCTGGTTGCCTTGGCTTCCCAAGGCATGCCTCTCCCTGCCTGCTGCCACCTCTCAGCCAGGCCCCAGAGGGAAGGGGACCTGTGCCCTGGCACTGCTACCTCAGGAGCCTTTCCCCAGGGGCTCTGTGGATGGGGTGAGCCTGCAGACAGCAGGATCCCCAGCCCTTTGCCCTAAGGAGGGCACAGCAGCACCACCTTCCCAGGAAGCCCACTCCAGCCCTTAGTTGCCAACTGCTGAATGCTGGGTGTGTCTGGGCCAGGTCCCCTCTCCCGTGCTGTGTGCTTTCAGCAAGAGCCACTGATTTGGCTCTGTGTGCATGCCCAGGAGTCTCAGGGCTTGGCAGCTGGGTCATCTCCAGCACCCACAAAGCCCCCTGCTCATGCTCTCCCCTCTGAAAGTACATACATAACAGCCAGGAGAGGCAGAGGGGAGAGAAAAGGAGAGACGCCAGCTTTGCCTCCGCGCTCCCATCCAGAGCAATCTCCTAATGAGAAGAATATGGCTGCTAGTTAGCAGAGGGGTGTGTCCTGTAGGCTAAAATGAGATAGTTACACTGCACTGATTGAAGGTTGAGGTTAGAGGGCAGCACAATTATGTTCAGGAGATTCAAGGGCTCTGTTTGATGCAGCAGTTCTAAGCTCCCAGCCAGTGTCAGTAGTTTAGCTCAGGGTTTCTTTTTTTTTTTTTTTTTTTTTTTTTTTTTTTTTTGTGGGCTAAAGACAGGAAGGATAAAAACTATGGGAATGAGTTGTTTCTATTATTATAAAGTGGTGTGAGTTTTCTTTTTTTTAAACCACCAGTTCACCCCCCTTTTGCTTAACTGTTTCCTGATCATTATATTTTAAGCTGCTCAGAGGGAAGAAGAGCGCATCCCTTTCCCCCTGGAGAGCAGCTCTGAATTTCCCCCAGACAGGGAACGTGATTTTCTGTGTCCACTTCTGCTCAGTTCACTGACTACGGATCAGGAAAGCAATTAGCAGTTCAAATTATGCCAGCACCAAATTCTTTGTCTCAAAATCATGGGTTAAGAGTTGCAAAAGAACCTTAATTGTCTGGTGCTGAACTAGATGTTTTTTTCTGAAAGCATTTCCAGTGCTTAGGGCTGTTTGTGGGGGGAGCCTCTTATGTTTCAAATACTGTGGATCCTTTTCCCAGAGCCTGCAGCAGTGTTCAGGCACTGCGGCAGCATCTCTGGCCTCTCCAGCCTGTCTCCCACCATCAGGCTAGCTGCCTTGCAAGCAGCCATGCATCCATCTCAAGATGATCCTGGTCACTGTCACCCATCTCCACTGTCCTCTAACCCATGTGTGGCTCTCTGGACTCTGCACACAGCTTCTGCCACCTGCATGCACTGCAGGGAGATGGGGACCAAAGGGGCTGCTGGCCTGCAGCAGCAGCACATGGCAGCCCGAGCTGCCCATGGAAGGAGGCTGTTGCTCTCCTGGTGACAGCACCCAACCTGCTGGGCTGAACACGAGGTGCTGGCCTGCCCATCTCATCCACCCCATCCTCAAGGATGGATGAAGGAAGGGATGCCTGCCCCTTTCTCTCCTTGCCTGCTCCCCAGGGCCCATTTTGTCCCAAGCCCACACTTCACATTGCCTTTTGATCTGAGTGACAGCCTGGTTTATTTACTCTAATGGTTCTCAGTTTTAAATGTTAATTCCTCCCTGAAGAAAATGTCTTTTCAGGATGAGTTGCCCATCAGCAGAGACATGGAGGGTGTGTTGGCATCCCCAGCCTCTGTGCAGAGCCAGGCCTTCACCCAGTGGGCAGGAGCCTGGAAGGTGATGCCCAGGGAGTACCTCAGTCCCTGTCCCCACTGTGGCTGGGCTGTCCCAGGGACACCTCCTTACTGGGCAGATTCAGGTGGGACAGATGCACCCCTAGCATCTCAGTTCATCCCTGTGCAGCCCGTTTGGCTCAGTGCCACACACTGCTGCCACAGCCCCCCATAATCCCAGCTGCAATTAGGGGTTGATGGGTTGTCCCCAGGCCAGGGTCTCAGTACAGCACCCTAAAAGGGACGAGGCACACGCAGAGACGGGCAGGGGCCTGCTGGGCTGCCGCCATCCAACAACAATTTCTAATCTTGATTGGAGAGGAGGGCGGTGGGCTGGGGGGGAAGAATCAGAGATAAATGTTAGCTCATTTCTTAAGTAATTAGTTACCTCCTCATCCCCATGTTGTAATTGTGAACAAGCTGTAATGTTTAATTAGTGTGTAAATGAAACCCCAATTTCATAATGGCTGCGGTGACAGCGCTAAGTGAGACAGGCACAGAAGGGGCCGCATTGTTTCAGCAGGAGATGAAGCTGTCGCCCAGCAAGCCAAGCGTCTCTGGGAGAAAATGGAAATGATAAACGAAGTGAGGCTAATTAGCAAAATCCTACAGGCCCCACTGATGGTTCTCATCAAGGGGAGGTAATGAAGCGGGCGGGCCAAGCTGAGGGGGGATTAATTGGAGCTGATTGCTGCACATACAGGCACTGTAGAGCAGTGCATGCGGGGATGCAAACTTTCCTGCTTTTCTCCTCTTGCCTTCCCCCAGGACCCAGCTGTGGGTAGAGCTGGTAGAGAAGGCACAGGTGAGAGTCTGGTTCTGGAGCAGGCAGGGCACAGATGCAGAGGGGTGTTCCCTGCCTGCAGGTGTCTGGGCAGAGGCACATGGGCACCCATCCCACGTGAACAGCAGAGTATGAAGGATCTGAAACATTGGAGAGCTGCTGCAGGGCTAGTTTATAGCACAGAGAGGATTATAGCTCTTCGTTAGCTGCCTTCAAGTCCCTCCTCCTGTGCTGACTGTATTTTGAGTGTAGACATTTGGAGAGTAAATAAAGCACCTCTGCATGATGGGTGCTAGGGAAGGGATGAGTCCTCCATCTCCCCCTCTGGGTGAGAGTTTCTGCAGACCTGATACCTGTGGCACCACAGTGTGGCAACCGAGCCAGAGCTCGCTGTGGTGGGGGAACCTGGGGCACCGTGGAGCTGAACTTTATCCTTTCAAGCTGTGTAAGAAATGCCCTTTCTGCAGCTGTTGGCACACAACCCTGATCACATTGCATTAGTTAGTGACATTTCAGGGAGCACATGGAGCCCCGCTGCCAGTGGGCTCAGTCCCAAATGTCCCATCCCTGCTGCGGATGGGGTTCAGCTGCCTGCGGGCCAGGCTGCCCCACAACCTGCTCTTTACCTGCTGCCAACTCAATATCAGAAGTGAGCAAAAGCCTTGCCAAGCAGAAGAGAGGACAGCAATACCTCTCTGAGCTTGCATACGTTAGTCTGTCCAAGCTAGTTATTCATGGCTGCATGTGAAACCATGGGACCATGAGCAGGTCTTTTCAGTGTCTCAGTCTCCTTTTGTGACAGAAAATGAGAGAGTGAGTTGTCTGCTTGACAAGTGCCCATACTTGGCATGTCCAGTGCCTGCCCAGAGACATTGCATCCCTTCCTCATGGTGTCTCCAAGCCCCCCGCTGCCTCTCTGCTGAGTAATGAGAGATTTCCCTGGGCCTCCGAGGGCTCTAAAGAGGGGCTGAGCAATATTATTTATTCAGTTGTTTACAGAAGCGTTTGATCGGGAATAGTTCTTCACTGCCAGCCTGTTGTGTATTATTCATTGCAATAATCTCTGCAGATTGTGATAAACTGTAACTGCGGCGGGGCAGCGCGGAGCTGGGCTGTGCTGCCACCGCTGCCTGCTCCGGCCTCTAAAATATCGGCAGCTGCAATCATAAATCTCAATTTACAAGTGGGACTATTGCACGGGGAGTTATAGTTATACTAATGATTACTTCTCTGTCTTATTTTTCATGTTGCAACAGAGTAATAAATTTTTAAAAACAGCCCGGGCAAAGCGTCAGCAAAGGCTGTGCGTCCTCTCACACACTGTCAGCAGAGAGGGGCATTCCTGTTCTCCAGCAGGCATCTCGCTGGTGAGGAGAGCTCAGCTCCCTGCATTGTTTTTCCCTGCTGAGAATGGGGACTGAGCCCTGTGTTTGTCACTGACCTAGTCTTTGTCAGTCAGACCTAGGAAATCCTGGGGTTTCTAAGGTGGGGATCTGATAGCTGAGAGTGGAGCTGGCATTTGAAGGGTCTATTTTATTCTTGTTGCTCACCACCCTCCCAGCACCGGGGCTTTCCCAGACAGAGAGTTGGAAGCTGCCTTTTTGCAGAAAGTGTGCCCACAGTGTGGAAATGGGGTGATGGCTGGGATGGTCCCACCTGAAGGAAAGCCCCCCTTCCTGGAGAATAGCAAGGGTCAGAAGGAAAGGGTTTGGGTTAGAGGAACTCAGACCTTGCTCCCATCCCCATGTGGGAGCAGTGACTCAGGGACACCCAGTGGCATCCCTCCTGGAGGAGTCACCCCCCAAAGACCAAGTCTCTTGCCCAGAAGGCAGCAGTGGGACACGGGGTTCAGCGAGCATTTCCCAAGTGTTTATCACAGCTCCGAGGTCTGTGATGTGAGGCCTCTGATGGATGCCTCCATTCACAGACTTGACATTATGATGTACAAGGAGCCTAGAGATATATAGATTTTCAAAGTGGCCACTTTGAGCATAATTATAAATATCCAGCCTCTTTACATAGTGAATTGTTGCCAGGGAAAGAAGGACCCCAGGAGCTCTGAAATTTGGCATCTAGGATTTCTTGAGAAAGGAGCCTTGGCAGAGGTTTTCCACCCATTTTGGGGCCAGGAAGGCGTGGGTGTTAAGGGATGATGCTTTTCCCATCCTGAACCCCCCTGGCAGGTCCTCCCCCATTCCTCATGGTGCTGGCAGTGTCTCTCTGTCAGGGACATCTCCAAGGCACTGTCTTGGACCCTCACCTCCCCTGCTTGTCTGCAGCAGCACACTGTGATATGATTTTAACTGCTTCCGAGTGGCTGGCTCCCCTTCCAGATCACGGCACAGAGCACCAGGGGCACAACAGAGCTGGGAGCAGGTGCTCCTGGTCTCTGTGCCTGATCCATGGCCCCAGAGACACAAAGGAGAGATCTTTCCCTAGCTCATGGCTGGCTCATCTCCTTACACTAGCCCTTGGAGCATCCCAGCCCACAGAGAGAAGGCTGGGGCTCAGCACAGAGGGATCAGTTTCCAGGTGAGCAAAGATCCCCCAGCTGGATGGGTGCTGGATGCAAAACCAGCAGCTGAGACCTGGGCACAGTCAGGAGCACTCCCACATGCCCTCCTTGGATTCACAGGCTCCTAGAAAAAAAAGGCAGCTGTCCTTTCTAGAAAACCATCTGGAAGTGCCCTTATCATGCTTTTCTCTTGCCATTTGGATATATCACAGCATCACCACTTCCATTTTCATGCTGGAGTGGGGTGAGTGTGCCCTGGGGAAGGTCTCTGCAGGCAGCTGTGTGCCCATCCCTGTGTGTGAGTGTCTAGGCTCAAACAGACACTGGTTTGAGCCTTCCCCACCCTGGGACTGGGGCGTGCTGGAATATTGCAGGAAAAAATGAAGAGAATGTTTGAGGATTTGTGTTCTGTTTGCGAGCAGGGTCTGGAGGAGAGAAGGTCAAAGAAGAAAATTGGAGCTGAATTTAAATCAATGGCAGGTAGAGATTAGAGCAGTGGCCCAATTAACCGCAGCAAGACAGGTGGAGGCTGGGGGAGGGCTCCAGCTCTCCAGGCTGGGACTCCTCATTGGACCCCGGTTCTGGTCCATGGAGATGTGAATGCCCCAGACAAAACAGGGAGCATGGCCAGGGACTTGGGATGGGGACTTTGTGCCAAGGACTTGGTGGTGGGCAAGGGCTGGAGTAGCTGGAGGCTGTGGATGGTAACAGGAGACCTAGGTGGTTTGGTGTCAGTTTGAATCCCACTCCCTCCTTCCTTCTCTGCACATCTTGCCAAGCTCAATCTGCCTCTCCATCCACATACCAGCTCTTTGTCCTTGTTTTCTTGTCCCTTCCCCCATGTCCTGCTATCATCTCAGCTGCTCCCACCACCAGCCCCACTAGCTCCCTCCCCATCCCTGTTTCCTCCTGCTTGTCTGTGCCTTGACTCCAGCCCTTGTTGGTGCAAGTGTTTCAATGGAACAGTTTCCTCCCTCGCACTTCCTGGGGAAGTCATGGAGCACCCGGAAAGCCTGGTCCCACTTCCCACGCAGGTGTGTAGGGTGGGTGCCAGGGGGGCTGCAGCAGCTGGAAGCAGGGCCAGCGCTGGGATGATTGTCAGTGCACGTGCAGCTGCCCAGGGCCACACGCAGCTGTCTTTGCCCAAAGTTGGCTTGACTCTGATGGGAAATCAAAAACATTCTGGATTCCAAAAATCACCTTCCCAACAGACGTCAAAGCTTTGTTCTGAAACATCATGGTAAATATGAAAAAACCTTGCACTGGCAAGTAACTGGAATTTAAGGGAAGTAGTGACATTCTTGTCATTCTTGTTGATGGCAATGTATTAATGGTTTGGGCAGGAATTTCCTGGGAAAAGAATTCAGTGTGAGTTGAACATCCAGCATGGAATGTCTCAGCTGAATCACTGAATTTTGGGGAAAATCACTGTGGGTCACATCAAAGCAAGGGCAAGCCATCAGCCCTCCCTTGTTCCCAACACACATCCCCCATGTGCTCCTGGGGTCGGGGAGCCAGGAACACAGCTCCCATGTCTCTGGGCCTACAGGGGTCGGGCTTTGCTCTCTCCAGCAGCCCTGTGCACTGCAGCATGTTGCACATTACCCAAGGAACATTAATTAACATTGCTGGAAGATCTCAGGAAAGGTGCAATTTGAATGGTCTGGCACCACAGTCATTCGGATGCTGAGTTAATTCAATCCTTGCACACAGTACTCCTACAGATTGTTGGCTTTAAACAAACAGCGGTGACAGATTTGTTGCTGCGGAAATGTGGTCATTAAGTCAGGAGCGTGTGTTTGACCTGAAAGCGATTGAGTGATGGATGCAAGTCATTTTAAAGCTGCAGCAGCCAAGGGATGCTCCTTTTGGAGAGCAATCTTGCATCTAAGGAGTGTAAATAATTTAAACAAACAAGTAAAGTAAGGTGAAAGCACTGCTGTGTTGTGGCACTAAATGCAAAGCAGGGCAGTGCTGCCAGTCCTGTGGTGAAGGAGAGCTCCTTTGCACAGCCCTGTCATGGAGGTGCAAGGTACCAGCTTAGGGGCTGTCTGTGGGGATAAATGGTACCAACCAAGCTCCCATCACTTCACAGTCACCCGTGGGAGCTGTGCATCTGGAACACTCCAAGTGTGAGCAGTGCAAGCGCTGTGGGATCCCCAAGGAGCAGTAATCAAAGTGGGTTGGTGGAGATCACCTCCATGTCCTGGATGAACAGGACTCCTATGTCCCTGCAGCGTGGCACTGTGCCACTCCAGCTGCTCCTCTTGTCAAGCTGAAGGAGGCTGATACTCCCTTGGCTTCCAGACAAGGTCTGGCTTGTCTTGTCCAGCAAGGAAGGTTTGGTGAACCAGGAGCCTGGCATGCTCCATGCCAGCCTTGCTCTGAACCATCCTCTCATTGCTGTTGAAGATCCTGTCGCCCAAAGAGTGTGAGCAGGGAGGGAGCATTTGATGGGCACCAGTCACGTCACAGGGTGTGCACACTGTGCCGCTGGATGTGATGTCCCTGTAATGGGGCTGGCACTTACTGTGCATTAGGAGCAGCCATCGCTTAAGCCTCAATATCTCGGCCATTTAATTTAATGGGTTTTTTTAAATACCAAAAGCAATTAAGTTCACATTGTGAGCTAATCGCCTACAAAATTTCATTTCAAAGATGCTCAGACTGTTTGTGAGAGAATTGCTGGAAAGCAGCCCAAATATGCCACCATGTCTGTCTGTGTGTCCTTCTTTGCCTTCCCTCTTTCCCAACCAGAGTTAAGCAGACTTCTCAAAAGGAAATAATCACATTCTCAGTTCGCTGCTTTTCTGATAGTTTTCCTCTGGTGTGAATTTTGCAAGTCTAAGTTAAATGCCAGTGATTGGTGATTATTATAGTGCTCAGCTGGTACTGCAAGAGTGGAAAACAGGGGTTTGAGGTCTGGCTGATGGGCAAGAGCCAGTTGTTGTTGGGGAGTGAGTGGGCACACAGCTGTGTACCCAGGCCAGAGTATATGGTGGGAGCTCTGATTTTAGCTTGTGTACCACTGCCTTGAGGCCATGTGTCTGTGCCACTGTCCCTGGGGGTATAAGAGGTGCCTGAGCAGTAACACCCAAACCTTGCACAAGCTTTTCTGCTTTGGAAAAGTGTTCTGGGTGAGTTGTTTGCAGCATGTCCACCATGTCCCATGTTGGCTGCCCTCCCTATCCTCCTCCTGCCTTAGCAGCTCCAGCCCACAGCATTCATCCGTGGCAGTCCCTGCAGGGACCAGCTTGCCTGTAGGCTGCAAGGCTTTATCAGATCGGAGAAGAGCCAGAGGTCTTTGTCAGAGATTACTTGTTCTCCTAAACAGTCATGTTACTGAATATGGAATAATCTCCCCTCAACATCCAGCTGGGAGTTTTGTTTCCTTCACCGTGGGCTATCATGTTAACACTCTCTCCTTAAAGCACCTTTGCCAGCTGAGTCACCCACGTGATGCCCATCACCTGACCAGCACGGTGGGCAGGTGCACACCCCACACCACTGCCCACCAAGCTGCCTGCCCCCAGTGTGTTTGGCTGAGCCATGCATGGCTGCCATCCCATTTTGGCTGTGGTATTGCCTTCTCCATGCTCCCATTGCCATCCCCCCCAGCTGGTTTCCCTGGCTGGCAGTGGGGAGGTGATTTATGGAGTCCCACATGCACCCGGTGAGTCCAGCTCTCTGTGTTTCAGGGAGATCCATCGCACAGGGAGGGGAGGTCACTGCGTTGCAGGTTTGCTAACCTTGCCCGCTTATTAAAAATGGTAAAAGCCTCCCTCAGGACTCGTGAAGTATAGATCCAAAGAGCTCCATATGCTGTTCCCCTTAATGAGATGTCTGCCTGAAGAGCAATAGCAAAACACACCATCCAGTGCAGGGTCCCTATAGCTAGATGGCCTGGCTGTAAACAGAGCCGTCCGTCTTAATGGGCTATCGTGTAAAAACTTCTCCCAGTCAATAAATCAAAGGGGCTCCATTTATATCATGTGCTGCCTTCGCTATTAGGCTGCCTCTGGATGGCATGTTCTGATACAGAGCTCCCTGGGCCTGCCAGACAAGGCCAGAGGCTCTAATAGGCATTTAATTTAGGCTTCCCATGCTGATACCCACGCAGAGTTCAGCATCTGGGACTCAGCAGAGGCTCCCTCGTGGTTTGGGGTGGCCCTGCTGTGCAGGAAAGGGCACCCATGGATTGGCACCTGGCAGGCATCACCTCCCCTGCCCTGCTGGGCAGGAGCCTCTGGTGTACAGGGAACCAGAGCCTCTCTGTGAAGGGGTGTGTGGGTTTGGCGAGCACCCCACTCGCTCGGGAGCAGCGGCCACAGCTTGGCGCAGTTATTTATTTTTCATCCCCTCCCTTGTGCTGCTCAGATGCCACCGGAGGAAGTTCCGCTTCAGCCACCATCCCAGGCAGAGATATTAGTCCTCATTACTAATTAAAGGAAGCAGGAGTAATTGACGGATGGTGGATGGCAGGGGAGCCAGTGTGATGAACAGCCCCTGTCCCTGTGCCGGGGACGCATGCTGAGCGCTACCTGTTAGCTACAAATAAACAAACCTGATAAATAATAAATAGTTTGAGAAGAGTGGGAAAGCATTATTTAAATTAATAGGGATTAGAGGGAGAGGTCTGAAAGAGCATTCCTCCAGATGAGCTATCCGTGGACAGACAGGGACTCATTTGTTGCAGACTGGAGTAAACAAGGAGAAGGGGAGGATTCATCACAGCAGGGCCTCGCAGCGCTTCTAGGGCTGGCAGCAGCGTGGCTGTTCTTCTCCTGGCCAGCCCTGCATCAGGGTGTGCCTGCTGCCTCACCCGTGCCACTGTGCTGCCACACCTCTGGTGCCAGCCTGGGGCACTGGGAGCTCTCAGGGAGTCGGGGTGCTGCAGCAGAGCAGTGGGGAGCGGATGCTGGGCTCTGGCTGCTGGCAGGGTCCCACACCACGGCAGGGCACCAGCGACTTTTCCCAGGCAGCTTGATGGTTGCCTGCAGCCTGCCTCCACCCAGGCACTCCCTGTCAGCCACGGGTTGGGTCCAGCCGGCGAATCCGGCTGCAGGTGGGTCTCTCCTCATGGTATCATTTGGATACCGCCCTACCCGCTCAGGGCAGGAGGCTGGGGCGGTGGAGGAAGGAGGAATGCTGCGGGAGGCGGGGGAAAGAGGGGAGGACAGGCGCTCTGCTCGCTATCACATCTACTCCATCTTATCACCACAGTAATTTGATGATAAAAAATAATCCGAGGCTGGAAAGGAAACATGTGTAGTGGAGTAAAGATTGAATGTAGGTGGATTGTGCCCTGGGGCGGCGGCTGGGAGATAGAAGGAAATGTCCTTCTGTTTGACATACTGCCGAGCCGCAGCCGTGCCCCCGCCTGGCCTGGCCCTGCCCGAGGCACGGGGAGCCCCTGGGCCATGTGCCGGGCAGCACGGTGCCTGTTGCGGCCCCCCGACACCTCCTGCCCTCCATCTGCACCTCCTGTGACCCCCGGTACCCTGTGGGGTGCTGCCCCCCGCCCTTCCACCCCACAGCTCGTTCCCAGCACACTTCTGGTTATTTTTTTCCCCTTTGGTTATGCTTCACAACTCATTTTATCAGCTGTCAGTAACCAAATGTCTTTTTTAAGGAGTGGGTTATAGCCACTAATGTACTGAATGCTATTGCACTGGCTGCAGTTAGTGTTCCACGGCTAAATTACTATAATTAATGTTCCACTAGAACTGTTTGTAACAGGCGGCTGCGGGAGCCCCGGGTCTGGGCTTTCACAGCCACTGAATTATCTCTCCTCCCCGGAGAAAGCGCCGCTCACAAAGGGGAGGGACGAGGTCAGCCCTGGGACAGTCAGGCACTCGCCGAGCAAACTCCAGCAGATGAGTGGCCCGGGAGCTGTTCCCGGGGTACAGACCCGCTGTGTCACCCCATCTCGGCCCTGTGCTCCGTGGGAGTGGCAGGGTGTGCGTGGAATTCCTGTGGGATTGTCAGGGCACTGCTGCATCGCCCTCCGCAAATGAGTTTTAAAGATGGAACACGGTACCTGGAGAAACGCTTCCAAAACTCGCTAAGGGCAGTCAGCAGAGATGTTTCCCTGTGCCAGGCATGGCACTTCAGCCCACACTGCACATCGACTCTGCACCCAAAACCATCCCTGCTCTCGCCTCTCAGAGAGAGGCCAGAGGTGCAGGGGAAAAAATTTGCTCGGCGGGCACACACACCCCTTGTTTCGCTAAATGCATTGTTCAATACCTGCAACAAACAGATTAGCCGAGGCTTTATCAGGGACAAGAGAAGGGAGAGCAGTGTGATAATGGTTTTCAGCAAATCCTCGGGCTGTCACAGATTAGAGCCGCGGCAGGAGCATTATCAGCCCTTTCCTCCTCTCCCCATCACCTCCCCCTTTGTCTCTTCTCACCATCGGATTTCTCCAGCCAATCTATCCCTGAGAGAGCCGGGCAGATACAAGAAGAAGTCGGTTTCCATCTGATCTGCAATTGGTTTTTCTCGGCAGCCGATCCGTGTCGCGGCATTGATCCGCGGGCCCCCCAGCGCTTGTCACCTTGCGTGTCTGGAGAGGAAGGTGGCCCAAGGAAGGGGGGCTGGGGATGCTTTAAACTTGCTGTGTGCCATTGATCTGCAGGCGGGAGCATGGCCAGGCCAGCCCTGCCAGGCAGGAGGGCACGAGGCACCTGCCCTCATCACAGGAGTTTAAATGGCTGTGACCTTCTTATTGAAGGAGAGGAATGTCTTTGGAAGGCCAGCGGGAGGAGGGGGCCAACTCCAGGCCCTGGGGCAGGTGGTTGGGAGCTTCCCAGCCCTCACCATCTCACCAAGGGACAGCTCAGTGACACTGGCACTGGGGTGCTGGGAGCCTGCAGGGCACCCTGCTCTCTCAGAGGGGTCACCCACTGCACCCACATCCCCAATTCTGCTGCACACTTCTCTGTGCCACACTGCAGCATGGCCAGGCTTGAGAGGGGAGCCCTGTCTTGGCTCTGCAGCTTGCCCAAGCCCGTGGGAGAGAAGCTGCCAGGTGGGAGCTGTTGGGTTAACCCCAGTGCATGGACAGCTTTCTTAGGAGACCTGAAGCTGCAGAAAGTTGTTTTTTCCTTCTAAATGTGGGACACAAGGCTGTATTTTGTCCCAATTACTGCAGGCCCCATCAGGTAGGGGTTTGTTGAAATACCTGGATGCTCAAGAGCCACTGCCCAATGGGCAGGGCAGCAATGCTGTACCAGGCAGGACCCAGGATCTTTGGAGTCAAGCTGGGATGTCCTGTGTGTGCCAGCTGCCCCACCTCTTACCCTTCTGCCAGGTTCCTGCTGGGGTACAGCTGTGGCAGCTCTGCCTTGTCTCTCCTTTTCTAGCTGACCTGAGGGATGGCATGCAGGTGGGTGGGAGGGCAAGAGGGGATATAACAAGTAATGGCCCCAAGTGTGGAAACAGTGTTAATAAAGTGTATTTCACTTTTAATTTTGGCATATAATGTAATGATCTTTTTTAAGGCCCTATCATATTATCTGCATGACTAGATTATTGAGTCTTCATCATCTCCAGATAAATTTATGACCAGGATGATGTTTGGAATTTATTATCAGTCAATAGAGCTCAATACTGTAACAAGGCGTGTAATAAGATATACATATTTAATGATCCGGAGTAAAACAGCCCTGCTAATGGGCAGGATGAGACGGAGGCTGGAGCGTTAATTTCCATCCCCTGCCCCTTTCCTCGGGAGCCTGCACCATTCAGATTGGATGCAGCCCCAGGGTCCTGTGTGTTGCCTGAGGTTGGGAACAGGGACTGGCTCGGGGGGATACAGAGGAGCACAGCCCTCATGCTGCTGTGGCTGTGAGCACGTGCCTGCTGCACGTATGCACTCGTGGGAAGGCTCATGTACTGCCATCCCTGCAGAGATGTGCAGCTCTGTCTCACACCGCACACAGCTCCCTCACATGGCTTTGCAGGTCTGGCTGACATCCCTTTCTGTGCCAGGTGAGGACTGTCACACATCCACCTTGCAGGTGACTCTCTCCAGCCCAGCAGTCTGGGCAAGCCTTGCACAAAGCTGCTGCTCCAGCAGCTGCTGAGATGGCTGGAAAACCCACTGAGTATTTTTATGTTCCAGGGGCAAGCCTGAAATCCTGCTTCTAGGGCAGTGCAGCGCTCTCCAGCTCAACAAGGGGAGCAGAGCCGGGGCAGACAGATGCACTCTGTCCACACCACATGAGGACACCTCTGGCCCAGCAAAGCCCTTGGTGGGGACACAGTCCCCTGTGGTCTCACAGAGTCCCCTGTGCTCTGGCTCACCTGGCTGTCTCCCTGACAGCAGCAGAGCAGGCACAGCCCAGGGAGGCAGCAGGTCTGTGTGCCCAAGCACCCTGGCCCTGTGTGCAGCTTCCCACAGACTGTCATGTTGAACAGGGGGCCATCTCCTTTGCCAGGTTATATTTTGAGCTGCCAGCGCTGATTTTTCCAGCCTTTTGGGATGTTATTAAATTACTTTCCAAGGACTTTTAATAAGCACTTTTGATACCTTTGAAGCGTGCAGCTTTGTGGGAAGATTACAGTCCCGCATCTATCTCGCTGGGAGAGAAACAATGGTAGCAGGGCTGGTGTTTGATCTCTCCTCCAGAAGGTGAGAGAGGGTTTGGGTTAGACAAAGAGGTGAGCTGCTGATTTAGAGCTAATGTTTAAAAATAGGTAGGTCTCCCTCCAAGATAGAGAGACCTGCCCTCCTCTGTGTAATCGCCTGCCTCTGCCTCGCCGGACTTGCAGAAACACAGCTCGCTTTATTTGAAGGCTTCGAGTGCAGCGTCGCAGTTTGATTCTTGGTCCTTTTAAAGCTATAACTAGGCCATCTGACCAAGCTTTAAAGAGCAGGAGAACTTTCCATTAGGACTTGCGACACACTCTTGGCAGCACTGGAATTGCATTCTTGCCTTTTATTTCCTTTCTCTGACATCTCATGTCACTCAGGCAGGAGAAACTCGGCTTTATAAACTCACTCATCTCTACCTTGAAATTTCTCCCTAATTAGGGTCCCAATCCCAGTGAAGGGACTGGATGTCAGGAGCTGGATGTGGAACAGAGCCAGCAGCAGTGGTGGAGGTCAAACCAAACTGTTCCCTGCAGCCCAGGGACCACCTGGCCTCAGCAGCATCAGTCAGGGGCAGGGACACAGCATCTCCCATGTCTGTGCCCACAGCTCCCACACAGGAGAAACAGACCCACCATCCCTGCCATGCCAAGCATCTGCATGTCTGGCCCCTATGCTGCCTCAGGCAGGGACCATCAGATGAGTTACAACACCACGAGCACCCAGCTCTGCCAGGCATGCCTTCACTGCAGGGAGAAAAGGTGCCAAGGGAGTCGAATTCCCTTTATCTGTGGATAACTACTGCTGCCTTTAACAGCCTGGAATAAACTAGCCATAAATATCATGATCATAAGTGCTTAGATATGGCAACTTTACACTGAACAGAGGTTTTAACCTTCCCTGTGGAGGATATCCGGCTCTACATCACTGACTGTTTCCATTCAGCTGCACGGCCAAAGACAAGCCCTTGATGAACTGCTCAGAGCAGCTGCACCAGCTACTGGCCACCTCTCAGCCCAGTCTAACCCCAGTTTTGGGGTAGGACCTCCCTCCTGCTTTCAGACAAGAGTCCTGCTGCCCTCTCCCTCCTGCCAGCATTCTTTCCTCCTCTAAGGAATCACCAGCATTAGATCCCTTTACTGGGCTCCTCTGAGGCTCCATCTTCCATTCTCATTCCCACCCACAAAGAGGGTCTGAGCCACCAACTTCTGCAGCAACTTGTCAGCATCACCTTGTCCCTGAGCCAGCCCAGGGGTCCCATATCAGCAGGAGGGCAGTTTGCACCCTGCCTGCTCCTTGCCAGTGCCCCGCCGTGACTTTATTTTGCATGGCGACTTTGAGGGGAGCTGTAAAACACTCAGACGAGTTAAATAATACACGACAGTGTACGGTATAAATTACAGGAAGCCAGCGGTGGAGCGACATTGTATGCTGAATAAATTAAAGGCTGCGTGACTTACAGGCAGGATTGATCTGCCCAGCATTTTGTTTAGTGACGTGCTTGTCATAAGGGAGAGCTAATTACAGGCATGGAGGCAGTGGCTCCGGCGCTGGGAGCACAGAGCAGGCTGGGCTCACCAATGTCGCCGGGTCCCTGCACTTGCAGGATTTGCTCTTTCTGAGGCCAGCCACATGCCAGGCCCCGTTAGCCAGATGCCTGCTGTTTGCCCAGGGCCATCCAGCACTGTCACAGCCCAGGAAAAGGACTGAGCTGCCACAGGGAGATTACACAGTCAGAAAGTGGGTGTGCTGGTGTGGGGGACACAGGCAGCTGGTGGCTCTGTGGGCTGCCCTGAGCAAGGCCTGGTGTTGGGGCTGCCTCAGCAGCTTAAGGGAAATGGAGATATTCTATCCTGAGCCCATTCTTAATGGAGCAGAGCCATATAGGAGCACATCCTTTGCTCCTGTGGCATTCTGAGCCCAGGGATTTCACTGCTCTGGGGTACCCAGGACTGGCTGAGAGCTGTGGGGGCTGATTTGGGGGCTGAAGAGTACAAAAAGGCAAGTACAATTCAGAAATTGGGTAGGGATCCTGTAATAGCAGGATGCTGCCGTGAGCCACCAAGGGAGGGGGCAGTCTTCTTCAGGTCACAGTTTGGACTGGATAATTTTGGGGAAGATGTGCTTTACGCACAGGGATGTGGGACACTGGTGAGAAGCTTGGATCCAGCTGGGTGACTTTAACCACCAAACTTGGGGCTGAGTTTGGAGGCTTGTCCTGCTGGGCTCCGGAGCAGGGATGGCTCCTGTGCCAGGAGGTCTGTCCGCATTGCCTGCGCAGCTGAGCGATGCCGTGCAGGCTGTGGGCAGCCCTCGAGGTCCCGGCAGAGGCTGTGCCGTGGGGCTGGGTGGAACGGGAACCTCCCTGGCCTGCTCAAGGGTGCGGGGCTGGAGAGCTCCGTGCTCCGGAGCGGGCTGGGATGTGGGATGCGGGATGTGGGATGTGGGATGAGGGATGCGGGATGAGGGATGCGGGATGCGGGATGTGGGATGAGGGATGCGGGATGCGGGATGTGGGATGAGGGATGCGGTATGTGGGATGTGGGATGCGGGATGTGGGATGCGGGATGTGAGATGCAGGATGCGGGATGCGCTCCCTCCAGCTCGGGCGGCTCGGCGGATGTCTGTCACTCGCTGGGATTATGAGTAGTGAGTGTAATGCATCGGCGTATGAATAGGGTTGTCTGGCTGATGGTGATGTATCGTTTTTCATTACTGCCTCTCAAGCCCTCCCTGCTTCACGTGTGGAAATTCTATTTATTCCCTAATTTGTAAAAATTCCCTCCTTATCTGATACCAATCAGGGAGGGGTAATTGGCTCTCCAGGGCTAGCGGCTGGGGTCCTGATGAAGAGATATGTGTGTCTGCTCTGGCTGTCCAGGCACCCTGCCCTGCTGCACCAGCGACACGGGCCACAATTAATAATGATTTGCAAATGGCAGACAAGCAATAACGCAGAAAGATGTCCAGCCAGCCTCCTGCCCGCCCCTTAATTTCCTTCTGTAATATAAATGGCACAGGAACGAAAATCCAGCGCTATAAATTCTGAAATTAGTTATTCACCGTAATAAATGGTTCCCTTTTTGGTGCACTGTTCTCCCCATCCTTCTCCCCTGACCCCCCCACTTCCTCCTCTCCTCCCAGCCCCCTTGCCTGCTACCTACTTCATTTGAGTCCTAATATGCAAATGCTGTAATTTAACGGGATGGTGAAGTTGATTTTCATGTTAACTTAATTACTTTGATTTATGAAGGGCTGGCATGTAGACACAGCTCCATCCTTGCCCACCTCCCACCCTCACCCCTCTGCAGTCCTGCTGACCCGCCGCCTCTCTTCCCTTTTCTTCCCTTGGCTGGGTCCTGTTTCCTCTTCTTCCCAAGTTTAGTGTTTTATTAGCTGCCTTTAAGTGGACATAAGTCCTCGCGACAATCGCATGATGCGGAGGACAAATTCCCCGTCCTGCCTTGTTTAATCGTGCCTGGATAATGGATGTATAATTGACTCATTTGAATGCTTTTGCCTACAGGAGTGCAGAGCATTAAATGTTTGATTGCCTTAATTTCCAAACAGATCATTATCCCCTTCTTACCCGCTCTTAATAAACACTTTATGAGGATTTTTTTTGTAAAGGAAAAAAATCTCCACTCCTCGTACTTCTCTGAAGTGATAAACTCTAATTAAGTCTAATATTTAAAAATATGGTAATGGTGACTTGTTTGAATAAGTGGCCTGCATTTCCATAATTTCATTATTACGTAAAACACGCTAATTATTTGAAGTGTGCTTATTACTAAAAGAGAAATCTCCTTCTAATAAAGATGAAATTGGCTTTTTTCCCTGTATTGCTGTGCACGCCGCTCCCCTGCTCTCCTGGACAGTGAGTGGCCATAGCCAGGAGCGGGGTGATGGCAGCTTTCGCTTTGTTTGCTCAGGGAAGGCTGCCAGCCAGGGATGCTGTGTGTGCAGGATCAGGCACAGAGGCTGAAGGGCAGGCTGAGGTCTCTGCACACCCTGGTTCACCTTGGCCCCAGCAACATTGGTGCCCTTCGAGCTCATGGCTCCAGAGTTATTGGGCAAGCTCAGCCCCTGCTGCCCATTCCCTCCAGCAGGGATGCCCCAGCTCCATGATTTGCCCACATGGCATCGCCTGTGCCAGGCTGTCCAGCAGTCTGTGGGGCTGGAAGGTGTCTCAGCATCTGGGTGTCTTGGCAGTGCAGAGGCCCCAGCCCCTGGTCAGCATGGTGGGTGCATGATGGGAAGAGTGGTTCCCAGTGCAGAGGATGGGAGGAAGCATCCTGTCTCCCACAGGGTGACAGTGACCAGCCTGGGTGGCAGAAAGAAAGTGCCCTAGGCAGTAGGTTGATGGTCAAGACTGGTCCCCTTTTGCTGCTCTTCCTACTGATCCTGTGAACTGCCAGAGATGGGCCCTCCCTGCTCCAGTGTCCCTGCTGGGGTAAACTGGATTTGGAGGTCTTGCTGACCCCAGTGTGCAGGGAGTGGGACAAGCATCGTGTCCCTCTGGGACAGACACAGGTTGAGGGAGGATGAGTATGAATCGTGTCCAACCCCTCTTCAGAAGCTGTGCGGGCTCTCTGTGGCGGGGCAGGCAGGGAGGCACTGGGATGAAGTCAATATAAAACTAATTTTCTTTTCTTCATGAAGAAATGAGGTGTGTGGCAGTAACGTAATTGCAGATAATGAGGTAAGTTATTCTTAATATTCTGCACGTCGCTGTCAGCTCCACCTAATATACCTGCCGGCTGTGCGGGACACGCTCAGCCCCTTGCCCCACGCGCGGGATTATGAGGCCATTAATTTGGGAGCAGCTCGGCAGGACCATCCCTGGCATCCCTGTGGATCCCTGGGAGCTGGGAGCACTTGGTTCTGTCACCACTATGTGGGCATCCTGGTGTCCCCACCTTGCCCAGCCTGTCGTGGTGGGGATGAATTCAGATCAGACGCAAACTGCCTCTAGCTCCAGTGTGGACACAGTGAGTGACACAAGAGCTCTGTGTGCTGGGAAAATGCTGTCCCTCCCTGCCCTGACAGTGACATTCCTGCTCACAGGGAGCAGCACAGCCCACTGCAGGGACACAGCACCCATTAATGATTGCTGGGGACGCCAGCAGCAGTGCCAGACTCGGTGAGATCTCTGGGGTCCATAGAGCTGCCACTGCCACAGGGCCACCTGCTGTCACCCAGGGGCGGCGGTGGGGACGCTCTGGGTGGTGGTGGCCGGGCGGGCCTGTTTCCGCTTTGCAGGGAGCTGTTATACAAAGGCAGCAGTGATATTATTCATTAACAGTAATCTGCCATTAGAACATTGACAAATGGCCCCTCGGCGCCGGAGCATCAGTTCTGGTACAGCCCATAAAGCATGGGGACAGTTTAAATATGGACCTGCTCAGCTCGGGCCGGGGGTGATCCGTCTTCCCGGCCATAGCACAGGTGCAGTGGGGTTGCCTCCAAATGAGCCCGTTTGGGGGGGCCCTGCAGTCCCTGAGCACCCACAGCCCTGCGGGGCAGGTGCTGGGATGGAAAAGCTCCCTCCGTGCTCCGGAAGCGTCTCGGCCCAGTGCACGGCAGCGCTCAGCCCCTGAGCCCCCGTGTCTCTGTGGTTGATCCTGTGGGGAGGTGGCAGAAATGCTGGCAGGGCAGCACACAGAGCCCCTACCCTCCTCCCCAGTGCCTGGGCTGGTGTGGAGGTGATGCTCTCCTGGAGTGAGCATTGCTGCTCCTGGCAGCCCGATCCAGCAGCACAGATTCCTGCTGATGGAATCCTCAAACTCACACTGGGTTCACAGCAGTGCTGCCATGCAGTGGCTGGTGGGAGGGCACATGTTAGGCAGTCAGCCCAGTGCCATGGGCTGGGGGCTTTCTGCTGCCATTGCAGCAGAGGAGTGCAATGGAAATGTCTGTGCCCCTCCAATGACAAGGCAGCCAGTGATGCTGAACGGCCACAAACTCCAGCCTAAACTGAGGAGAGCATCCTGCTGCCCCATGTGTGTGCACATGTCACTGTCCTTGGCTGTCACTGCAGCAAGAGCTTGGCAGGACATGGAGAGGGCTGAAATGAGGTATCAGGCCAGTGTGGTGCACAGTGGGTAGTGCTGAAAGACAGGGGCAGGAGGGTTAAAACCTGGTGGGCTAAGCCAGCCAGGGTGAGTGGAGGCTGGGGTGTCACATTACCCCACACTGCAACTGGACCCAAGGAGAGTCCCTGAGGTAGCCAGCCCTGGAACCCAGCACCTCAGGGCACCTCAACCCCAGCCATCCTGGGCCACTGCACGGGGACATGGGGTGATGCTGGGAAGCAGCACAGCAAGGTGAGGGGCAGGGAGGCAGGGCAGAGCCACTGCTCTGTTTGCATGATAACCCCAGGCTCACCCCTTTCACACACACCGCACAACACCCCTAAATCAATTGCATCTTATTATTACAATATCAATATACAATATTCCTACAATAACACCATTGATTTTCTACTCAGAGGCTGCACCTAAGTCTGTTTTAAAGAGGAGGGAGTTAATAGTGCCCTCATTAAAAATCTATAGATTACCCCCCACCCCAAAAAAAAGAAAAAGCAGTTTATATTCATTAGGGCTATTGAATATAAAGTAATATGTTTGTGTAGGACATTGGAGTAATGTGATAATCCGTCCGCATATCAGGGAGAAATCCACTTAGCAACCCTGTCAGCTTGACAAGAAAAATGTGCCCATAAAGTCGGGAATACATTGAGGGAGTGAGCGGGAGGAGAGCGGGGGCGCGCGTGCGTGTGTGCGCCTGTGCAGAGCCACGCTGGCCCTCAGCCTGGGACCACCTTCACCCATGGCCCTGCTCAGCCTCGGGGCACAGCTGGGCACCCCTCAGGCCCCTGCAGGTGGCTGGGGCTGGGACACACCCAGTGTGCCAGGATGGGGATCAAGCTGGGGGCTCTGCAACCTGCCAGCATCCCTGGCCCCAGGTAGGGGCACCAGACGGGACAGGATGGTGGGTGCCAGGCTGGGTGCCAGGGCAGCCCTGCCACAGCCATGTGCCCCCCAGGAAAGCTGGGCTGGGTGGGGGCTGCAGCGTGGGCAGGGCTGCCTGTGCCCTCCTGCCAGCCTCGGACTCTGCTTGTCCCCTGCCCCGTGGTCACCTCTGCCATGGATTAAGCACTGAAAAGCAGCAGAGCAATCCCGGTCGCGCTCTCTTAGGCTGTCAATTGCCATTTTTGTAATAGAAATTCCTTTCACAAGGTAACGACGGCCAGATTTAGAGGATTTCATATTGTTAATAATTCCCCAAACAGCCATCTGACTGTGTTGTTTTAAAAGCCGCTTAGTTTTTTGCTTTGGAGTTTATGAAAATCTCCCACTCTAATATCCCGAGAGCCAGCCTATAATTGTGTTATTAAATCAATCGGAGCGGATTACATTGTAAAATCAATAGATGGCTGTAATTGCATATTAGAAAGTTGTTCTGCTGTTGTTGATTTTTTTTTACATGGATAATTATAATAAGAGTGTTTACCTTAGCGCTGATTTGGAATGAGTCTCACTAAATGATGTATGACGAGCTTGGCACACTCGCTGCCAGGGGCCGTGGCATCGTTTGGGGCAGCAAGGACAGCCCTGGCAGCATGGCCATGTGGGTGGCATTGACCCAACAGGGTCCCACCAGTTCTGCAAGGTGGCAGCTCAGAGTTCAGGGTATCTCCCAGCGCTGGCACCTGGCAACAGAGCACACTGGGGTTTGGGGGAGACAAATGATGGGGTGCAGGAAGCAGACAGCGGTCACAGACAGTGTCCCCAGAGACCAGCTTGGGAGTCCCAGGAGGTGCCATGGGGTCTCACTGCCTGTCTGGCAGCTGCCCAGGTCTCTGTGCAGTTCCTCCTCAGCAATATGGAGCAATAGTCAAGCCCCTGTGCCCACTCCAGCTCGGGACAAGGCTGCAGGCTGTGAGGATGGCAGTGGGACACCTGGGGCTGTGCTTTCACATCCAAACTGCTCACTTGCCACCCACCTGCCACAGCTCCAGGACTTGCTTTGCTGTAACTTTTTGGGGATACCAGGCCAGGGCTGGCTGGGTGGGGGTACTTTGGCCACAGACAGTTGCACTCCTCTTTCCTCCGTTTCCCCAGCTTTCAAGCCACTATTACCCTGTTAGACCCAGGGCAGCTGGCTCCAAGGGCTGAGGGCTTTCCAAGGGGCTCAGTTGTCTGGGGGATGAGGTGGAGCAGGTGTTCCTAAGGACAGTGAGGGAATAGCTTGAGTGGGAACAAGTGACAGCAGCAGGAGCTGGCATTGTGGCTTTGCTGGGCAGGACACCTGTCACCTCCAGGGGCCTTGTGCAGCCATCAGTGTCACCTTGGGCAACAGAGAGAACCGAGGCACAGAGAGATGGGCTCACCTCTGCCCCATGCCAGCCAGTGGGCTGGGGACCCCCCTCCTTTGTTGGGCTGTCCTCATGCCCAGCTGCTCTCCCCTGTTTGGCACACGAGTGACAGGAAGGGATGCCATGAGAGGGTCTCAGGGGACTCTCCAGAGGCACGTGGCGCTGATGAGAATGTCATCTCTTTCACTGCCAGCCATCAGCCAGGAGCCTGGCAGCTCACGGGAGCTGTGTATGGGGAAAGTCCTGAACCTCCAACAGACGCTGGGGGACAGGAGATGGCTTTGCCAGCGGGTCACTGGGCACAGCGGGGCTGGGCAGTGCTGCTGCTGTGGCAGGGAGCACCCAGGAGGCCGGGTAGCCCCATCCCTGCGGGCAGATGCCTGGCAGCAGGACAGCGCTGCCCGGCTGCGGGGGACCCTCAATCCGGCACGCGGCACTGTCAGCAGGCAGCCTGCTGTCTCCTAGACAGTGAAATATGGCCACAATTAGCCCGGATACAGTTCAATTATGATAAACAGCGTTTGCACCCTTTAAGCTGTGATTAAAAGGCCTCCTCCCGTTGATAGAGAGACCTAATTTCACATTATTATCGCTGTAGCTTGATTATAAAGCACTCCCTGGATTTACAGTTGGGAGATGGATGTGGAGGCTTCTTTATCATTTACACATCAGTAATGATGCAGCCTTCCCTCCACCACAACATCCATCGAGCAGCGGCGGGGAGAGGGGGGCCTTGCCTGCACCCCCCTCCCGGGGCACCCTCTCCCCGTGTCAGCCAGGCCCCGCTGCCACACGCAAGTGGGCAAAGTCACCCTTACGGTAACAGCTTGATAAATGGGCGGGCGGTAATGAAATGGAGACATCAAGGCGTGGGGCGAGGAAGAAAGAGTGGTAATCGGAACGAGTGGAGCTGTCCCGAAACGGAGGGGAGCGGGAAGAAGGATCGCCTCTGCGCCGTGTGCTGTCAAGGGAGAAATTACACATTTACTCTTGCTTTTTCTTAAGGAGACGGCCCTCATAGATCAAAACATGGATTTACAAGCCAATTTTCAACATGAAATATAGACACTAGGAATCAATTTAAGCCCAGCTTCTATTTTAGCAAACGGTGCCTGAGTTTAGTCCCAGGTAAATAACACCAGAGCCTTCCCCTTTCCCATCTGGCTGCTCTGCCACGGCCCAGCACCAGGAGTGGCTGTGGCTCGCCATCCCAGCCAGCTGCCACTTGTCAAACTCCGGTTGGTGAGCATAGGGAGGCATCACGGGCTGGCTCTGGTGGGGACATGGATGATCCTGACCTTCAGGTCCAGGGCATGGATCCATCTCAGTGCAGCACTGGGTCATTCTGGGATGCAGGTGGCCAGTGCTGGGACTGGGAACTCTGCAATCACACCACATCACTGCAAGGTCCTTGGGACAGAGTGCCTGGACTGGAGAGGACACAGCCCAGCATGGGATTCGGAACTTGCTTCAGCAACTCTTGTTTGGATCATGCCTCTAACCCAGTATCTCTGTGCTTTCTCCTCAGACGACTGCAAGAACATTGCCAACATCATGAAGACACTGGCCCATAGAGGCTTCATCTTCAAGCAGACCTCCAAACCTTTTTGATCCCCGAGGCAAGCCAGGCAAGGGCTGCATGCGCCCGGTGCCGGCGAGGCGGGGAGGACGGGCTCCAGCATTAAAAAAAAACCCGGCAACCGAGGCCAGAGGAACCGACACAAAAAAAATCTCAATTTCAGCTGTTAACTCCAGTAGAGGTTGTATATATGGGAAGGCAAATCTGTGTAGACCTGATGTGACTCCCTCTCTGGGCTGCTCCGGACATTATGCCATGCTAGCGGACAGCCGCGTAGGGCGCTTGCACCACATTTTAGACTTGTAGTTCATTCTTTTTCTTTGGCTCCTGATTTCCGTCCCTCCCTCCATATCCCACCCCGTCCTCCCTCTCCCACCCCGTAGCCAGAGCATCCCCCATCTCCACCCTGGCATGGGCCATACCCACCTTCCCTTCTTCTTTCTCTTCTCTGGTTTTATGTTTTCAGGCCTCGACAGCTGCTGCAGCGATGCCGGTGTGTGCCTGCACTCGGGCAGCACTCACGGAGGCTCAGTGTGTCCAGACGGCCCCTCGCCCTCCCCGCCAGCTCCCCCGCCTCTCCCCTGAGCGCCTTTTCCCCTTTTTGAGTCAACACTAACCCCTCTCTGACTCCTGTATGTGACAAACGCGATCCGTCTCTTTATGTTCAAGGTGAAGTGCCTGTATTCTCCGCTGCAGAGCCCCTGGCAGCCCCACCGTGGGCTGCAGGGTCCCGGAGGGCTCCCTTCAGTGAGGCAGGGGCCCAGCGGACAGGCGGGCGGCAGGAGGGAGGTGACAGTGTCCGCATGGAGCCCCGTCCCGTCCCCGTTCCGTCTGCTCGTGCCTCTTGCGGGGCTGGGTGGGATGCCCGGCCCCGCCTCGTCCCCGCCGATCAATTCCAGCTCCATGGGGACAGGCCCGCCACAGCGCCGTGTCCGTGTCCGGTGGTGGACGTGCCAGCCCGCGCTGGCCCCCGGCCCACAGGTACCTGAGCGGGGGAGCTGCAAATTGCCCCGGGCCCCTGGGCTGCTCCCCGCCAACCTCCCTCGGTTCCGAGCTGAGGCTCAGCCCCGCCGTGCTGTGCCCCTCACAGGTCCCCGCGGACGCTCAGCAGCAGCTGGCTTGTTGCCTGAGAGAGTTGCCGAGCACATCCCCTCCGGCTGGGTGGGCTCCCGGCTGGCCAGGGCGGTTGGGGGGAGCCGTGGGGCGGGCTGAGGGCGCACGTCCTGTCAGTGTCACCCAGCCCCGGGGCCCTGCTGAATGGAGCCCTCGTCCGGGCACTGACCTGCAGGGAGGCTGCAGCCCCAGGCCCGTGCGTGCATGGCCTGGAGCGAAGCCGGTGACGGCAGCCAGAAGGGCAATACAGGCACTGAACTTGGCGGTACATGACTGCATGGTGTGTGGTGTTCCAGTTAAACCAACCGATAATGCAACCCCAGCATTTTCATTGTCTAGTTATTCCAATCCTTGCTGTAAATGTGCCACATGAATAAAGTTTGGGGGTAAAGGAGCCCGGGCTGTGCCCATGCATGTGGAAGTTTGTATGGGGGGCAGAGGGAGGGGAGTGCTGCCTGGATATGTGGGAGGAGGTGCTCCCGGGAGTGCAGCACATCCATGCTCCCCATCTGTGTTTTGGCTGTGAAAGGATGGTCAAGGTTCCCTGCTGCTGGGAGCACTGCCCCACTCTCCAGCATGGGCACTGTGGGTGGGCACCAGCCCCACATCGGGTTTGCCTGTGCCCCAAGGCAGTTCTGCCCTGAGGATCCCACCAGCCCATCACAGCTGGGCCTTATCCATGGGTGCACCCCACACAGTTTTCTGCCCAGTGCAGGGTGACAGCCACCATGACATTCCACTGGCACCTGCCACCCCACTCTGTAGCCTGGCACACCATACACCGTACACAGCTGCCACTGCATTTGGAGCATCTTGGCTGCAGAACGGAGCCCACGTGGCTCTGCGGGGCCCTGGGGCACCTGCTCTGCCCCATCAGTGCAATGATATGCGGTGCAGGAACCACCACTGCATCCAGGTGCCCAAGGGACCTGCCCTGTGCCAGAGTGCCACTGGGTGACAGGGATGCAAGAGTCCAGCTAGCACCGAGTGGGCAGCTCCCAGAGGGCAGGGGCAGTCCAGCCTACTTGCTCCATGCAAAGGTCACAGGGGTTTTACCAGTTCCATCTGTGCAGCCCCTGATCAGCTTTATTGACCCCTTTCTCGATGGGAGTAGTCTAATTAGTTTTTTATGAAAACTAAGAACTTGGCCTTTGCCCTCTACTCCTGCAGGCGAGAATGTGACTCAGAGGACGTTGTCACGGGGGATCGATGATGGCAAGTTACACTTGGAAGGCAGGTGTAGGGGACACAGGGTGGGCAGATGGGCATCAGCCCAGAGCAGGGCACACAGCCAGGGGCACCAGTGCCCCCAGTGGGCAGCCCATAAACCCAGGCTCCCACTGCGCTGCCTCAGCCCCTCCAAGGCCCTGCAAAACGTGAGACACAGGAACCAGGGGCCCCTCCCACCACGGACTGGAGCCTTGGGAGGGGCAGCAGGAAGAGGAACTCTACTGGCAGTGAGCTGGGGACAACAGGAGTGTTTCCAGCAGGGGCAGCCCCTTAGGAAGGCAAGGCAGCACTTGCAGAGTTACTGGAAGAGGGCAGCTACAAAAGGGTGGAATGCTGGAAGGAGCTCTCCAGCCTGGTGTGGGCAGCACAGGAGCAGCCTGGTGCAGGACATGGTAGCCTCAAAGGCAGCAGGAGCTGCAGCAACCCCAGCTGTCAGCTGGTGACTGAGGCAGATGGGCTCAGGGACAGCCAGCAGCTCCCAAGAGGGTCAGTGGCACCCAGCCAGCCTGGGACTGGGGTGAGAGAGCTCCATGTACCAGGGCTAGTGGCCACTGGGCAGAGCTTTGCACAGCCTGGGGCAGCTCTCAGCACCTGCTACAAGTGCCTGGAGGCTGCACTGCTCCAGAGGTCAGATGGGGTCAGGACTATGGCCCTAGGCAGGGGAAAGCTCCCACTTTTCTCTGGAGCACTGCAGTGTTTGCCCCAGCAAGGCTCCTGTCCTGTCCCATGGCTGAAAGCAGCCAGCTGTCCCTAGGGGCTCCAGGACAGCCAGCACTGCCCCTGCACCTCCTCATCCTCACCGTCATGGCTTCTTCACCCTCTTGATGGAGAAGGGGCTGGAAGCCAACTCCCTTCACTTCCTCTGCTCCAAAAGGGAGACAGGAAAGAAAAAAAAATACCAGGAACAGCAGGTGGGAGTACCTGGGTTGTGGCAAACACATTCACCTGTCTCAGAGCCAGCCCCAGGGCTTCAGCATCACTCCAGGCAGTGCCAAATGGACCACACTGCCTGGCTGGAGGCAGAGCCAGCTCTTTGCATGACAGGAGGGACAGAGCTAATCCAGCAGTGACGGGGGGTGGGATGGCACCCTCACAGGCAATGTCACCTCCCTCATATGAACAGGGCTTTAGGATGGTCAGGAGGAAGGGGCTCAGCTCTGCAAGAACTCAGTGGCTCCAGGAGCCCTGACCAAGTAAGCCAGCATGCACCAAGCCCTAAGGAGCAGGACACTGAGAGAGGGGCAGAACAGCTCTGTGCTATGGGCAGCTGTGACAGGGATGCTTGACATGGGACAGGGCAGAGCCTGGAAATGCTCCTCTGCCATCCACACCTGCTGTGATGTGGCCTGGGATCAGATCAGAAGGCTGACAGAAAACCAGGGCTCCTCAGAAACCCACCCCTTTTCTGGGCAGCGCACACCAACACGCCCGAACGAGGCTGGCAAGCCCCGGGGAACGCCCCTGCACAGAGAAGGTTCAGGGCTGCACCCAGCCCTAGGAAAGCCATTGTCACCAGGAGGGGCCTTCCCCAGCCCCATCAGTGCACTGCAGTGAGACTATGCCAGTGCCACACGGACCCTGAGCCATGGCAGGGTCAGCACCCAGAGCTGGGCTCTGTGTGTGGGTGCCCCAGGCACGCACAGCTACCGGGTACCCTCAGGGACACGAGGAGCCAGAGCCCCGGGGCCCCGCAGCACAAGGCACGGCAGGCAGCGCTCAGGGACTGCAGTCTGGTGCCTGCTGTGCCCCAGAGCCCTCCTCTGCTGCCAAGGCCTCAGAGCCCCTGCCCCAGCCCACAGGCACCCTGGGGACGGACAAGGCAGAGCCCCAAGGAGCCAGGCCTGCCCATCCCTGCCCATCCCTGCCCGTGCCGGCTCCCGGCAGGAGAGCAGAGCTCGTCGTGGGAGGCCCCGCTGCCTCCCTGGCGGGAAGCGGCCCCCAGGTCCCGCCGGGCAGACGGCAAACAGAGCATGGAATTTGCACGGCTGAAAGTTAAATACAACACACACACGGATTTCGTCAGAGGCCCTGGCACCGCTGCCTTCGTGGGATCCGATTAACGGGGAAATAAAAGGGCCAGAGAACCCACACAGCAGAGTGAGCAGATGCCCTATAAAAATCAAATACAGGGTAATCAAGGGGACCGAAAGGTACATTTAAAAAAACAAAAACCCACCCTGGAAACAAAGGAGCTGGGCTTTGTGGCTTTCCTGGGAGGGCTGTAGAATTAATGGGGAAGAGCACATGTGTTTGATAATCTTTATATGGCAAAAGACCCATCTTTCAAATATGTCACAAATTCATATTAATCACCTTCCTATTGCCTTCCGTGGCACAGCTATTCCAGTTGCCTCGGGCAAAATTGGGAACTGTCTGGTTAAAAAAAATGTTTTACATTATAATTTACAAGAGCTTACAAGTCTAGTTTCTTTTAATGGAAAGAACGATTAAAAAAAAGAGAAGAATATATATACACCCTGGTATATATACACTATATATATTAAAATATATATATATAAAAGACAGATATTGTAACTCCATCTGGAAAGAGAGAATGTTTGATCTTAACAATGTAACTTCTAGCTTTCAAACAGGCTCAGAAAACAAGAAGTCAGCAGGAGTTCAGATAAAGGAAGCTTAAAAGTCAAATAATTCTGACTCTGAACCCGAGACTTCTTAGACTCAAGGTCCTTTCCTTTACCCATTAATGGGCTGACTTGTGAGCTCAGGAACAAAGTGCTGCAATGTGAGGATTTCTGAGAGTCACTCATTACAGATCACTGAGTGGAGTCTGAGTTGCGGAAATCAAAGGATCCAATCTGGAGTAACTGGCTGAACTTCTGCTTGGAACTAATTTGTTCCGAGTTCGGCTCACCTTTCACCTCCCAAAGGCCCCGAGCAAAGTCCCCACCGGGGTCAGCCTCAAACAGCACTGGGGGGATCCCAGCTCAGCTTTAATGGTCAGCAATGGGCACTGCAGCCCCTGGGGGAGCGTGGACAGGAACCAGGGGAGCAGGAAAGTGCTGGACACAGCAGGGCAGGACAGCACCAGGCTTCCCACTGCCCCAGGGGCTCTGAGACAGATGCCTGTCCCAGCCTGGCTAACACACCCTGCTGACATGTCCCCCATCCCCACTGCTGGCCAAGCGGGCTGGTGGCAGACAGCTGCTGACAAAACCAGTACCTCAAAAGACCCTGGTGTGCCTTTGCCCATTCATTCCAATTCCTGGAAAGGAACCCAGACATGCCAAGCAGCGCTCAGGACTCCTAGTCCTATTCCTGGCTTTGCCACTCACTCCCTCCAACATCTGGAGCAAGATACTTCTCTCCGGGGAAACAAATCTGGCTTCGGGGAGCAGCTGGTTTGGAGACTGAACTAATCCATGCTTAATCCAACATGTAGAGTGCCATGGACAGGCAGTGCTAGACAGCACAAAGAGATTCTCCAACTCAGAGGAATTTGAAGGAGGCAGATTAAATGATTCCTCCAAAGGCCCTGGCAGCTCAGTGGCAAAGCACACACTGGAACTCGGGAGTTCAAGGCTGACATGGCAGGGTGAAACCACTGCAGCAGGACAAGGGCAGGTGTTATGGCCAAGCACCTATGGCTGCAGGAGGAGAGGGAAGGAAGGGCCATCCACACCATGTCCTGGCCCTGCTGTCCCCACCACAGCCTGGGACACCTTGGGGCCCTCACTGTGCAGGGTGGGGACACATGCATGCATCCACCAGCCATCCCCCTTCTCAGTGCTGACCAAGCCCAACCATCTTCCAGAGGCAAATTTCAGCCACAATGCTGGACAAGAGGCACTGGAGCTGCATCTGCCAGCTCTGGGCAGGGCAGGAAGGATCACCAGGACATGACCTCTACTCAGCTCAGCCTGTCTTGGGAAAAGCTGGCTGTGGGCTGCAGGGTGTTGATTTCTCTCTCCCACCACCACATAGCCCAACAACTGTAGAAAGGTTCAGGGCAAGCATGCTGCCAGGCCCTGCCTGACTCTCCAAACATATCTGAACCAGGCAGAACATGGTACAGCAGCCCCATTCTCCTCCTCTCCAAAATACCCCTCCAGCTGGGATGTAATTTCCCCCCCCTCAAAAGGTAGCAAAAAATGGCCACAGTGTGAATGTGCTTGACCTTTTGTCTTGGACTAATCTAATTGTGTCGTCTTTGTGTAATCAGCCGGTAAAGGTCAGTGCTGTATTTAACATGGGGGCCCTTTAGGTACTGAATTTGCCTTGCAGTGAATTAACTTGATTATATTTCTTTCAAATATGTCAGAGACCAGGTCAGTTTAACCCTCTCTGTGCTGCCTGGGCCCATGCCTTTGTTTCCAATTCCAGGAGGTGGCACCGAGGAACAATGTGGTCAGAAACACACACGTGGGCTCTCTCCTCCTACAGGGATGGCCACCACCACCATCTCTCCCACCTTCCCAACAAGCCAGGTCTCAAGGGAGACCAACTGTACTGTAAATCAGCCCGAAAAGTTTGCAAACCAGGACACTCCAGACCGCAGGGAGGGAGGGGTGAGAGTCCAGATTGAATGCAGTAGGGAAAAAAAATAATAATTCAAAAGACTCCTTTACAAACATGAACCTGTCTCAGTGGAACTCTTCCTTACGACTCAACATTGTCACAATCAAATAGGACATTACTCAAGTCCAGGTTAACGTGTCGCCTCTGCCGTTGACAGATAAGGTGTTCTCAATATCCTGCAATACATTATACATTTCAGAAAGTAAAGGTCTGTGCCGCTACCAGGGGCAGTGCGTCGAAGGCGTCGGGGATGCCACGGTGTGGAGATGGGCAGCTTTCATCAGGCAGTTCAGCTCAGCTGTGCCAGGGGACTGCACAGAGGGGAAAGCAGCCTCAGCTGATCCCCAGGCTTACCCTTGGCCCTGAGGCAGTGGTGAGGGGCTGGGCAACCTGCCCTCCTGGAGGCAGGGAGGAGAGGCCGGTGATTCACATCCTGCAGAGGTACATGCACAGGACACTGCCACAGGGCTTACACTGGAAGAAGCCCTAGGCCAAGCTTTTCTTTCTTGGCACTGGAAGTAGGGCATAAAAACCCTCCTTTGCTCTTCAAACACCTCTGTCCTTCCCAAGCCTCCTGCTCCAGGCAGGGCTACTGCTTGACTCCAGGGTCTCGGGCAGGTCATGTCTCATCACCTGAAGACTGCTTTCCCCACCTGCTTCCCTCTGCTGAGCAACCCTTACGAGGCTGTCTAGAGGGAAAATGCCTCAGGTTTGCAGCTGTACCGTTGCTGCCTTAGAACAAGCTCTCATCACCCAAAGCCTCACCGCTTTGGTCCACAGTGGCACCCACACCAAGCCATCTGCCTGCATGCAGGATGTAGAAAGCCCTGCTGACCCCACCTGTAGCACCAAGAACACTGTCCAGCACAGGAGACAAGCCCAGAGAGCAGCACCGGGCCTTGGGGGGGAACAGGCGTGTTCTGCTCCCTCGGACGCGCATGCCTGGAAGGAGAGCAGGGCAGCATCCCCAGCGCTTGTCAGGGCATCTGCGTCGGAGACCTGAGTGCGCCCTGCTCTGCCCCCCCGACCTTCCTCCTCACCGAGTTGGGGGTCAGTGGTGCTCCTACTACATCAATGATCTGGTCCTTGGTATCGCCCTTGCCCTCCTCGATGCCGAGCCCTGTCTGGCCATCTGGATGGGCGCCTTCCACGCTGAGGGGGCCGATGCTCCCAGCCTTGGCCAGGGCCTCGTAGCGGTGCCGTAGCATCTGCAGCTCGTACTCGCAGTTGGCAAAGGCTTGTTTCAGCTCGTACAGCAGCACCAGGTCGCTCCGCAGCTCGTTGAACATCTGTACAATCTCCTCTGTGGGCATAGGGTTAAGATCTAGGGAGAAAAACACTGCCTGTTAAACACCCAGACCTACAGCCCTGCAATGACAAATCCCTATAAAGGTCTCGGCTGCTGTTTCATTCCCACAGAGATATGCCAGGAGCCTCGCTCCAATAACACGGATCAGTAGCAATTGGTATCCCTAAGGGCTGCACTCCTATTTTTCAGGCTGTCCTTTGGTTCTGACCAAGGACTAAGGGTGAAGCTGCAAAGTCCAGCAAGGGAAGGATGATGGAAGACAAGATGATTGAATCTTGCCACCCACCAAGTCACATGAAGAGAGCTCTGTCTTGCAGAGAGTCTGGATCCACACTGCTGCAAAGGGCAGAAGAGCTCCTATTGCTCCCTACACCTTCACCAACAACAGGTGGACAGGCTCAGTTCTGTAGCCTCTCTTACTGCTCCTCCCAGGGCAGGTCCAAGGCAGAGAACTGCTCTGCTGCTGTGTTACAGACCTGTTTGTAGCAGCAGCTATCAGACCACCTCCCCACACCTTGCATTCTGCTGCACCCCACCATGCACACACACAGAGCCAGGAAGAGCTGCAAGTTCTGCAGAAGGAAAGGATGAAGCTCTGCATTTGCCCTGATACACAGCAGTGGCCCCTGTCTGCAGGGCTGCCCACCTGACCCCCTTCCTGCTGGCACTGTGTTCACCCCCACAAAGCCCAGGTGTGGTTCTGCACCCTAAGGTACTGGAGGGCCGAAGCCCCAAGAGATCCTCAAGATATGTGAGTTCTGTGAGGCAGGAGTGGGGAGTCAGGAACCCCTCCTTACCCACATGGAAAGTGAGCTCCAAGAAGCACTCGCATGCTTCCCTCAGGCTTCCCCAGCAAGCACAAACAGCAACTCCCTTAGTTCTACAGCAGAAAGAGGAAACCATCCTGGCTGAGCCACTTTCACCAGCCACAGGAGGCCTTCAGAATGGCACAGTCTCTGAGACAACATAGCAAGCCATAAACCAGTTGGCCCAAAAAACTAACAAGACTTAACAGAAGTCAGTGCTGAAAACAGGCTCAGTAATCTCCTGTAAATCATTAATAAGGCTTCTATTTTTCTATTTTTCTCTTTTCCTACCTTTAAATGTCTCTCTAGCCACAGTGGGGGAGGGAAAGGATCATCAGGTGTCTAATCAAGAGACACTGCATGCTGGGACCTGTAATACCTGCAAACTGTCCCCACTGCATGGAGAGCAGCCGCTGGCCACAGGCTGCACTTCTCCCCCTCTAGCCACGAGCAGGTATTGTACATGTTAAGTGAACCCTTCTTTCAGCTGCTTAGACACTCGAGTTCAAGAGTGAGGGATGTGTGTTTACTCGCCTTTCAGCAGAGATGCTCCAGATTTTCACACAGCATGCAACCTATAAAGGGGGGATGAACAGTCCCAGATGCATTTTGGACTTGCCACCGTGAGCAGTAAATTAAGAGGAAATGAAGCTTAAAAGCAAGACAGGGCAGCCCTGAACAATGCGCGTGCCGTGGTCACTAACACACTTAGAAGTACCTCTCCTGGCAAGGCTGAGATTTGCCTTCCTAATACTGTGCTGCCTCTCTTGATGGTTAAAAAGGCCCAAACAAGAGAGAAACAAAGGCTCTTTTAAAAGATTTTTCTACTGGGAGGAAAAAAAAAAAACCCTGTGCATCTTGTTCTGGCTTTTACCCTCTCTTTTTTTTTTAAACACATAAAATATTTTAAAAACCATTCACATACTGTTATTCAAGAAACTGGCTGTATTACTAGGGGAAAAAATAGCCCATCTCGAGAACAAAGGCTAGCTCTGTGTGTCTCTTTCTCTCTCGCGTGCCCCCTTTACTCACCTACTCCGAGTTCCATCAGCATCTGCTCCAGGGCTTTAATCTTCTTCTGTCCCACCGAGCTTGGCAGTTTCATCTGGAACACAAAGGTAACAGAGCCACACAGCTCAGAGATAGCCCTCACTCACAGCCGTCTAGTTCAAAAGGCAAGAGAGCTTTTCTTTTTATAGTGCAGGGGGAACAAAAAAAAGAAAGGGAGAGAAAGGAAAATCAAGTGGTAAGAGAGGGAGACAGGGGCTGAAAGTTTTCAGACTAGGTCTGAGGGCAGGTATTGAAAAGCCCGGTCGTGAGGGCTTTTATTTTCTCTCTCGTGTGTGTGCAAGACACGCTGTTTTACAGTTTCCATGTGTCACTGAATTAACAACAAAAGTTCTTCTTGGCTTCAAACCCTCTCCCGCAGTGCCCAGCCCATCAAAGGGCTCATTTACACAGCGGCTAATGTGCAATGCTGCCCTACTTTATTCGCTTTAGCCGGCCTGATTAGACTCATGCGCTAACAGACTCACTTCTCCTTTTACCTGCTGAGCCCCAGACCTGTGGGATTCATTTACAGAGCAGGCTTTGTAACAAAGGGGAGAGACAGAGAGAGCACAGTTACTTGACTGGCGGAAGTGTGCACACACATTTACATCGGAGCTAAGGGGCTAGGTGAGAGAGGAAGCATCAGATGTGAGCTATGAAAGGGAATTGGAGCTGGCCAGGAGAGGAAGAATGCACACACTTAGCAGGGTCCTTCCTCTGCATTCATTTGGGCTCTAGCAGGAGTGCTAGCTGCTCAGACCAAGCATTTATTAGATTACCAGCAGCACAAATGCAGCTGGCACAATATGGCAGGGAGAACAGGTTTCCAAGCCCCGCAGACATATTCAAGAAAAAATGAAAGCACTTGGCTAGGCTAGAAGACACACCAGGAAAGAAATAGTTCTCAATACTGCATTGTCAAACACCCTTCTGCACAGGCACAGGCTGCCCTTCCACATCCAGCCCTGCAAAGGTGACCTCACACCTCAACCTGGGGATCCCAATCACCAACCCAAGTTGCCCAGCAGGCCAGGGAGCAGCCAGGAGGCAGGAGCATCCTGCAGCCATCCTGCACACACCACTTACTGACCAGGGGCCCAAACCTCAGCCACGAGAACCCCAGCCACGAGTCTGCAATGTGGCTGGGAATGACCTGAAGGAAGGAACATTATGCACCCCACCTTAAAAGTGGCCTCTGAGTAGAGCTCACTGGGAGGGCCTGTGGTCACCTTACTTGCCATAAGCCACAGGGTGAAGTTGCCCAAAGCAGGCAGCCCAACATCAGTCTCCCAACTAGACCCATTGCTTCCAGTGTTTGCTGCCCCAACACAAAAATGCCAAGAGGCTCCATCTGGAACTTCCTAATTCCTCTGAATGCAGGAGCACTGCATGCACACACACATCCCCAAACGGTGAGAGCTCTAACTTAGCTATGGCTGTGTCCCATCAGCTGCTCCACAACACCAGTACAGGACCCACGCAGGACCAGAAGGATCCTCCCTTCTCCACAACATCACTTCAGCCAAGAAACCAGAGTATGGATGCCATAGAGCACCCCAGGGGAATGGGCCTTTCACAGTATATGCTGAGAAGCACCAGGTCCTTTTGGACAGATATTAGCACTCCAGCAAAGGACCAATAGGATTATTAGGAGAGGATTTCTAAGAAACCAGCCTGTCCCTGCCTTTTTTTTTTTTTACCCCAAAGGTCTTTGGCTTAGTGCTGTGGTTTCTGCACAGCAGTCAATTTCATACTTCTTTCCTACTTGTAAAGAAACCAATTCTTTGCAGTTCAGTACAAAATGATTGTTTTAGCAGAAGAAAGGCTGTCAAAGTTATCACGTATTTGGATTTCAGTCAAGTCTTCAGCCCAGAGTCTCAACTTGAGCAGAACCTCACTAAAAGAGGTCTTCTGAGGGGCTCTCCTGCACAGATTACCTGCACAGGCTCTGCTGTTAAGGCAGCCCAGAGCACTGGGACAGGAGATGCTCTGTTTATTCCATGGGTGCCACTGCAGCTAGCAGCAGGAGGCCAAGGAAGGAAAGGTCACTTTGCAAAGCTCAGCAGAAGACTGAGTAGTCAGTCTAGAACATCTGGAAGATATACCTGAAAGCAAGAGGATTCAGCCCAAAGAATTGTTCTGTGCCATGAGGAATCACACAGAATGTTTAAATGGGTGACATACTCAGCTCTGCCTCAGCTTGGGGATGTATGAGCTGACCTAATCAGAAGGTGCTACCCTTAATTTGGGGGACACAACAAGTCCATCATCTCCTCACTGACATGCCTGTGAACACACAATACTTGTGTGACTATCACAGCCCTGAGAGTGTCCTCACTCCTGCCCCAACACCAGACATTGAAGCCTTTTTAGCCAAAGACAGGACTCCCTTCTGTTAATTTCCTTTCTGGCAAAAGCACGCGGGGCACCAAGCCAGCTTCAGGAACAAAGGACAAGAAAAGTTCATCCTTGGCTAGGCTAGGTAGACAGACAGGAGCTCTTGGTTTGTTGGTCAGAAGAAGAACACACGCTTTCCTCCTGGGAGGCCTCCACTAGCTCAAGCAACTATTAGCAACGCAAACAACCTGGCAAAGCCTTCAGCTGTGATGTTGTGCACATCTGGATCATGTCCCACAGGAGTCTGGTCTTCACTGACACTCTTGAAGATTAGGAGATGGAGCAGGGAGAGGCAGGACAAATTAATTTAACTTCAAAGAAAGGAACACTTAAGATGCTGAGGAAGAGTAGGACTGTGAGTTTAGTTTAAAACCACATCAATTAAGCTTCCTGTTAATTCAGGCAGGAGGATCTGGCCTGCAAACAGGAAGGCTTCATTGGTTTCTCAAAGCAAGAGTATATTTTAATTTTACCATCATTAAGAAAATGTTATGATTTATGTGGCTGCTGTCGGACTAATATCTTTAGAATTTAGCTGGCTAAGCCAATTCATCTCTAAGACTGATGAAGGCTGATTGCTCTCTATGCAAAATGTATTAAAACTAAATGAGCAGTCTATTACTCAAACGCTGCTGATAATCTGTTAGCCAAGGTCCGTTAGCTGGGCTGCCTTGTTGCAAGGGAGAAGTCTTCATGCTCTGTACAGCTCTGGTAAGACCAAGCTTACTTCAGAAAGCCCTTCTTTGTTTTGGTCTTTCAAGCAGATATGCAGGGAAGCAGCACAGTGCTGGAAGTGGTGCTCACTTGCCCCTCATTCCCAAAGAATAAAGCGATCTGCAGCGGCCACAAGTGCCAGCCAGCAGCCCAGAGAAGAGCCCTCTGGCTCATGATGTCTGCACTGGGAGATGTGGTTTCTGTGGGCCATATCTCTGCATTAATGAAAGCACCCCTTCAGGCAACCTCACTGCTGACACCACAGCTCCTGGGATGCTCTTGGTGTTGTCATGGATGGAAGCCTCCACAGGGGCTGAGGAAAATTATGTTCCTCTGAGAACTCCAGTGAGCAACCACAGCTTCTGAGGTGAATGGCATTTGCCCTTTTCTTTCCTTCCTCATAGCAGACTATTATTGTTATTTATTATCTTTAAAGTCCCCATATAATAATAATACCTGGGAAACAGATTGCTCCCGTCAGAAAACTGATTAGCTGGGATTTTTGAGGTTACTATATTTTGGATGTTCTTCTCCTTTGACAGCCTCTCCCTACAGCCCTCTTTGCAACACTAGCCTGTGCTTATAATTACACCAACATCACTTTTGATTTAAGGACTGTAATCCTTTGTCCTTGCTATAAACAACCTGCATTAAACACATGAACTGCGTGTACCAAGAGAAAAATAAAGAGCTACAGAAAATTGCGAGTCAACACCACAAAGCCACAGTACCAGAGCCTGCCTGTGCAGAGGGAAGCCGGGGATACACAGCCTCTGCTGGAATGCACTTGGTCTGGGAGACATGGAATACAGGGCACTGACCTGTACTGGGTCATGCAGTTCAAGAAGATCAGACCAGAGCAGCCCCCACACCTTCACAGCAAGGGCTGGACTGGGGTGGACTCTCTGCAGCTCAATTTCTCTACAGGATCTCACCATGGATTACCCTTGAGGTTTTGCATGATACAGGGTTCTTATTTAATGTTCGAGGCATTTTGCCAACAAAACCTTGCTAATTCACACTAATGACTAGGAGACCTACTGCAAATTAATTGCTAATTGGCAAAATTCATTAAATTAACAAACAGGATAAGAAATAACTGAAGATATAGCCTCCCCAAACAGACTTGGTTCATTTATTTCTGTGTGCCATTGAGTTTTCGTGATTTATGCTAATACTTTTAAGCATAGTTGTAAATGTATTTGAATCTATTTTAGTAGAGTAATGAAGTCTAAATAATAGCAGAGCTTGCAACACAGTCCTGTTATGTCTCACAGCATCACCACCTGGCAGGTAGAGGCTGTCATGGGGATCTGCAGTAGGAATGGAAATGGTCTGCAGGATCTACAGACTCAGTCAGGGCCTTGTGAGTGATTGTATTTGTGTGGTCATCTTAAATGTCCTGCTCTCAATCCATCACTTTCCACATAAATGCTCCTTTTCTGATGCTCCCAATTTCCCACTCCTCCCCAAAAAAATCTTCTGTGCTGAAACCTTTTGTTTGGTCTATCACCAAAATACAAGGTTTTTAAAAATAATCAGTGGTTATTTAAATATTTCACATGAACCCTCCCTGATGCTGCACTTCATTTTAATTCAATTTTAAGGTAAGTTTTTTCTTAAAATCAGCCTTCCCCAATCCTAAACAATATAACTGTTCTAAAACATTAACCCTAAAACCTCCACACATCTGACCTGTGCCTGTACAGCCTGCACCCGTGGTTTTATGCACCAGCACCAGTATTGTTCAGCATTATAATACAGCTCACTGGCATTGAAAACCACCTTCCTTATGGATTTCAGCAGCAAGAAAACTTTCTCATTAGGCACTTTCTTCATGGATATCTTTAGAGTACTGAATGGTTTAGTGGATTTCCAGGAAGGAGTGCTAAAGTTTTACATGAATAATGTTTTTTGCATTTTCTGCCTGAAGGTCAAACATTCCTGAGTTGCACGGCTCTACTCTGCAGGAGCAGAGAGCCTCCACTCCTGTACAGGTTTAAGACCCAAGGAAAGAAAGAACCATATTAAGTACTTTAGTCTTAGAGCTCTGGAATTTGAAAAACCTCAGCTGAAAAATTCAGTTTTAGATTTCAACTTGCACATTTCTGAAATTCTGAAGTGCTTCACTGCATGGAACTGAAGGGCTGCAGAAGAAAGAACTGCACAGGACATTTTTACTGGGGGTATTTTATGCTAAAAGTACATTACCAGAATGACACTACAGTAGTTTGTTTTAAGCAGATCTGCAGATTCCCAGAGAGTCCTACCCCTGCTCTCACTGGAGGCATGAAGACCAAGCTGAGACCTGCAGAAAATGGAAATGGCTGCAGCCTCTGACAGAAAGAAACCAAGAGCACAGCAGTGTGTGCTGTGATTGCAGGGAGGACCCTCAGACTGGCCACAGGAGGGGGAATTCCAAGGACACTCCACCATAGTACAAGAACATTATGTAAACTTCCAGATCAGACACAGCAAAGTGCAGCAACACATGCATCTAGTCTTGAATTGATGCTTTTCTCTTAAATAATTTAACTGAATCTCCACTTACACAAATACCAACAACAGAGTGACTAATTACAGTCCAATCATTATATTGGTTACACTAATGAAAGAAAAAAGTGATATATATGGAGCTCTGCATGTGTTACACACAATAAAACTGGCTGATGAATGACACCCCAGACTGTGTCACTAGAGGCACACAAAGGTACTAAAAGCTTCTCAAATCCAGGACTGACAAAGGTCCCTGAGGCCTCATACTGCATGGACACTGTTTGGTACTGGATGATTCAACAGAAGCAGCAATGTGGAGTGTCCTTTCCAGAAGTGCAATTTATTTTAAAGATCCCATTCCTGCACCCAGAGTGATCCCACTGCTGTAGCCAGAGTGCTCTCCTCATACCCAAGAACCTACTAGGACTTCGGTCCAGATGCTCTCCCACATCAATGATCTCCACAAAAAAAGGTGATGGATGGATTTTCTTTCAGCTATTTAACATTAAGTGCCTTTTGGTTTAGCTAAACACAAGAATGGAGGAAAAGGCGTGTTGGATTCACCTTCTCTAGTTCATTCAAGATTTTGTATCCTTTGCAGTTCTCTCTAAAAATAAATACACCAATATTTTCATCTTATTTCATTCTCTACAGACAGGAGTTTGATTAGGAAATGCACCAGCACTCTCTTGGCCCTAATTAAAGGGCATATAGTACAACAAATAGATGGCAATGCCACAACATGAATTCGATCCAGCCTGCATCATTTCTTCATAAGTTTTATTCACAGAAATGAGAGAACTACTTCCCTTCTACACCTGTCAGACTCCCTGTGGAAATTACTCCCAGCCACTCTCTTGAAGAGTGCAAAACACACAACTTCACTAATGAAAAATTGCTAGCAGAAGCAACAAGCACATCTCAGCTAACTAATCCATGGGATGTTCAGACCTGGAAACATAAACTTTCCCCACCTAATAAGGGTGTGCTGATCTCCATGAGATTGATGTCAGAACGCCTTGGAGTGCAATCAATACAAAGCAAATAAATAATTAATTGCTTCAAGTAATTAAATTTATCAAATCCAAATAAGAATAACTGGTATTTTATGGAACTGCTTTCAAAAGCTGAACCTCTGAAGGGACGGTATTGATCACAGGAGGACAGACAGATGTGTCACATGCTCACTGCCAATGAAGTCTGGGTTTGCATTAATAACAGGGAAGGAACAGAAGCCAGAAGCCTCCAGTGCAGGGTAAACAGCTAGCATGCTTGGCCATGTAATTATTGGTCAGACCAAATATAGAGAATAAACATGTCTAAACACATACATACAACCCATCTTCCTCCAGAAATATCATTCACCTTGGACTTGCAGGAAGCACTTAGTTCTCACTCCAAGAAAAAAAAATGGAAGAACTCACACACATGCTTCCCCACACAACCACAGTAAATTCTTATTCATTAATCAGTGCTAAAAAAGTGCTCAGAAGGCTACTAAACATTTAAAAGCTGGTGAGTGTGAATATTTGAATCAATGGGTACTAAAGCTCTACTTGTAATTTTCCTTCCTTTACTTCTTTCTTAATTTGTTCAACTGGCAAATGTCTACAAGATCCCAGTTAAGCAGATGGAGTCAGGCTGCTGGCTGGAAGCCTTTTCTGAGGGGAGGAGGCCAGCTTTGAATGACTAAGCTGAAGCATCCCTCAATCCTTCCTGCAGACTGAGAATTCTACAAACATCTTCTCTTCTCATCACAAGGTTTTGTTTTGTTTCCAGATGAGACACCACTTAAATCAATTCTCTTCCAAACCCATGAGAACTGAGCAAGGACACAGACATACACCTCAACATGCAGGAGTGGGTACAAACATCCACCCTTTCCCATGCATCATCTTCTTTCTTAAACCACTGCAGCAACAATTCAACAGCACTACCAAAATTGTAAGTTAAAATCCACTGACAGAGCTGAGACAGAACTTAAAACACACTGCAGAGATGTTAAATATGCCAAAGTCAAGTGCTCTGAACACAACAAAGACAAAGGTTAAATTTAAAGACAGTTGAACACACATGGTACAGAAACACTGTGGTGAAATCAGAACAAACTCAGTTCTGCCCTACTGAAGCAGCATCATGCCCAGATCACAAACATGAGGTCACTGTTTGTTTGTCTGGATCCTGGAAAAGATCCAAGCTCAACAGCTCCCATCTTCCTTTCCTTCAGGCAGACCCACAGCAAAGCATTCCCTTCTCATAGCTCCCTGCTTTCCCTTTAGTCTTTTCTTCACCTTTGCCTGTTCAAATTCCCTACACATCTCTCTTTTCCTCTGGCTCTTTGGCTGTCTGACCTCCCAGCTGAGCAGAGCTGGTATAACAGGAAGCTTTCCAGAAGCAATGCTTAGGATTAATAACACACTTCTGATGTTATTTTAATAAGACTGTTTTACTAACATCAAATGCAAAGATCTAAAATTCTTTTCAAGAAACTCTTAGAAGGCTCCCCCTCTCCAAACACCTGCTAGTGCCTCCTGTTCTCAGTGGCACCAAGGCAATACACTGCCTTGAATTAAGAGGAAGCTTTTCATAATGCCCAGCTTGCCACTGCCTTAGAGAAAGTTGCAGTCTGTGCTGTCAGGAGGCAGAGGGAAATCCCAAGCAGAGCAAGGGCATGGGGGCTGTGGCCTCCTTTGCCTGTGGCCACAGTCCCATGGAGAACAATGGGACACTGAGGCCAGTCTGACAGCAGCCAGCTTGTCCAAGTCCCTGCAGAAGATTACTCTTCAGTGTCTGCTGAAGGAGAAACTTTCAGTTATGAAGAATAATGGCTCTAAGTGACCATTAATCCTCACAGGGGGAGAAAAAAAACAGTCCTCAAATTCAGCCTGTCCATAAGATTGTGTAAGCTGTAATGATGGGGAATTTGAAGAGCCATGGCTATTGTCACAAAAACTACTGGGAACAAATTAAGTTGAATACGGATTCCTAACTTTTTCTTCAAGGACTCATTTCTATAAATTAATTTTAACTCAGATTTCAGACTAATTGTAAATCCTCAGGAAAAAAAAAAAATCTCTAATCAAAGAGTAAGTGCTATTATCCTGGGGATGATATGGTACATTTTTCACACATGACAGAGGTTGAGCCCTGATCTCACTGCAAAATCCAACTTCACCTAACCACGAAAGGCATAAAGCACAGTAGCAAAGTATGAAACAAAGGAGGAAAACAGAAGCCTTTAGGTGAGGAACTCTTTAGGTCTTCAGGCAAAAGAACTTACTGCAGGACAGAACAAGCTTTTAGAAATCATTTTTCAATGTGCTAAGGGCAAAACATCTTATGCTGGATGTTGCCAGAGTATGAATTTCCAGCACTTCATTCCAATTCCTCGCTTAGTCCTAGTCAGCCTCCACCCTGATCAATTCCACATCACTGGATATCAGAGGGTTTACCATATAAATCCCATAAGTAAAATAATTTGGATTAGCATGAACTGTCAACTCCATAACACTTGGCACTTCAGCACCTCTTGCCAGTTCAAAAGGCCTCTACTGACCTCATATAATTAATTCTCCCCATCATGCATCTCTGAAGCAAGTGAGTGTCATAGCTTCCATTTTAAAAATAGGGAAGGCTTGGATAAGGAAGCCAGGTGACTGGCTAAAAGCCACAAATGAATTCATTTTTCTGGCTTAGAGGTAAGTTTCACACTTCCAAACAGCAAGGTGTTTTTTTACCTAGATCAGTGATGAACCATCTTTTTAACTCATAAACCACTGGCAGTTCTAAGAACAGCATTTATCTCCTTAAAAATTTCAAAAAGAACATAGAAAGTTGCTCTAGGTCACTCCAGGAGCTTGGACACAGCAGGCTAAAAGCTGCTGAATCAGACTGCCATGCCTCAGCTTAACACTGCATCTTGTGAGCATGAGGGAACAGATAAAAGCAAGTAGCACCCATTTTCATGAAGGCTGGGATTTGAATTGCCAGTTTGGCACACAAAAAAGCTGCTGGCTTTGCCAGATGGTTCCATCACTGCTACATTATTGCTCAGCTTCTCTTCCAGAGGGGGTAAAAAAAATAGAAAAGATCAACCATTACTTATTAGTTTTCAAAATCCAAATCAATCTCCATAAATTACTCTATTTATCTTAGTGCTGGAGAACACATCTGCCACGTCTCAATAAATCTCAACACCTGCACTGCAATCTTGCTTATCTCTGGACTGTGACTTCCTCAAGGCTGCAGCCCCTCACTCAAACACTTATCCTGCAGATGGTGGCACTGGTTCACTGAAGGGGCCCCCCAGCAGTGGCCCTGCTGAGGCATCCCACCTCTAACACACACATGCACCAGTACATCAAAGCAGCATTATCCCAAACACATTTCTATTAACAGCCAGCAAAATCTGCAATCAGTCTGATATCAAAAGAGCATTCCATAAAAACAGTCATTTAAATTTATTGTGCCAAGTGAGGATGCCAGGCAAGGAATGTACTCATCCAACTTTGCTATAAAGCAATTTAAAATACGGTTTTTTTCCCTGGGAAAAAAGCAACAAGTACTTGTATAGGCACACAGGATTTTGATTTCAAAACTTCTCTGAAAACATTCAGTTGACCAAGCAGGTTTAAGTTACTTGATATCCCAAAACCTGTGGCAAGAGGCAGGTGTCAAGTCTTGCTGATATATGAAAGCAATACAAACACAGCAAGAAAGTTCTTTACTCAGGAGTCAGGAGTATCTCTGCAACAGACTGAACATGGGGGTTTTTAAAAAATATATCTTCTAAGATAATATAAATAGAATAGCTAAAAATTCTACATGTTTATGTGTTTCAGGCTTTTTTCAAGACACAACCTGAACATGCAGTCCTTAATCATCTTAACTAGATGATTTTTAAGGTCCTTTCCAGTTCAAACCACTCCAAAAGAACCTCTCAGCTAGCAACACACACGCTCCAAGAGGCCCATTAGTTCTGGCTGTGAGCTCTGTTTGGACTAGAGAGCTCCATTTGGTTGTGTCACAGGTGTCTAAAAGCAGAGCAGGCACACTAGTGACAAACACCAGCAAGTTCAGGTGCCTCTGCAAGGCAATGAGTTGGCTTCCACAGAGCCAGCATTCCAGGTTTCTGAGTCTCCACATTTATAGAATTCCTTTCTTATTTTAGAGGCAAGAACTCGACTTTCTTTAGCTATAAAAGGATGAGGAGAGAGGCAGGCAAAGTGAAAGACATTAACAGAGGTCCCATGGGAACAGGACAAGAGCCTACCCTCTGGCTCCGCAGCGTGACACCTGCAGATTTGAAGTCAGGAAACTTGATGCCAGCAGTCTCAGGAACAGCCTGAAAGAGATTGAAACAGGATGTGTTGATGGAGGAAACACAAGAAACACAACATTTCATACAGAGACGATCTGAAGGGGAAACACCATTTCCTATGACAGAGAACCACCTGCCACGGCCACATGTCAGAGCTGAGGCAAGAGGAAAATCCCAGACAACAGGATTCAGTGGGAAAATCCCAAGCAATTCATTGACAAAACTACTCAAGGCATCTTTGGAAAGCTCAAACATTTTTGGTCAGTTGGTTTAAATGCACTGCTCTGCACAGGGACTTACATCCACCCACACAGAAACCCTGACCCCACATGGTATTTATACACATTTGCACAGTATCATCCTCATCCAAATTTGACCCATTTCACTGATCAAAACAGCCCAGGACTTCCCTAAATCTTGCCTTTTGACTGTAAATTCTCAAAGGAATGAACTGAGAAACCTCTGATCTGTACAGACCTGAGGCCACTAATGAGGATGCAAGGACTGCCCCCTCCCAGGGAGGCCTGCTGTTCATGTGTTTTGCCATTTGTCCACTCATTAGACAGTTTTCTTTCTTTCTTCATATTTTAAGTACAGCATTAAAATGCAGCAAACTTCCATGTTTCTGCTGCTAAAAGTAGAGCATATAGTTGCATTTCAACGAAATGGAAAAAAATAAATACAATCCCTTAAAAATCTATGCTGATGAGGAAAGCAAAAGGTAAGCAAACTTTTAAAATACCAAACCAGGCTATCTGTGCAGTGAATGGTTTGGGTTCCCCTGAGTGGATCAGCAATACTTATGATTCAAGCTAAGAATAGCCACAACCTCTGCAAAACACATGCACAATTGTGTTTTTCCAAAAGCAAGTCACCTCAAATCTCCCCATTTCTTTGGAAACACCATTTGCCTTGCTGTACCCAGATTTCTCTGCAGAGAGGCTCTGCAGCTTGCTCTTTCTTTGTTCCAGACAGAGCTGAGACAGCCAGGGCTGCCCCAAGATCATAAGAGATGCTGAAGGACAGTGACTCAATTTCTCAAGTTCCCTGCCAATAACTCTCACGTCCCTAGCAGCTATCTCTAGGTCTTGGTCTTGAGGTGGCACCCTGCAAACCACTCTGCATGGCCAGGCATTAAGATTATTTCAGTTATCTGTTGTCTGTCCAATAAAGAGAGGACCTGGGAAAAGACTCCTAAACACGGCCATGAAGGAAAAAGTATTCTCTAACTACCAACAGGACTAATGAACTTGTAGAGATCACTTTGATCTTTGGTAGGATACAGCCTCCCTGCTTGCCTTATTAGAGACAAACAAGGCTGCAATCAAAAACCAATCCTGTCTGCTTCCTTTGCACAAAGGCTGGCTTCCAAACTCCCTGAACTCTGCCCCTCAGCCTGTTGCTGAACACCCTGACACAAGCAGTGTGGGGAAATCAGCATCACTGCCTCAGCCAAGCCAACTCTGACTTGCATTCAGCAATAAGCAATTAAATGGGTTCTTTTGCCTCATGTGCCTGTACAGCCTGTACATGCTGTAAACGCTTCAACCTCAATTGACTCTTTGCTAAATGATTTTCCTTTGTTGAAATGATGCTGATGCAGCTCCCGATTCAAATTCTTAGTTAAAATGCCATTTTTTTCTTAACATTTCCTGGCTATAGTTGGTAATTGACTCCTAATGGACTCTGTCATGGATGAAATGATGCTACTGCAACAACAGAAACTGCTTCTCTGCCCACCCTGGAGTGCCTATGCACTACATGCCTGCAGACAGGTCCTAGACAACGTTTAGGGGTGGACTCCCTTGCCTTGGCATCCTCAGCATCTTTCCAGACCCATTCTCTATCTCCCTTTTGTTCATTTCCACCAGTGACAAACTGCTTTCTTTACAGGGAGATATGCCAACCATGGCTGAGCTTTCCGAGAACAACCCTTTGGGGAATTCAATGCAGAAGGTGCCCGGTGGTATTATACCCATCACACAGCAGGGAAACACACAGGATATGACACACCAAAAGACTGTTTTGAGGAAGTGGTGGCCATTAGGCACACTTCAGGCAATACCTGTCTAGAATTCACTGCTTCTCCCTGCTCTCTGTACAGAACCTTTTGGAGAAAAATTACTCAAGTACTCTCTGTTCACAAGGTGAAGGGACAAGAATTCTGAGGGACTCACTGGAAACATCTGAGATTATTTTAACAGCCCTTTCCTACTGAAGGTGCTGAATTTAGATCAGTCCATGCTATCTACCTCTTTCCAGTAAGGGAAGCTGAGGTAGCACCAAATGTGAAGTGAAAGCTGTGTTCTGGGCTCCTCAGACTGCAGCTCAGCCCATGGAGAAATAGCCAATAGCTCCCAGAATACAAGAGTCCCACAGCAGGGCTGCTCTGATCACACCTGAGGATCAGGAGAGAGGCATGTACTGAGCTTGGGGAGATGCTGCTGAGATCCAGGAGCTGGGGACAAAAGGAAAACTTGAACTAGAAAAATAAGGCAGGTGAAAGACAATGGGTTTGTGGGCCAACCCTACACAGCAGTAACAGAATACACTTGGAAGAAGGAGGGAAACATGCTTCTCCTTGCCATGATGCATTAACAGCTGGCATCATTTCATCCCTTTTCTCAGGCAGGGAAAGATAAACAGGACTTAAACCAGCATTTTTCAAATGGGAGAGAGACTGAGAGCACACCAGGGTATTCAGACAATGGCTGCCTTACACCAATCTGCCTTCCAAAGATGTAACCAAAAAACATCTGCCAGAAGGCAGCCAGCACCCAGAAAGGGCCTGATCCCCACAGGACTGCTGCAGAAAACATTACCCAGCCAGAGCATAAACAGGGTAAAGGGGAAAAAAAAGAAAGATAAATGTTTACAGGCTTCTCTGTCTCCTTCTTCTGTGGCAGCTTCTTCTTGGGAGCCTTGCGCTCAGCACGCCTCTGCTCAGTGGTGGTGTCAGCAGCTGTGATGAGCTTCTGCAGGTCTTGGGTTCTCTTTTCTCTCTCTTTCTTCCTGGTTTCAATTTTACGGAGCTCCTGGATGAGGTATTCTTCTTCTGCCACCTGCAGACCAGAGCGCGTCAGGGCAGTCAGAGAGCAGAGGAGGCCTGGCAAGGCAAGGGGGCCATCTACCGACAGCAGCTCTGCCCTGGGCCAGCCCGGGAATGATTTCATGCTCCTGCCTAACTTCTTGGATTTGTAGAGCATGTTATACTCCATAACCTTACCCTGCACCCACGGCAATGCCACTCTACAATCTGGCAGGTACTGCATCACAATCTTTATGATGCACCCTTCAACAATCCATAAATTACTAATCCCATCTTCCAGAGATCAAAAGCACAGAAGGGTTAAAAAGCCCAAATATGCTATAGTTGCAAATACAGTGTTGTGAAAAGAAAAAAACTTCCCTCCCCAGTCATAGCATATAGAACCTAGAGCAGCTATGCCTAGTTCTGACACCTGTCAGTGGGGTGAAAAAGCAGAGTAAGTCACACATGAACTTGTCCTTGGAGGGAACTAACTGAAAACTGAAACTGATGCTCTCCCCCGGCCTATGGAGAACACACCTTCTTAATCTCTGAACTGTAGGATCTTCACATAGCTTCAACATAGAGAAGAACTAAGCATGTAGATTTAGTCTTTGATGCTTTCTGGAAAGATTTTTACTCTCAGATAAATAATTCTCTCTCCATGAGACTCTGGTACTCATAACAATATTGAGAATTTGCTTCTATCAGAGGACTAATACAGTCAGAGTCACTGAGAAGGTCCTGGCAATTACCAGAGACCATTACTCTGCTCATGTAGACCTTTTTCCTGGATAGTCAGGTTTCTCAATTATTGTCCTTTTAAACTCCTTAAAGGGACATTAACCCAACAACAAAAGCTGTACTTAGGTGTTGCTTTTTTCTTGTCCAGCCCTTCTTTACCTTTCCCACCCTCTGGCCTGCATCATACACCTCCTGATTCAACTTATCAATCAATCTTCTGGAGAAGTGATGCTCTCTTCCCCAAGTTACCTGCTCTGGTGTCCTATTGTAAAGCCTTTCCAGCTGTTCCTTCCTTCGTCTCTCATGGCCAGCATCAAAGACTGGGATTTTTAGGTCTGTGCCAGGAGCTGCACGAATGTTTGCCAGCTTGGCACAAATGTGGTAATACCGTTCCTTCAGATCCTCCACTGACCTTTTCTGTGGAAGACATCACAGGATGACAACATTATGGAAGAATTGAGCAAAACCTTGTGCAGTAGCCACCTAAGGACCACAAGGATGTCACATACAGTACAAGAGACAGTGCCTGGCAGGAAGGCCTAGGGGGACCCTTGCAGTGCCAGGGGAATGACAGGGAAGGAGGAGCTTCTCAGTGAGCTGCATGAATTAACTGCCAGGGTTCACAGCTACTGCTCTAAAAATACCCACCAAAAGATCCAACAGTGCTGAGGGTTCAGAGACAATACAGCAGTGGAGCATTCCAAGCAGTGAAGATAAAAGGATGCAAGGAGAGTTGAGAGGAGAAAGCCTGCAAGTAGGAAACTGCAACAAATGTGCAGGTCTCCGAGTTGCTCTAGACAATGGTCATTCAAGTCACAGCCAAAGTATCAGCAGCATCAATTCACTGCCCATTTCATGAAGTCTGAGCTGTGTTCCATTAACCCAAGCCCAAAACATGTTTGGGCTGCTTAGCTGGGCATACTCTCGTTATTTTACTTTGCTCTTCATGTGAGCATTTCAGAGGATAACAAGGAGGTGTTCTGTAGATGTCACATCATTCCCTATGTCACCAGGAAGCATGGAACTAGTATAGCAGATCAGCAATCATGACACCAGGGTTGCAATTTCAGACCACTGACAGTCCCTGTTTCACAGCAGAGATGATAGAAACCTGCACCATGTCAGACCACAAGTCAGCAGCAGCACCAGGGAGAAGTCCCAGCCCCCAGGGTTTTGGGAGATCCTTCTCCAAGGGCCTAGACTGAAATACAGAACACCTAGCCTGCTCAAATAAACTCTCCAGCTGCCTTATCTTCAAGGGACAACGAGCTGTTCTCCTGGCAGGTGCAAACCTTCTAACTTTCTAATAAAACACAACATGGAACGAGAACAAGTCACAGTGGATTCAATTACAAACAAAGCAAACAGCAATGCCTTGTGCTGGAAATTCAATATTCCTTGCTGCCAATAATTCATTCTTTTCCCCTAATTAAGTTGATATAGAGGGTAATTTGGTCTTTCAAGTGCAGAAAACCCTGCACATGCCATGGCAGCAGGTTGCTTGGCCCCCAGGACTCACCTTGAACTGCTGGTGATCGTAGCGGTCGTGAATGACCACGAAGCGCAGATCGAAGCGCCGAGCCAGGTCGAAGAGATGGTCTGTCTCAGCCTTGGTCCACGCGTCGTCGTGGAGATACATCTGGTACTCCTGCTCTGAGTACACAGGAACCTGCACTGTCTGTGGAGAGAGAGAAAACCATGGTAGCTCTCCTGCAGCACTGCCCTCCTCACTGCCAAGACACCTGAGCCAAGAGCATGAGCACAGCACTGACAGGAGGGGGCTGCCAGCACCCTGAGCAATGAGTCCGGATAGGAAACACGATGAGCAGACAGAGGACCTGAATTGGAGCAATGTGTGATCCCAAGGCCATCATGTAACATTCAGGGAAGCTTACCAGGAACTACTGCCTAGGAGGCTGAAACCTATTTCAGATGGTTTACACAGGCAACCCACATCCTGACTATGGGTTTCAAAATTTCAGGCTAACATGACAGTGAAACCAAGATTCAGCCTCCCTGCATTCCTCCCATACAGCAAAACCAATACCTTGGCACAAAGTGCTCTGACAGTTGACTCTTAGGCTGGGACATGCTCACTTGTACAGGAAGAACAGGAAAGGCAAGGGGCAGTAATCCCCAGCCTTTAGCACACCTTCTGCTTTGATACTCAGACTACTTCTTTCATGTTTGGTGCAGACAGTATCATGAAGATCTGAAAGACTGTGTACTGTACAACTGAAGGCCATAAACTTGGCAGATAATTTTGTCCCTCCCTTTCCCATAGATTTTTTTTTTTTTTTCATAGATCCCCCAGCAGAATGACAGAGCCAAATGACAGTCCAACTCTCACAGTGCCCTAAAGGACCAAGCCCACACTCCTGTCCCCAGCCTGGGACTGCTCTGCAAGGCCTCTATCCAGAACACAAGTGTCACATGAGTACTAAAGAAACAGTAAAAATACTTACTACATTAGGGGAAATCCTAGCATGTGGTAAAGCAAAAGTGTAAATAACCCTGTGCTTTCCTCCCTTATTGCCTCTCACTCCCTGCTGCAGCAAAACTTTGCTCAGCCTGAGGAGGTCCTGCCTCCAGAAGAAAACAGTGTGCATGCAAGCAGGTGTGCTTCAACACCTCTGTGGTTTTGTGTCCTGTCATGAGGAAAATCATCCTCATGAACTCCCTGGAGCTCAGAGGAGCATTTCTGACCCTCCAAGTTACAGCTTCTTTAGGTCTACTGCCCTTCCTCTAGCACTTAGACACAGAAACTCAAAGGTGAAGCAGATCTCTTGGGGATGCACTGAACCTCAACCTTCAAGTACCACCTCCACCAGGAGCAAAGCATCTTCCCAGACACTATAAGGATGTCCCATGCACATCATGAAACAAAATAATTTCTAGAGGAGCACACACACACATGAGAAGAGCCAGCAGGGCCCTCTGCAGTGGATCATGGCAGATGCCTCAGCAGACAAGAGAATGTGACAAGAGCAAAGACACTTCCAAAGTATCTTCCTCAGCCCCATTCACGGCTGCTCAGGTGAGAACCTCTGAAAGAAATCAGAAGGTGGGAACAGATGGAAAGCTTGAGCCAACCACGGGCTGACAATACATTCAAATGCAACATAACCATGAAAAGGCAAATATGATCCCCAGAGAGGGATTTCCAGCAGAAACTGGCAGTGTTTCAACTGCACAACAAGAATACTGGCAGGAATACCAACTCCAACACTACTGATGCCTGGTCAGGAGAGATGCACTGAAATGGAAACAAGCACAGAGAGGAGCATGAGTAATGGGGTGGTGAGCCTGCCTTCCTAGAGCAGACTGGAAGAGAACACAGCCTAGCAAAGCAAGTCTGAAGGAGAATCTGACTGCAGGCTTCAAGTATGCTAGATGAAATGAAAGGAATACTCATGGGAAGAAAAGAACAACTGAAATAAGAACAAAGAAATTGACTTGCAAAGAAATGCCAATTTAACACGGAAAATTTAACCTGGAAATGAAATGGAGCAAAGACAGCCTAGAAGAGCTTCCCAAGGAAGCACAGGGGCAGGAAAAGCCAAGTGCTATTCAAAAGGAACTTGATCAGTTTATGAAAGGGACTGGATTGTGGGAGGACCTGAAAGAGCCAAGAGGAGGATTCAATAGCCCAGAAAACCTCTCTCAGTCCAACGTTTCCCACTATAAATTCACAAAATTATCAGTATTAAATTAGCTGAAACTGCTCAGGATCCTGGAGCCACAAGACAGCTCTATGAAAACATCAGCACAATGCTTAATAGAGGTAAAAATTCAAACTGAACAGTAAAAATTATGAGAGAAATAGAGAAAACAGCCCACATAAATCCACCATGCTCCCCTAAGTGGAACACTCACTCCTAGTCCACACATTTCAAAAGAAAGGATATTTGAGAACAAGAGAGTGCACAAGAGGGCATGTCACATTACAGAGAACACAGTACACAGCAAGGACAATTTACTACATCATGTAACACAAGATCTCCGAGGGACTAAACCTCAAGGCAGCAGTTTGAAATGAACAGAGGAAAGCACCTTTGCACACCACACAAGATTAACTTGAAGAACTCATTAGCATGGGTTACTCACGAAGCAGCTTTCTGCCCTAAATGTACCTAGCAGGAATTATTAAACACAAATTTCAAATTAAGAAATCCTTAAGCTAAAGGCCACCAGAAAATAGGAAAATATGTATTTGCCCCATTCTCATACTCTTTCACTAAGCCTTTACTGATGGTAATAAAAAAAACCAGTATTGGCTGAGAGAGGGCTTTGCTCTGACACCAGCAAAGCTGCTTTTATACTCCTATTTCACAGCCTGAAACAAGGCTCAGTGTACATGGTGAAACCCAAGTTCACATTTTGGATCTCACAGCAAAGAGGAGGGAATTGTACTGGAGACTGGAAGCACAGAGAAAAGGGAAAGCAACTGAGCAGTGACCCAGAAGCTTGGTTAAAGAGCTTGAGCGACCAACAGGATAGACTACACAGGAAAACAGGCTCATGGCAAGGGGACAGAAAGATTCAGGCAGAGGTATCAAGTATGTGAGAAGAAACCCACAAGAGTCTAGAAAAGTAGGTAAATTTCCTCTGATAAAGCAAATATCTGCAAAACTCTTCATCAGTGCCTTCAACTTTCTCAACTACAGCACCACAAGGGTAACAACTTGCTCCTGATACTAGGTAATTGTGTATTTGCGTATTTGCAGATGGCAGAGGTCTGTATCACTAATCTAAAGGTTACAGCCTTGCTGAAGGCTCTTCTGCCTGTCAGCTCACAGTACCTGATAAAGTTAAGGAAACGAGAATCATGTAATTAAAACACCCAAATGTGATGTGTGGCCCCCTCTGATAAACTCAGTTGAACTCAGCCAAAACCAGTTCCAGCAGTAGAGTCTTAGAGACAATTAGCCTCACAAAGTTTCACTCAGACAGCTAGGTAGGTGCCTCGACTAAGTGAGTCATACTTCAGACTTCCACCCCAGACATCAGAGAAGAGATACCACAGGAGGCTCTTAGCAATGTCCCAGCTACAGGAAAAGCATCAGTCAGAGCTGGAGCCTTCTAACATATAAGGTCAACCAACCACTTAACTCTGCAGGAAGCCAAGCTTTGTTAGAGCTGATGCTCTGTGGGTTACAAACTTAAAATATTGTATTTGGTTACACACAAGCAGAGCTTTTGTGGTATCGTGTTAGCACACGGTTTTCTCACTCTTTCATATTTGCATCATGAAGGGAGTGAAATTACATTATGGAAGCACCCTAACTCTGCTCCTTCCTAACTTTGGAGGTCCTGACTTTGAAGTATAAATCTTGATGTAGTTTTCTTTGTGCATACACATAAAAGGCGCAGTCACTCAAAGCAGATACATCTGGGACAAAAGACAGCAGGAGATTACAACAACACATTGTGACAATTTAATGTAAGATGCAAAGAACAGGGGACTGCACCACACTGATACCAGGGGAGCAATTTCAGAGGGAACACAAAGTAATTCAGCATCTCTGCTGGAATCTGGCCAAGAGGTTCCAAGCCACCTTTTTGGCCATGAAGCTCAAGCCATTTTTTTCATATTGAGCAAAATAGCAAGATTTCTGACTTTTATGTCTCACTCAGAATAGAATACCTTTTACTATCCTGAGCCTGTAATCAGGGGGAGGGTGTTGGTCAGGAACAGAGGTAGGTATCACGAGTTCTCCTCACCAAATCACCAAATCCATGACTGCACACCTGAAACACTGGGGTCTCCACCAAGCTCTGACCACATACAAAGCCTGCTTTGCCTGAATGATTTGGAGACATCAGTCCATGGTCACAAGTTTGCAGGTCATGCTGCAATTCAAAATGCAATTACCAAATATAACTCAGCCTTCACGTGTTGAAAGAACCAACTTCCCATCTGGACAGCCAAGGAACTGACTGAAGGGTATTTTCCAGCTGCTGTTCATATGCTTTTGTTTGAAAGTGCTCCCACTTACTTTATTAAATCTGGCAAAAGGGTAATCCTTCCCCTCCTCTGCTGCCCTCCTCCAGTGGTAGAACATGGCTCCATCTTTCCTCGCTGGGTTGGTGAAAGGCATCCACTTCCAAGGCCGGACTTTCTTGGAGCCCAGTTTTGCTTTGACTGTTCGATAACCCTGAGTTGTGTCGCTTGGCAGCAGCGGAGGTGCATCCCTGTGGGGGGGAAAAGTGCTGGTGATGAGAAGCAAGAAGCAAACTCAAAGAGATTTCAAGCTCAGAACTCTTTTTGCAGATAGAAAAGCAGGTGCTATTCCCAGATGAGATTAAGAAAGAATTAGATACTAAGGCTAAGAGCGCTGGTTTGTTTGCCTGTATCTAATTAATTTCCTGTATCAAGCAAACCCCTCAAATTTAGAACAGGGAAAACAAACACTGCCCATGACTAAGAGAAGGGCACAAGCATGGGCTGAGCACAAAGGGGAATCAATCTGGGAAACAAGACTGCCCCTGATTTCAAGAGGATGCTGCCCTGCCACCAAAAGCCCAGGCCACCCCACAACCTGCACAGATGACCATGTGCTCTTACTTTTTGTCAGAATAGAGAAGTGCATAAACTTCTCGGTGCATTCCTTCTGGCCTCTTAAACGTCAATGTCTCTGAGGATTTCTTGGATTTTTTCTGAAACAAAAAAATTGTACTTTAGATTCAGAAGTAGAAATAGAAATTCCTGAGGGAACATTAAAACTGTATAACCCGGTGCCCTGTGATGGCTTTTACTTTTATCTGGTTTTAGACACCTTGAATTTCTCCAGGAAAGTGCCTATTCCTGCTGGAAAACACTGACAGACAAAATGTACCCACTTTCAGTGATAGGGCTGACCAGTGCCCACATTTGCTCTTGCTGATAACACACTTAAATTCCAAGCTGAACATCTAGCTATAGATTGCAGGGGCTGGTGCACTAAGTCTTTCCTTACTAGGCAAGCACTGTCCTCCCTCAGAGGTATTAATGCATTTAATTACGTGGTTCTCTACCTTTTCAAGTAAGAAATGTCTTCCCAGTTTTTTATAGTTCTTGTCACTTTGTTCTGCAGCAGCTTCAGTTTTTCCATCTGTGATTACACTCTTGCAGTAGCCCCTTGGCAAAACCCCCAGTGTCACCTACCAGAATTCTCTGGTCCCCAAAATTCTGCTCTCCCATTTACACAGCAAACAAATTTTTTACAGTTTCCTCATAAGAGAAATTCAGTGTACACAGCTCAACCTGGCCCCTAAACCCTGACAGAACTGATGGTCTCTAAGACACAGCCCAGCTCACACCCATATACAAGTTTATCAGCAATCAACTGTATCAGGTGACCAGCTTTGGATTCAGGTAGGTACAGTAACAGCCACAGTAAAAGTTACATTTCATTTAAGAGGGAAAAGTTTACTGAGCATTTGGTCTAACTGTACCATCTTTATAACTACTACCCCAAACACTACTATTACATACTTGCTTACTATATCACTACCAAATTTTAAATCAGAATATTTTTCAGTAGTAAAACTAACATTGCATCATAAATTGTGCTAAATCCATACAGCCACCTTTATCGAGCAAATTCAAGATTCCACTGAAAAAATAAGTCCCTGTCATCTTGAACTACAGCTGCTTTCCATAAAATTTCATGACAGACATGCATTATATCAGCACCTTTTCATCCCTAACCAAGCACCTCTCTCTAGTGTGTCCATCACTTTGCCCAGCAGCAATGTAAGGCCAACCAAGGCAGCTACCCACAGGTCACCACACACCCTGTATGAACACAGGCTTCTGGAACTCCCCCAAAGTTCCCAGATTTATTAAAAGTTAATATCAGAAGGCCAGAGATCAGCTCAGCCAGCCCTTTTAGGAGTTGAGAACAAATTACTTGGTCATGCTGATTTAAATGTTTTTATGCCTAGTAATTTTTATTTTAACATTCTCAGTCACTAATGGACTGGAAAGTACTTCATGGTGCTCCTGTGATTTCAAGACATCAATCTGTTTCTTTTCTAATTGAGAACAGATCTATTTCCTGACTGAGAGCTGCACTACTATGAGCAACTTTGCACTCTCCATGTGATAACAGCTTACACCTTTGGTTTGGCTTCACTTCTGTACTTTGCAGAAATTCAGAATGTTTCATTCAATCCCTCCGGCATGCCTCCCAGAACTTTTCACTGCACCATCCCTTCCTCTTTCTTCCCATTAAAGTAAACTTGAGAAAACCATCCCTGCTCCAAAGAGACAGCCAGCACCCAGTACTCCATTGGCTCTCTACTGCCTAACACAGACGCATTAAAATCAAAGAACTCACAACTCCAAAAGAACTCACAACTCCAAACACTCAGTGGCAACACTCAGGCTGAATCCAGCAAACAGGCTGCTCACCAGACACTGTCCACCAACACAGCCCACGACCAGCAATTCCAACATTTCAGCCTTTAAATGACTGATACTCATTGGTTTTCCATCACACCAATTATACTGTGTGCCCTAGCAGGGCACTGAAATCACAGTGCCTCTCCTTCAGTTTTGTTTTGATTTTTTCCCAAATGCACAGGCTTTACTTCAAATCAGACCATCTCTGTAGCAGAAAGCTCATCTCAAAGCACCTCCACATCTCATAACTACTCCTAAATTGACCTTCCCAACACCTTGCAAAACATGGGGCGCCCATGACTCTGCCCAAATTTAAAACACAGAACACAAGTCACTGTAGCACATTACCACACAGAATGCAGCACATCATATCAGACATCCTTAACAGAGCTCACTAACGTGCCACATTCTCCCAGGCAATGCATCCCAGTTGTCCCAAACTCCAGCCACACACCTTCCCCACACAGTTTGGAAGACTTCTGTCATTCAGTCGAGTCAGACAATATTTTCTGTCTTGTAAAACAAGACTGTGTTGTATTATTTCCATTTGCTTTTGGGCTAGATACTGCACAAAATGAGAGTTTTAAAGACAGCTGAGAATGTCCTGGGGCCTGGCCCAGCTCAGCAGGACGCAGCTTACATAGCTCCAGCTTAAATCCCACACCAGATGCCATGGCACAGGTAACTAAGAAGGTACACGCTTAATTCCATCATTTCTTCCAATATTCACCCCAAACACCACATGCAAGGTCAGAGAGTGCCCAGGAATCACGCAGCAGCCCCTCGGGGCACTGCAGTTCACCTTATCCGAGTTGATGATGTCCTTTTTGTTGATGGTGCCCGTGTTCTCTGACTCCACGCCTCCCAGCTCCAGGATGTCCCGTACATCTGCCCCCGTCGCCATGGCTCCGCCTGCCCTCTGGCCTTCTCTGCGCCGTCCTGTCCGTCCCCTCCAGCTCTGGGAGGGCGGGAAACCGGGGGTCGGGGGTTAACTCCCGCGGGGGTGTCCCGGACCCATACAAACACGCGTGGCTGCGTGTGTATACACATACCCGCACGTATATCCGCGCACACACACGCGTATCCGTGCACACGCACACTCACACACTTATATCTACATAGACACACACCCCCCTCGGCCGCCTCCCATCCCCCCGCCAGGCCCAACAACGGGGCCTTGCACCCGGCGGGTCCCGGGGGTTCCGCACGCCGCGCCCGCGGCCCGCAGCGCCGCGGGGGGATCCCGGGAGGCCCGTGGGAGGCCGTGCGAGACGCGGCGCTCCCCGCGCGGCCGCGGCCGCCCCGCTCCGAGCGGGACCCGCGCACCCACCGGCGCCGGCTCCGCGGCCACCGGGACGTGCGGCGCATACGGCGGCCCGGGCAGCGCCGCTTCCGCTCCCGCCAAGAGGCGCCCGGAAGTGCCCGGAGCGCTTTGGGGAACGCACCACGCGAGGTGAGGGAGAGGGATGGCGGGTTCGAGTCCCGCTCCTGGCACGTCGTGGCCGCCTAACCCGAGGCCGCCGGCGCCGCTGTCCCTGCGGGCCCGCGGCAGCGCCCGGCCCCAGCCGGGTCCCGGCACCCCTCGTCCCGCTCAGGGCGCACAGCCCGCCGCAGGCGCAGCTCGCTCCCGTGCCAGGAGGTGGCAGCACCGCCGCGCCCGACCGGCGCCTCTCAGCCCGGCCCGCGCGGCGGGGAGGGGGCGCCGCGAACGCGCTCGTCGTGCCCTCCGTGCCCCGCACTGCCGCGACCCCCTTCCCTCCGGGACTCTGAGATGGTCGCTGCTCTCCCGGGGTCGCGAAGCCGACCCTGGTTTCTCATCAGGAGTTTTCCCGTCTCCTTTCCCGAGGTGCTCGCTGGCGGCTTTGCCCTGTCCCGTTCTGCCCGGCAGCCGTGCCAGGAGCCAGCCAGAGCCACGGCTCACATGAGGCAGCCCGGAGCGAGAGTTTTATTAATAATACTGTCCTGTTTCCTCTTCCCTGTGGGAAGCGATGGGGGAAGAAGGAAAGGGGAGCAAACAGTGGTGTGGGGCCAGGAGAGACTTCATGAATCACCTTCCTGCGAGAGACCGAGGCTGGGCACGGCCGCCTGACAGGAGTTCGCCTCAAGCAGATGGTTTCTGCACAGGGCAGAGATACACCGGGACCTGCCCGCCATCCTAGGAGAGGGGTGCCTCTGAGGGGAATCTCTTCTCCTTGCAGCCCTGGGATGAGCTGAACCCCACTCGCTCTTGCACGGAATCCCTCGATGCCTGCCAGGCTGTGCTGAAGTTACCACCGTTCCCATCCTGCTGGTGAGCCCTTCCCACGAGGATTGGCACATCACCTCTGTAGCGAGGCACAAACAATGCCCGTGTGCCACAATGGGAACTGGTGACACCCCCAGAGTACCATCTGTTGTCCCCAGAAATAATTTAATCCCTTTTCCACACTACCAGGGATGACTTTTAGCACCCTTCCCACAAGGACAGAGCTGTTCCTGAGGTTTTGCCTGCCCTATTTGCTCTCAGCTCTACCTCACCTACCCAAGTCCTCCCCCATCAGTGTGTGTGGACATTGATAATAATTTCTAGCACATTTCCTTGCTCTCTTGCCACAGCTGGCCTGGAAGTGGGGTCCATACTCCCCCAAGGTGGGCTTGCAGAAGGACACAAGGCTTTCCCAACTTTTGCGGTCTCTGCCTGCTTGGCTAGCCTGGCACTGCGGTTTCATGGAGAGCTTTGTAATACCAAAAAAGGGGCCTCTCTTTTTGCCACGAGTTGTTCGGTTGTTCACAGTCGTTCATCCTGTTAAAACGGCACTTAAAGAAAACAAAAACCAGTTCCAAAAATAAAACCTTGAGACAGATGGGGCCATTCAGCGCTGGTTTTTGATTATATCTCCCACTTGTTGGCCTGCCTCCCCCACACCTCTGTGAGCCTCGGGAGCTGTGTCCCACCCGGAGCTGTATGGACCCGCAGGTGAAACACATTAGCCGGGTGCTTCTGCTAATGGGCTCATCAGCAGAGCAATTAGCACTGCTGCAGGGGGGCCCGCAGTTATTGTTTCTGGCCTGGAGTTATTGTTAATGGCCACTGCATCCCCAAGCTAAGGGCAAAGGGGAAAGGCTGGAAGGCTGAGTCACGTACCTGGTCCGTCATTGAGAGTCCTGCACTGGGACTGTGCCCAGATCTGACCACCAGGGTCCTGCCTCGCCGGGGCACAGGGAGTATGGAGGGAATGCAGGGAATCAGGGAAAGCCAGCAGCGACAGGGAGTTCAGCACTTCTGTGCCCTGGAACTCTGGCATCACTGTCCTGTCACTGCAACACCATCACCCACCTCCAGCTGTCCTGGACACCAGGGATCCAGAGTGATCAGCCACCAAGCAACTGGGGGAGAGATGTGCTCCCAGATTTAGCCCTGGCAGGAAGGCTCCCTCCGGGCCAGCTCCTCACCCACCTGGGGAAGGATGCACCTCACCTCATGCCCTTTACCCCTGTCCTGGCTGCCAGGCATGACCCAAGGTGGCCCCAGGCCAGAGGTGTGCGTGCCTTCTGACCAGGGCTCAGGGCGTGTGTGTCTCCCAGCCTGGCACCAGCGGAGGAGGACAAGTGCAAACACTGTGGCCAGTGGGGCAGGAGAAGGTTATCTGGGGCCCGGCAGTGGAAAAACTCTCGGTGTGTGACTAAGGCACGACAGCGCCAGGTGTGGGTCCAGGCAGGGCAAGGGAGCCGGGAGTTATCGCTCCCCCGTGGCTTCAGGTGCCTGAAGCCAAATGTTTCCTAAGGGTGCGGTGACAGCCACAGCTCCGTTATCGTGGCACCTGGCCCACCCCAAGCAGCATGGACACGGGGACAGGTTGTTGGACCTTCCCCCCATGGTAGAGATGGGGCACTTCCCACTGCTCCTCCAATGGGAGACTCAAGCCCTGGGAGCAGACTTCAGCAGAGACACCTTGGTCCTAGGGACTCAAGCTCTGGCCTCACGGTGAGGAATGGTCTGTGTCAGCCTGTCCAAGCACCCCCAAATTATCCTCCCACCCTGGAGCACCCAGGCTGCATCCCACCCACAGCACTCTGGTCTCCTCCCCAGCTCTGTGCTGTCCCCATGGACCACAGCATCCTGAAGGTCAAGCTCTGGCTAAGAAACCCTCAAATCTGCAACACTCCTTCTCCCTATGGATCAACAATCCCAGACCAGTTGTGGAACCTGTAGGCTGTAGCATGGGGGACCCCCATGAGCTGGGTCATCCCTAGACAACAGAAACTCACTCAAGCTTCTCATTCACCCCTCCCCAGCTCTGAAGACCCCAGGGCCCTGCTCCAACTGGCAGGTGCCAGGCCATACTGTGGCCATGACTCACACTTCTGCTAGGAGGTGTTTCTCCATACCTTGCTCCTTCCCTTACTCCCTTGCCTCCTCATTGGACCAGGTCAGCTGTACCCCAAAACCTTGGGGCTGAAGAGTTACAGAAGTTTCAGGGATCTCTGCACAGTTCCCAGAGTCCTTTTTGACAGGAAGTGACCAAGGTGGAAAAGGAAGGAAGGGAGACATGGCCTAGCTTAGGGTTCTCCAGCTGACAGCAGGTGCACACACCACAGGGATTGCACCCCAGCCGTGCCTCCCTCAGTGTTGCCAAAGGTGTTTTCTTGCTGCCCTCATCACTTTGCAGGGCAGGTTTTACTGGGGACAGGACTGGCCTCGCTTCTCCAATGGAGAGTGTGTCTAAGCCCAGACAATTGGAAGAGGGTGTTTTTTATTAACAACAAATTAACCGTAATTGTCTTTTCCACTACAGCCACTCCTCCCCAGCCATGCAGTGGTGATTCCCAGCATTGCTGGTCCATTTGGCTGCCGTGCCCCATCATGTGCCTGAAGAAGTGCCTTGCCCCAGGCACAGGGGAGCAAACCCAGAGCAGCTCTGTTTGGAGGAGCCCAAAGCACCTTCCCCTGCTCTTGCCTACCCATGTAGGCAGTGGCAGCAGAGCCGGACCTCACTCCTGCCCTGGCATAACAATGATGAAAGGCGAGAAAGAACTGGTTTGTGCTCTGATCTCAGAGCTGAACCTCAAAACAGCCGTGAACCGTCACTCCAGCTCCCAGGATGCTTAGGGAGGACAGGACAGCAGAGCCAGCCTTTCCAGTGGGACAGGATGGTTGGAGAAATTCATCGTTCCCCTGGAAATAAAAATAATAATCATAATAAAAACACAAAGCCAGAGATTACTTATACGCACACAAACACGCAGGCACGCACTCTCCCCATCTGGCTTTGCCAGCCTGACTCATCGCTAATTCAAACAGCCCACACCTTTCCCTCTCCCTCCATGTGACGTTTTGAACAAGTTTCCAGGGAAGAGGCAGAAGTTTTGCCCCAGCTATCCCCTGGCATTTTAGCCTTGTCCTTGGGTTCTGGTGGTCCCAGGAACAGGACACCCCCAGTACCTCATCACAGACCACATGTGTCCCAGCACAGTCACCCCTACACAAGCACCTCTCAGAAAGTGGGGCAAGCAGAGGGTGGAGACAGCAGTGGAAAGGACAAGTGATTGAGCCTGACGGATCTGTGACACCTGTGGATGCAGCCCCGTGGTCCTGATCTCAGGCCTACAGGCAGAACATGATGTCCCAAGCTGCTGCCACCCTGCCTGGAATCACCCATGCTTTTGTACCTGCTCAAGGGCAGACCACAAGGTTGGGTGCTGGTCCCAGAACAGAGTCCAACACCAAAATATTAGCCACTCCTCAGGGGAACATCAGACCTGTTCTGCCATTCCCATCTGAGCAGGAAAGAGTGGGATCAGCCCAGCTATATCCCACTTCCACTTGCAGGGCAAGCAGCGCCAGGGCACCCTCCAGCCCTGACCAGCTGCTGGGGGTCACAGAGAGGAGCAGCAGGAGGGAGCCACTGCCACCACCATCCCAGGCCAGGGCATCATACAGCTCCCTGCACTGCCAGCATGGTGTCAGGTCTGGACAAGTTCCTGCCTTCAGAGGGATTCGTGCATCACAGGTAATCAGCTGTGGGAGGGAGGGAGGGATGGAGCCAGACCTGCTTGCTGAGCTCCAGGACCTGCCAGCATGCTTGTGCTGAGTCACCACCTATTAACGCAGGGAAACCTCAGCACCTGAACCCCGCCAAGCTGCCAGGCCATCCCCAGGAGGACAGCAGAGACAGCATCCGGGACCAGCTGACACCAACATCCCTGCTGGCTGTGACCACAAGGCCAGTGCTGCACAGCTCCCACTGTGAGGCACAGCAGGACAGGACTGCTCAGGAAGAATTCAGGACCAGCAGGGCTCTCAGTTGAGTTTCGGCTGCCATTCTCCACAGAGATGACTCACCGCAGGACCAGTCACACCATCCCAGTGCCGCAATTGCCCCATCTGCAGATTAGGGAAACTGAGGCACAGGGAAGTGAGGTGACTCAAGAGCTGTTGCACAGGAGATGCTACTCAGATGCCGAGGCTTGGGCGTTCCCCATCGATCCTCCGCAGCTAACTTAAGCAGAAATGAACATCGATGTAAATATTTACTGACAAACAAGCTCAGCCTCACCCTCTCCTCTTAGAAGAAACCTTTAAAGTAAACTCTCCTGGCTCTTTCATGTTTACATCTTGTTTATTTATTATACAGCAGATCACAATATTTCAACAGTTTGCATATAAAGAAAAGTAACATTTCAGAGTGCAAGAGAACTAACGTGCCCAAGCAGAGAAATGTTAATTAACAATATACACAGACGGGAACAGTGCACTTCCCAAAGCTGAGACTCATCTGTGTTCCCAGCTGGAAAAAATATATTAAAAAAAAGAGAAACATTATATATTACTGCTTTGTTTAATTTACAACTTGCTTTGCAGAAGCTGCACATAAAAAGACTCATTTTCTTTTGAGCTTTCTTTTTGAGCTTTCTTTTTTATCCCCCCCCCTACAAAAATTTCAAGTATAGCAGAGACCTGGGCATTCATAGCTGGACTCACTGTCCTTTACATACTAAATTTTAAAAAGCAGCATGGGGAAGGCAGCTGCAGCAGTACCTGGTGTCATCCTGAGGGGAAGAACAAGACAAAATAAAGTAGACAAGAGCCAGGAGAGACATTTTAGGCTCTTGAGTGGAAAACTGGGAATGGCCAGGGGGGTCCCAGGCTGGTGACAGGAGCTTCCCTGTCCTCTGTGCAAAGTGACACTGTCCTGCCAACACCTGCAAACCTTTATAGCCATGAGCCAGTCAAATCCCACCCTCACCCCATCCACTCTGGGCTTTGGGTCAGGTTTGTTCTGATGATCACAACCGAGACAACCAGCAACCCATTTCCCAGCAACACAACCAATGTGCCCAACTGGCATGGCTTTCCAGCTAAAAAGCAGCCAGAGTCAGCCACCACAGCCCCTAGAGCCAGGGGGGTGCCAGAATCTGGGGGGAAGAAGGTTAAGCTGATGCCAAATACAAGCCAGGAGTTCTGGGGACAGACCCCTTTATGCACCAGCTCCCCCACTCACTGGGTACCTGGCTGGGGGGAACCCTCCAGGCATGGGGAGCTGAGTGGTGATGACTGGGCAGATGTTTCTCGCAGTTTTGCTCCCCACATACATCCCCAAAGCAGTCCTTCCCCACCACTTGGCTGGGCCAGCTCTCACAGGAGCAGGAGGAGAAAACTAGTTATCAACTACAAGCGGAGGGGGCTGGGTGGCCAGGCTGCTCCCCAATGCCATCCCTGGCCCGACACTATTTACACCGTGAGCTGGCTCCGGGGACATCGAGTCCGGCCGCAGGCACCGCTCACATGTGCCGCTTCATGTGGAGAGCGAGGTGGTCCGAGCGGGAGAAAGCCCGCTCGCAGAGGTGGCACTGGAACGGCCGGTGCCCTGTGTGCTTGCGGTAGTGGCGGGTCAGCTCATCGGAGCGGGCGAATTTCCAGCCACATCCTTCCCAGGTGCAGTGGTAGGGCTTCTCGCCTGCAGAGGAGAGGGGGTGTCAGTGGGCTTGTCGGTTCCCACCCTCCCTGTGCCTTCAGTTCGGGGCTACCCTACCCAGCATCCCCTTTTCAAAGGGATGGGAGGTCCATTGCGCACCTCTGCCTGCTCAGTTTTCTTTCCCCTTCTGTCCCCCATTTTTTTGCCTTTCCCCATGTGCCAAGATGTGTTTTCTGGGCATCCCTGCCCCATTAGAACACCCCTCCTCTGTGCCTCTGCTTCACTTTAAACTGTGGCTGGTCCCCGGCTGTGGGCTGGCACCGTGTGCCCTGTCCCAGCTCGGCCAGAGGGTCTCACCGTACAACCCCCAGTTTGCCCCCTATTCTGTTTGTCCCTAGCCCAAGTGGAGAGTATCACCATGTCCCTAAGTCCTACCACCTCAGTCACCCCCGGGCCCCAAAACCAGCAACTGGAGGCGCCACAAGAGTGGTCTCGCTACATGCCAGGTCCCTATGTGTCCCTGCCCAGCGCCACCACGGGGTCCTTCTGAGCACTTCGGGGCCATCCCCATTGCCCCCTGCCCTACACGCAGAACGCCTCCACGCAGGCTATCCCTGGGTGCCCTCACACAGCCCTACCACGGGACCTACCGTGCACTCCCTGACCCACCGCAGGGGTCCTCCCCACGCGACACGCCCCCACTCCCGGTGTCACCTCCCGCGACGCCCCTTCCCAGCCCGGAACCTCGCTCGCGGGTCTCAGCACGTGCCGCGGTACCCGCGCCCGGGACCCTCCGTGCGTGTCCCCGCCCCGGCGCGCCCTTACCCGTGTGGGTCCGCATGTGCGCCTTGAGGTGCGAGCTCTTGGTGTAGGTCTTGCCGCAGCCCGGGTATTCACAGTTGTGCGTGGCCGTTCGCTTGCGCGCCCACGAGCGGCGGCCGCGCTTGGGCTTGCAGTCCTCGGGGGGAGCCCCGGCCGGGAAGTACTCCAGCACCGGGGAGTTGGGCGGCGTGACCAGCAGCCCGGGCAGCCCCGCCGGGCCCGGGCCCGGCCCCTTCAGGGGCTCCCTGAAAACACTGAAATGTCCATGAAACTGCGGTGGCGGCTGGGGGGCGAAGTGGGGCGCATAGCGGTGCGGGGCCACGGCGTAGTGGGGCGGCAGGTCGGCCAAGAGGTGAGGATCGGCGCCAGGCAGCGGCTCCTCGGGGGGCCCCAAGCGGCCGTGGGGGAAGCCCGGGTAGGGCAGCGGCGGCCCCGGCACCGGTCCCGGCCCGGGACCCGGCGCCACGCGTGGCTTGTGCTCGCCGCCGCCCGGTCCCAGGTACTCGGCGGCAGACATCCCCAGCATACAGGCGCGCTCCTCCGGCTGCTCCTTCTTGATGCGGGGCCCGAAGGACTGCGCGGGATCCAGGGGCAGTGGGCGGGCTAGGGCCGGGTGGAGGGGCGGGTGGTGATGGGGGTGAGGGTGGTGGTGGGGGCCGCCGGGCACCCGCAGCTCCGTGTACTCCCTCCGCTGCGGATCGTAGTGGCCGGGCAGGTCCGGGGTGAGCAGCTCAGCCACGTAGCTGTGGCCCTGGCCCTCGGGGTAAGGCGCCGGGAACTTGCCCGGCGTGGAGTACGAGCCGTCGCTGTCGTACGTGGTACCACAGCTCTCGGGGGTCTCGGGCAGGGGGTAGTTGGGGCCGGTCGGCCCCTGCCCGCCACTGCTGGTGTGCGCCAGGATGAAGTCCAAGTCCACGAACTTGCCCAAGTCATCCTCCTCCCGCTTGACGGCAGCGGGGCCATCCTGTTGTAGCATCCTCTGCGGGAAAACGAAGCGTCAGGATCGGCAGGAGACGGTTGCGGCGGCACCCGCCGCCCCAACACCGCGGCCCGCGCCTCCCCCCAACCCGTCCGACGGGTCGGCACCACTCCGGCTGCGCTGTGCCGCCCTCGGGGCGCCCTCCGACGGCGAGAAGGCGGCCCGCCCCCCACTCCCTGGCCAGGCTGAGCCCCCGCCCGGAACGCTCTGTCCCGTACCCACCTTGCCACCCTCTCCCCGGTGCCAGGTGCTTACGTGGAGCATGTCGGCGGGCCGCTCCTCTAGCGGCATCAAGTTGGCGAAAGTGGAGATAGAGGGCAGAGTGCTCTCGTCCACGGCCGCCGCCATGGCTAGCCGGGCCGAGGCAGCGGGGCCGGGGCGGGCTGGGGGAGCGCGGTGCGCGGTGCGCGGAGCCCGGCACCGCTCCGCTCCGCTCCCCGTGGCAGCAGCGCTGCTCTGCGCCGCCCCGCGCCCCTAAGCTGTTAACAGCATGGCTGCGCCCCGATTGGTCCGGTCGGCATTGATATTCACCGCTGCCACTTACCATTGGCTCTGCTGCGGCCCGAGCCACGCCCCCTCCGGCGGGGCTGCCCCGGCGGGCGGGGGTCGGCGGTTGCCGCTGCCCCGACCGCGCTCGGAGCCCGCGCGGGACGGGACAGGACGGGCAGAGCGGCGGGGGCTCCGCGTCCCGGTGTCCGCGTCCCGCTTTGCCCTGCTCTGCGACACTGTCCCACGGGGGAGAAGCGACAAGGGTGTTGTTGTGAATCGCGGAGGCCAGAATGCTGCCCGCGACGTGAACGGGGCAGCGGCGCCCTCCAGGCTGGCCCACACTACGAGCGGGGCGGGGGGCTGTAGGTGGTAGAGCCGGAGATGCCCCGGCACCCTGTCCCGAGTGGAGCATGGGCAATGGCAATGGCTCTGTCACAGGCACCCTGGCGCAGGGGTACATACAGGCAAAAGCATTTCAGCCACTCTGCCGGGCACAACACTCTCCACGGGGACCCCGAGAGCGTCAGGGGGCAAAGCGGCAGTCCCAAAAAGGTGTGCTTGTGCCTCCATAGGAGATGAACCAGATAACCGAGCCCCGGTGCCCCCACACCCCCGCGCGAATCGTTTCATGTAAGCGCACCCGTGAAGCCGCGTCCTCCCGCGCCGCTGCTGTCGGTGAGGCAATCAGCAGCACAGAGCGTACCAGCTCGCATCTGGCTGCGTGCAGGGTGCGTGTGCGAGCCGAGATAACTGCTCCTCGACCCTGCCGAGGGCTGGCACCCTGCCGACATTGCCTCATCTCGCCCCACAGCCCCCACAACACGTTTGTCTGCCCTCCCTACGGACCAGTGCTGTAGCTGAATCTCCGACCGCCCTGGCACAGGGACATGGGTCGGCTGTCCCACCCTGAGCAGCCCCTGGGACAGCGCTGTCCTGAAGGCTTCCCACGGCAGGGGACACAAGGATACAAAGCGGTTATCCTGCTTTGAAGGAGACACTCAAGTCACCCACCCTATTCTAGCGAGTTGGGTGATGGCACAGAGACCCAGAGCACTGGGCAGGCCTCCCCAGGGGCTCCCTGCCTCCCTGTCCGGCTCACACAGCAAGATCTTCTCCGTTTGGCCCCCATCCAACCAGTACTAGGAATGGCCCTGCTGCTGTTGTGCTCGAGAAGCAATGTCCCTTATCTCTTGGAGCCTGTCTCCCTGCTCTCTGGAGCTGTCCATCTCCAGATACCTTTCTAAGAACTGAGGCTGTTGCCTGCTCTATTCAGAAGCAAGGAGTCAATTTAAAAAAAAACAAATATAAACACCAAAGGTGAGGTGTGCACACACACCACACGCACATGCCGCTTCTGAATCCAAAGCTACTCTACCAGTTGCTTTCATCACCGCGCTTTAATTATAAGGGTGGAGCATTGCAATAAATTATTTCAGTAATCCAGTGGAACAACAACAATTCAGATCTTCCCCCTTTTACCAAGAATCCCTGCCCTGGTTTCCAGAGCACATTTTGGGCTGCTGCCTGGGCCCCATCTGCTTGTCTGCTGGCAAGGCAGCAGGTTTATTAATGGCACCTATTGGGTCAAAACACATGGGCTCCAAAGTCCTTCCTCAGAAAAAGTCACCACCAAAGTACCAAAGAAGCATGTGGGCATTAGTTGAAATTACTTTTAGCTTGCCTCCCAGAGTAGTTTATTCAAGTCACCAGTTAATCCCATTTCTTGTTTCTTGGCCAAACAATAATTAATAGCAAGGCAGTTCCTGCCCCAGACTTTTACAGATAAGTAAGAGAAAATGCCATAGGAGACAGAGTAATTCCTCTTGGTTTTCCCCTTTTCCAGGCAGTTTTGGCATTTGCACCCGTGCTGACTTATTTTGAGAGGCGTCGCCAACAGATCAGCTTAATTTTTACAGCCAATATTTCTTGCAAATGTGGGATATTCCCCAGGAAACTCTTTTTACTGATGCTCCGGTGGGAGGGCGGTGCGGCGGGGAGCGGCAGCATGCCAGGCACCGCAGCAACACAGGCACTGCCAGCGCTGAGTGTGCAGGGAGCCAGCAGTGCGTCACAGGCAGGGCTTTCCTGCTCTGAGCCATGGGATAGGCACAGGGGGTCCCTGCCACAGCCCTGTCAGCCCCTGGGCCACAGGAGCAGACAGTGCATGCACAGCCCGCTGTTGACAGAAGCCCATTTAGGAAACGTGGGTTATCTCCCGCGCCACTACGGCAGACTGTAAAGTCGCTGGCATCTCAAGAGATCAAACAGCAGCCAGGCAAGAGAGCAAACAGAAAGTGGGAAGGGCCACCCACCCAGGTGATGGCTAAAGAGGAAAGGGTTAATGGTTATCCTTGCTTTTGACACATCTGGCAGCAGAGGAATGAGGAGAGTGTCTTGCCCAGCATGGTGTGCCAGAGGTGGCCGCGTCAAAACAAGAGCATTGTTAGCCCTGCCAACACTTCCACAGTGCCATGGCACCCTCCCCAGTGCACAGAGCATGGGTGGGATGGGCAGGGGGACAATGCCCTACAGCACTGCCAGAGGTGGAATTGGTGCCCAGGTTGCTCAGCAGGGCTCCCAGGAGACCCAGAGGGGTCCCCTACCCCACAAAACACTGGGGACTGAAAAACACTTACCCTGCATCCTTTTCTGTGCCATCACCTGGAGTTGGGAGACTGGAGTAAACCCAAGGACTCTCCTTTGGAGCATCTCCAGTGTCCCCTCTCCAACACCACCTACAGCATCACAGCCCAGAGAGCTTCTGCTCCAGTGGGAGGCAAAACCCAAGTCCCAAAAGCTCCACAGGGGACCCCATGAGAGCTGCGGGAGATCCACACCACAGAACACCCTAAACAACGGTGACAATTCAGGGTTATATCCCTGAGAGTAGAAAATTAATCTGGCTGGGTTTTACTCTCTGTCTTCCCCTCTGCATGGTACTGGCCTGCCTAAAGAAGGGTCCAAGAGCCCCCAGACTTGCCTGTACCCCCAAAGCCCCCTTCCCCTCCTGAAAAGAAAAGAGGAACTGAAAATGAAATTAAAGCATAATTCAATCCGGAGCGGGTCCAGAGTAAAGTCATCTGCTCTTATCGTGTGCTGGCAGGCTCTTCCCGCTCCGCAACAAACACAATGTTATCAGGGCACAGAGGGCAGATTCGTTTGCACCGGCCCAGCAAGCTGCTGTGTCCGCCCTGCCTGCCCTGGGGTCTGGGGAGCGCCGGGATGCACGGCCGAGGACCAGGGCTGCCGGGGACTTGGGGAGACCCGAGGCAGCACCCCGGCAGCACCGACAGTGAGCTCAGTCCCCAGGACAGGGTGCTTTGGCTGGAGGCCATATCCAGCCTCCCTGAGCAGCTCTCTGGCCATGGAAGATGGTCAGGTTGCTCCCAGTGAATGTCAGCACAGAGTAAAGGCTACAAAGGGACAGGGTCCGTGAGAGATGTCTTTGCCTGTGGGAATATACACAGCCTCATCCTCCATGGGTGCTGCCCAGCTGCTTGGCCAGGAGGCTGCCGAGCTGGCAGATCTTGGCATCCCACCCCTGGCAGAGCAGCCCACTGGCACCCCCAGACCCTGCACACAGTCCCAGCCCCACTGCATCGCCTGGACCGCATCCTGCTTTGATCTCTGCCTGCTGCCTGGCTGTGCCCTGGTGGCTGCGGGGCCAGTGCAGCCCTCTCCGTCCTTCTTTATATACCCCTGTTATTTTTAACTCTGCCTACGCAAATCCCGAATCCGGAATGAGCAGCGGCCGGGGGCCAAGGGGAAATGGACATGGTGCAAATTTCCTGCCCTTTTTACCTCTCTTCCTCTATAACATGCAGCAACATTTTTCCTCCACTTCTTAACTTTCACTGGTACAGGAAAGCTGAAGCTGAAGGCTCCAGGCTCTGCATAGAGCCGCAAGGTCCAGCACCACAGCGGACGGGGAAGAGACATCCCACTCAGCATGGTGGCAGGAGTTGTCCCTCCCCACAGCACACAGCACAGGCTCCATCAGCAGTGCGATGCGCTGGAGGCATCCGGGCAGCCCTCGCAGCAGCAGCCTCACGTGCAAACACGTGTGCTCACGTGCCAGCCCAGGGGCCCATCTTTCCTTCCCTCTGGCCCGGCAAGTGCTCTGGCCCCAGCCACAGCAGCTGGGACTGGACCACAGCCATGGGAGCCATTCCCTTTTGCCACTCACAAAAGTGCTGGACAAGACCTGTGACACCCCAGCATCTCCAGGAATAACAGCAGGAATTGCTATTTTCCTTGTGAGCAACAAGGAGGAGGAGCACAAGATATTCTTCCAACATTTCTGGTTTAATCTTTAAAAACAAAGCCACAACACAGAGTGTCACAGCGAGTTGCACAGGGAGTTTTGCAGAGGATATCATGGTATGGCTGCAGTGCCCACGGGATGTGCATGTTAGAACCCTTCTCTCACATGCTGGAGATTAATAGCTGTACATCATGTAAAAGCAATTTGTCTACTAAAGTTCCAAATAGCCCAGGTAAACATCTCTGCCACTCTTTTCCAAGCAGTGTCCATCCCTCCTCCCAGCTATAATCTGAGGTATTCAGTCTCCAGTGAACCTGTATTCTCAATGAGTGGGGAAAACCTCTCTTACCATGCACAGAGGCAGGAAAAGTGTGGATGCTGAGGCCGCTGCAGGTCACATCACACCCAATTCCACTCAGATATATGGCATTTGCCAGCCTGGAGAAAGCCTGGCTAGCCCTGGAAGCTGGGCACTGCTGTGGCTGCAGTACGCAAGCACTGCTGAGCCAGTGGGGGAACAATTTTCCAATGGGAGCTGTGGGATAGGGTTGAGTGAAAGGTCTGCACCATGAGTCACTGGCACCCGTGGGGACACAGCTCAGTGTGAGGCAGTGGGGGACAGCCCAGGCAACAGCAGAACAAACAGGGAGATGGAGAACTCTGTGTGGAAACTGTTTTCCAGGTAATTTGGGTTTGTTATTCCTCCAGTGCAGCTATCTGCCCAGAACCCCCACCAGTGTAAATCACATACCATAGCACATTGCATGGAAAACTCATCCTGCCACCATCCCATGCCCCTGGGACACTGCAGCAAGGGCACCACTATAGCACAGGATGCTGAAATTAATCACAGTCAGCCACATGTGGCTGCTGCAGTGGTTTTACAGAAGCAGCCCACAAAACTGCATCCTCCCACCCACAATGCTCGTGGGGTGTCTGGCAGGATCAGTGGCCTCCCTGTGTTGAGAGCAAACCCTTGTGCACTGGCATTACATAGGGTGCTTCATTCTGCTCCAGGAAGTGGCATTTAATTACCCAGCCTCCTGGTAGTAAATAGGTTTCCAACACATTACAAAAGGCTGTATTACATTTTTTTTATCCCCAGCCTTGCTCATGCTCTGCGCCGGTGAGCTCATCCCCTGGGAATACCGTCTCCAAAATAGATTCACTCCCTTGTTGGAAATAATCAAATGGGAATCCAAGCTGCTGAGCCCAAGCCCAATTCCTCCCTTTGTTCTGGGGCTCTGGCAGCGAAGGGGTTCGGAGCAGGGTGACAGGAACTCGCCTTCTTTTAATTGAACTCCGATGATGAAACAATCAACCAAACGATTTAGAAATGTGCATCCAGTGAGATCATCAGGAAAACTTCTCCACAAAGGGGCCTGGGGAAAGGAAGGTGCAGTAATCCACCTGCCCCAGCCGCTTCGGCAGGCCTCACTGCATGGCACAACGTGGCACAGCATGGCATGGTGTGTCACAGCCACTCAGTGCCTCTTGGGCTACCTTGCTGTGGCTTCATGCCAGTAGCTGCCTCACTATGTCCAAAATGGGGAAAGAGTACAGCTAGACCTGTCCCAGTAAGGACATCTGCTCCCATGGGAGATTTATCCTCCTTGTTCCCAGCCCCAGCCCATCCTTAGCTACTGGGCACTCATGTATACCAAGCCAGCACCGAGGGGTAGTGCTGCCGGTCTCTACTCCCAGACTCACTGCAAGTGCTGCCACCCAGGCATTTCTAGGACAAGATTCCATGATATTGTGGGGGAAAATCCCTCCCAGCCCCACAAGCAGTGCCTCTCTGGGGATTTCCATTTCTTGCACCCTTTCCCCAGCTTTTTGTAGCCTGTTGGGAGGGGAGCCACCCGGGAAGGGCTGGCATGGCTCCCTGGCCCCAGCTGCGCCACTGGGGCTGCCCCGGCTTCCCCAGCCCAGGGCAGTGCACGCTCCAGCTTGGCATGTGGCAGGCACTAATTTTGGCCCAAAGGGTTTCCCTTCAGCAGACTCTGCCGTCAGGGTGGTTTTGAAGACAATCTTAGCCAGAGTCTTCCTTCCTCGACTGCCAGCAATCCGGAGCTAGGCTGGTGTGTTTGTGTTGTGTGTACATGTGTGTGTGTGTATCTCCAAACCGCAACAAATACTTCATATTCGTTTTCTTTCTTTCCCTTTTTTTTTTTTTCCCTCCAAGCCCTTAGCTGCGGTATTTAAATAGTAGGTGTGGTCCCGGTGCTGTGTGCCAAAACCAACACCAGTTCCAGAGCAGATAACCCTGTGAGCAAACGCAGCAGCGAAACCACACTGAACTGCTGGGAGAGCTGTACCGGGATGGGCAGCGCTGCTGGCTGTGGCCGCTGCATGGCCCTGTGGGCAGGCTGGCAGCAAGCAGGCACAGTGGCCACATGGCTCCCTGGCCCAACACAAAAGCTCAGCCAAAGGGGCCAGGTAAAGGGAGGAGGTGGTGGAGTCAGCACATCCAGCTGAAGAGCCATGCACTAGCTGTTCACTGTGTGCAGCCAGGAGTTGTTTGGGATGGACCCAGATGGTCTTTTGGAGTTTGTTTTTTTATAAATCAAGGCAAAACTTGTTACTTAATCATCTATTTTCCATGTTATAAACAATCAAAAAGATTTGTTTGTTAAAAAGGCTGCATTTCTCTCCCAAAAACGTAGACTGTGAGCAAGTGGGAGAAGTCCCTCCAATGTTTTAAAAGCAGTTCGCAAAGAAACTTTCTTACGCCCTGATGTTTTTCTCATCCAAGCTGAAAGCCCTGAAATATGGTGAACGTCATGTATTTCAGCATGAGTCACCCAGAGAGAACCAGCTGCGTCACCTTCCCTGGCAGAGCTGGCTGTGCCTGTGTGTACTGGGGACAGTGGGCATGAGGGGACCCCAGGGGGCTCTTTGTCCAAGGATGGATAGAGATAAGTCCATTCAGGCAGGAGAGGACTGAAGAAGGATTGCTGCAGACCCCTAGCTGGAATGCCATCCTCCCCTTCCCTGGGGCAACTGCCATTTGTGGGGATGGAGAGGTGTTGCCTTGGAGTACCCATGAAGTTTTGAAGATTTGTGGTGTGAGCATAATCCCCAGGAAGTCTGCAAACTCATCCAGAGGGGAGTGTGCACACACTGCCCCAGGCAGTCAAGTGAGTGAGGGCCACAGTGCCCCAGCTCCAGGACAGCCTATGCCTCGCTACTGGTGTCCCCCCAGAGCAGCACCCACATCCAAAAAGACAAAGGAAGATCCTTATTACAGCCTTCAATCCCCCAGCTTTCCACAGGGCTGGCAGGGCATCATGTTTCTTGAGGGGGTGGTTCTCATAAGTTTTTGCTCCAGATGGGACCTATTTGCTTTCTGCAACCTGTGGGCTAGTGGGCCAATGTCCTGGGACAGAGACTAGGGGAAGCCTGAGCTTTTCCAGACCTGGCACTCACATCCCACTGTCCTCCTGGCTCCCTGGGTGGCTCTGGTATGGCATACCCTGTTTGCTCCTGCCCTAAGCCAGTGCCTTGTGGGAAGTAGCCAGAAAGGGCAGTGACATCCCATAATTATGGTCCCAAGCAGAGATCACTCAGGTGAACGGTCCCTGGAACACTCATCTGCTGCAGACAATGCCAGGACATGGGGATGCTCCTCTCCAGCTGAAGTCCAACACCCTGCCCTGAGGATGACCAGGGATAAGTGTCCCCTGGCTGGATAAGTGTCCCAGACAGGGCCTGGGGGTGGCCACAGGCTGCTTGTCCCTGGGCTGAGCTGGTGCACGGCGTGTGGCACAGCCAGCACCCCGCTCCCTGCCTCCCGGCCCCACCGCAGCTGCAGCTGGAGAGGAGCTGGCCGGGCGTGCAGCGCTCAGCCAGCAGCACAAGGTGCACAGCAGGGCAAGATCCACCCCGCCCCTGGCAGAGGAGGAGGGTCCTTGGCAGACAAGGTTCTATTTGAAAACCCACAGCCAAGCCGGCTCCCTGCCCGACCTCAGCGCGTGTTCTGGCTACGGGCAATCCGCCTCGAGCCCAAACCCAACCTCTAGTGGCCTCCATTTTCCCTGGCTCCATCTTCCCTGCCCTGCCTCAGTTCTGCTTCGCCACTGCCTCCCACATGCCAGCTCAGTGTGGTGTCCCGTGGCTCCCCAGGGACCTGTTGGCCCCACTGGCACGTGTCCCAGCGTGGAAAGGAAAATAAAGTTCGGATGTCACCTCCCCAGTCAAGAGTGGAAAAATCTTTCCCAAAAAACACCCTTTTAATCCTTCACTGAGCATAGCCAATGTTGGAGTCCCCAGCCCCACAGATTCACAGCCAAACAGGGAATTTTCCACCTACATCAAAGCAGAACCACGTGGTTTTACAGGAACGGACATGGAGGTTGTGTCCTGTGCACCTGCCCGGCTGTTTTCTTGTTTTGGAAAATTGCAGTGACCACGAGGGACTGTGCAGGATACTGAAGTCCCCTGCTCCACACCATGTTGTTTCAGTCCCTCCTGCCCCCTAGCAGTGCCCTATGTACTGTGAGGTGTAGGGAGCCTGGGGGCTTTCCCAGAAATTACCCTAAATCCATGTCCCCTCCCAGACCCTTAAAATGAATGAGGCCTGACTGAACTCATGGCACATGTGATAGTGAGGAGGCTGCTCTGCCTACAGCATGGGAAGAACTGAAGGGGGTGGAGAGGGGATCTCAGGGGTTTAAAGCTGTAAGTATACCCCAACCCACTGCTGCCCCCCATGCATGACCCTGCATCTCTCCTTCTGTTCTGAATGGGAGGGTGCTGGGGGGCAGCGGGAGTTTCTAAGGGGCTGAAGTGAAGTTCTGTTGCACTGCAGAGCTCTCTCCATGGAGCTGGAGACTCCACAGGACAGTTTGTTGGGCTGTTCCTGGGTCAGTGGGTGAGGGATCACATGGGGAGAGCCCAGCCTTGCATCCCAGGCTTTCCCCAACACCAAGCCCTTTGCAGAGCCTGCCCTCACAAACTTAGAGACCAGGGGTAGGGGATAGGATCCATGGGTTTGTGGGCAGCCCGCCCCCCACCCATGACTGCGACATCCTAGTGGCCCAACCTCGCTCTTAGCCCTTAGTTGGATTTAGGAAGCCAGGATGCCCCTAAAATTACTTGAACCCGGCTTTGCCCCCGCGAGCCTGTTCCAATTCACTTGGTGCACAAGGGGCCACCACGGGCACAGGGACTTGGGGGTACCCGGTCATGCCTGGTTACCTCCCCCACCGCATCTGTGCCCTGGGCCGGGGAATCGCTCCTCCGGTGTGGATCAGGTGGCTGTACCTTCCCGCTAGCCCAATCTGATGCACTTCAAAGCCCGGCAGGAGCACCGGCCGCCTGCCCCGGGGACATTAGTGTCAGGCAGGGGGACATCCAGGCAGCCCCGGCTGCCGGTGGGGATGGTAGGAGATTGCTCTGGGAATCTGCACTTCCCATAAAGGGGCTGATTCCGGGAAGGAACTCCGGACTGGAGCCATCAATGGGACCATTACGGGCCACTCCAGCCATCTGGAAGTTTTAGTCTCCAGCGGGGTCTGCTTCCACGGAGGGTGATGTGTGGGGGTTCTTCTGCCCTCCAAGTACACAATTGCAGGGTCATTTGCATCTAAAATGGGAGCTGGGCCCTTTAGCGGCTCCTCTGCTCCTGATAGGGGCCGGGAGCCTGCTCGGGCACTAAACCCGTTAATGCAATCAGCGGTGCTGGGCTCTGCACATCAAAGATCCCCGGCTCCCTTATAGCAGCCTCCCGGCCACAAACCTCCCCTCGGCCACCTTTCATCACTGCAAGAGTGGCTGTCACCCCTCTCCTGGGGAGCCCTGGCTGGGGGAAGTCCAAGGAACAGGGATGATGAGGGGCCACCAGGCCTCCTTGAGTGCAGGATGGGGTCACTGCTGCATCCTTGCCTGCACCCTTTTCACAGAATCGTAAGATTATTTGGGTTGAAAGGGACCTTAAAGACCATCTAGTTCCACCCTGCCTGCCATGGGCAGACACCTTCCACTAGAGCAGGCTGCTTAAAGCCCCATCCAGCATGGTCACTCCCCCACTGCTGTACTTTGCTTCCCTATAGGACTTCTTTTGTCCCCATTCATGTTGAGGAGGAACAGAACCATGGAGAGACTGGGGAGGGGGCCACAGCCCCCACCACTGACCTGAGGGAACCGTGGGGCCAGCACAGGACAGGAGCACCCACAAACACTGACTCATTAATGGGGTTACAAATAATATCGGAAAGGAAACTGGCTGAGGCAGCCCTGCCCCACATTCTCTGCACCAGGGAGTGGCACCATCTTCATCCCACTGTAAGGTGTCCCTAGAGAAAGGACTGGCAGCCCTGGTGCCACATACCAACAGGGAGAGTACTGCTTGGCATCCATGTAACAGGGTGCTGGATGCTGGAGGCTCAGCTGAGTGGTTCAGCCAGCCCCTCAGGGTGCCCTGCCTGGGGCTGCTACATCCCCCAGGGTGTGCTTGCAGACCAACCAGCATCTCCTCCTCTTGGGAAAGTGCTTTCCTCCTTGTTCATCCTCTGCACCCCCAGGGTCACCACAGAGAACCTTCCCTGGGAGCAGAGAGGACACTGCCCAAGGTGGTATCACACTGCACCTGCGGGCAGGACAGACCTGAGCCATCCCTGAATCCAGAGGCATGCGCTGGGTACTCCCACACCACAGGCTGGTGGCCCTGATCCTCCTGCTCAGGCAGACCCTAGAGCACCCTTGTGTCACTGGATAACCCTTCCCACAGGCAGGTTCTGGAAACCACGTCCTCCCTGGATGGCTTCTGGCTACAGCTCTGCTCAATCCACAGCAGGGTCTCGCTCTGCTGAAGGGACAGCACAGTGCTCTTGGAGGGACATGAGGACACCTCCTCAGATGCACAGGGGTGCTGGCTGTGCTGGCTGGGTGCCATGCAGGGCGCTGGCCCAAGGCTCCTGGCCAGCAGTCGCTGCTCATGGCAAACACAGCTGCTTCCCCATCCTTCTCCATGCCCGGCTCCTGGCGCCAGAGCCTGTTGCCATATGGTGCTGATGTGTACACAGAGCCTGGGTACACACAGTGTGCCAGGAGCACTCCCCTGGGGTCTGCCTGGACTCAGGGGGGCACAACACCCTCCAAATGGCTGCACCCTTTGGCAAGGAGCGGGGTGGAGGCTCTCAAGTGCCTGTACAAGGGATGGGGACTCGGCTGAGCCATGTCTGATCTGGCCTGCTGGAGATGGGGATGGGCTCCTGGCACGGTCAGGAGCTGCTTCCCCCCATGCTGGTGGGGAGCTCTGGGGGCACAGTGGTGTTTTTTCATGGTTTTTTCATGCCTGCTGGTGGTTTGGTGTTCCCAGTGCAACCAGTGGGATGCCAGGTGGCTGTGGCGGTCCCACCCTGGCAGGGAAAGCGGGCAGTGACTCACTACCCTCACCAGCCCTGCCTGCTGGGTGACTCCTCCTGCAACCCATCCCACTGCTATTGCCAGTCCCTGCTCCCTCTATGGGCACAGATCTTTTGGCTGGCCTGGCTGCCACCCATGGGGGACAATCCCTGAGCCAGGGGGACCCCACACCCCATGGCCAAGGCTGCCATTGACACCCTGTTCCTGTGCCCTAGCTTGATGGTGCCAGATTCAGGACAGGGGGGAAAGAAAGTCATCCTCCACTCCTTTTTCCCTGTTTTTCTGCCCTCTCAAGGGGAATTCCCAATGTCTTCCACAGGGTCCCTCCATCTTCCTGCTCCCAGCCAGTGCATGGGACAGGGAGAAGGGGAGGCCTCTCAGGACTGCTGTGGTCCCCAGGGCAGTACCCGGGGCTGAGCTGAGTGCTACTCAGCCAACACCTCACTCAGCTGCCCCAGGGTTCACAGGGATGTGTGTGCATCCTGGGGGAAGGATGCAGGCAACGTTTGCATGCATCCAGGGAGAACGGAAAGTCATGTTGGGATGTGTCCCAGTTGTGAGTTGCCATTTTGGGAAAGGGGCTGTGGGTGTGGGAGGGGCAGATGGGCCCGGTAGGGGTGAGGCAGTAGGCAGGAGGTGGGGACAGGACTGGCTTTGGAACCCTCCCCAGAGGTTCTGTAGAGTTTAGTTCCCTGCACAGCTGTTGTGGCAGCAAATGGGTCCCTAAAGAGCAATAGCCTCCTGCAGCGTGTGATGTGCTCTGCTCTTGCCACATCCAGGGTGGCAGCAAGCCCAAGAGGAGCCCCTGAGTGTGCATGGGGCTTGGCCCCTGCACACTGATTGCAGCAGGGAGGACGCGGGATGATGCCCAGGGTCTGGCAGGAGCAGGCTGGGGGCTGGGGCCGCGTCCTGCCTGGCCCAGCTGTCCTGCACGAGTCCTGCAGGCACTCAGCTCCTAGCCAGGACCCACAGGCTGCAGGAGCACTGATGCAAAGACAAGAATACAGAGGGCACCGATGCTTTGCTTCTCCCTGCACTCCCATGGCTCAAGATTCATTGCACAAACCAGCGCACGGAGTCAAGGACCCCAAAAGCAGCGCTCCAGAGATGTGTGGGGTGACAGCACAGGTGATGATTGGGAGCTGCAGAAGATGTTGGGGTTGGTGGAAACTTGTGGGGTAGGCAGGGAGAGGTAGGAAGCTGGACATCAGCTCTGCTGGGTGGTGGTGATGGGGAGATTACAGTTTGGTTTGCATTTTTGGGGGTCTCCCTGCAGCCCTGCTGGGAAGCTGGGAAGTGAGGGGAGGAGCAGAGGGATCAAAGAAGTGGGGGAGTGGAGAAGCTCGTGAGTTGTGGGTCATTATCTGCTATTAACATCTGTAATCTCCCAAGAGCAAACTGAGATTTACAGCCTGTTATTAGGCTGTTACTCAACCTGTTGTGCAACAGCTCAATTTAAAAAAAAAAAAAAACAACCTGAACGTGATTAATAGCCTGCTAATAAGGGGGAAATCTCTCCTATTTAATTCAAACAGCCTCTGCCTAGGCACTCCAGGAAGGTATGGGCTCTCAGCCCAGGTTCCCAGCCTGGCTGCTGGACTCCTGCTGGGATTCACCCGGGAACTGACAGTGGATGGATATCCTGGGGGGTCGGTGGGTGCTGCTCCCCACCACAGATCTGGACTCTGAGTTCCCAAAGGCATCGGGGTGCAATTGTAACCTCCTCCCAACACTGCCTCAGTGCAAAGGGAGCACCAAATAGTGCACCTGGCCATTCTCTGTGGTCACCCTCTGGAAGAGGTGGAAACTCTGAGTCAGCTGCGGTTCTTATCCAGGCATCTCACCTTTTCTTTGGCCATGACTTGCACCTGAGTCACTTTGACCCCACAGCTTCCTGCCCTTCCGCCTTTCACTGCCTGTGGTCCAGAGGGTGCTCTCTGTCCCCAGATGTTCCTAAGTGCTACAGCTTCACCTCTTGACTCTCACCTCCATTTCCAGACATCCAAACCAGCCCTCCCTGTAAACACCTCCATGGCCTTGAGACCACGCCACTGGGAGTGCTCCCTGGTTCCTGAACTCCTCTGCTCCTGGGACTTTGTTTCTTCAAATTGTCCCTTCTTAGGAGAGGAGAAGCAGTGTCACATGGCTGTTCCCCTCAAATCCAGTCTCTGGACACTATGTGCACCCCACTGAGATCCCAAGGACTTGTCCCTTGTCCAAGATGGGGTCTTCAGCACAGACTTAAGTAGAAGAGAAGATGCCAACAGACCCACTTACATTTTGCAGCCTGGATTCAGCCCATGCCACTAAGTCAATGGCCTCGCTCAGCCAGCGTTTGACCCAGTGACTGAGCACCATGGTTAATAGGATTTGCAGCCGGCCTCGTTCCTGTCCCTGCAGCCAGCCCAAGTCCTGCCTGTGATCCTGGCATGCTTCAGGAGAGCTGCCATCCAGGATCCACCTCACTGGCATTTTCCTCTCCCTGTGGCATTAAATCCCTTGGCCACTTCCCTTTGGACACACTCTGGCCCTGCCCAGAGGGACTCACAATCTCTGCCCTGAGTGAAGAATTTGGCCACGCAGGAGCTGCTGCTGTCACCATCCCTGGCTGAAGGCAACATCACCTGCAAATGCCGGTGCTTCTGGTCTTGCCAGCAGTAGCTGGTCTCCAGGGCCATTCTTTGCCTGTCCTGGGCTGGTTGCAGGCAGCTGGGATGAAAGAACAGCCCAGGCCACCTCCAAATGACACCCAGGGAGGACTAAAGTGTCCCTGGGCAGCTTTTTCCAGCATCCTGGTTTCTGTTTGGGAGAAAATACCCCTGGGGAGGGCTGGGTTGTTGTACCACAGGGTAGTGTGGCCACAGACAGCATCCACGGGCACCAGGGCAGTGGCACATCACATGGGGGGACAAAACCATAGAGTTGGGGTCCCTACTCTCCACACCTGCCCACCCTGCAAGGCCAGGCAGCATCTGCTCACCCAGCCCACGTGCTGGTGATCACCACTGGAGCTGCCACCCACCATCACCTCCAGCACAGGGCTGCAGTGGGCCGGGGCTTTGTTGGTGGCCCCTGGGCCCCCAAGCATCCTGTCTGGTTGCTGCTGTGGGACGTGTGGGCAGCCACACTGTGGCAGCTTCCCTCAGGCTTGCTCAACGCTGCGTTGGAGGGCGAGCTGAGCCCGTCCTGGCCGCGGCCCACGCGGGTAATGAGGGCCCGGCAGTGCCTCGTCAGCAGCGCCCCGGCTGCCCCGGCCTGCGGCCCTCACCCAGCGCGGGCACGCGGCACCAGGCCGCCCGCAGGCCCAGCCCTACCTGCTGCTCACGTGGCACTGCGGCCAGGCTGCATTTTCCACATTCTGCCCCGCTCTGAGTCATCCACACCTCTGCTGCCAAAACCTGTACCTGTGCCTGGCTGTGCCAGCAGGCAGGGCTGGCTCCAGTGGCCATGTATGGCTCCATGCAAGGTGAGGGCACCTATCCCTGTGTGTTTGCTCCAGGGCACTCTCCCCTGCCTCAGAGATGAGCTTCCCAACCTTGGCCCCAGGAGAATTGCAGGAATGCTCCTGCCTTGCTCTGGGGAAGCTTTGGTGCTGGAGGTCCTGCACCCCATGGGGAAAACCCACCTTTGTACCCTTTGCCCCAGGCACCTTAGAGAAGGGGTTTGCATCCTCTGCCACCATTCCCCAGCTCCAGGCACTGCGTCACTAACCTGCTGCTGCCTCCTGTCCCAGCTCACCGTGGTGCTTGACTCTTTCAAAGAGTGCAGCAGTGCTGCCAGCAACCTCACCCTGCCGGCAGCCAGCTTGCCCTGCCCCAGCCCCTGCTCAGCTCCATGTGCACTGTCCCATGTCCCCATCCAGACATGCCAGTAGTGAGTGCCACCCCCCAGCTCTAGGCCTGCACTGGCATTTGCAAAAGTAGCCACAACCAGGGCTCAGGCACATGGGAAGCACTTGACAAGAGGCACTGTGTGCTGGCTGTGGTAGTGGGGTGCAGAGGCAGAGATGTGTGGGGCTCCCACCCACAACGCCCTGGCAGCACCTTGGCATGCTCAGTCAGCAAGGACTGCACATGCCTCTCCTGTCACCTGGCTCTTCAATCCACTGTGGAGCCTGGCACAAATATGCCAGAGATTGCCAAGACCTAGCACCAGAGCAATGTGTGACCCCCAACACAGATGTGATTCCACCCCACCGTGGTCCTTTGGCTCATACCGGTGCCAGCGTGTGCAGTGACTTTGCCAGGCCATGGCTGAGCCCAGGACAGTGTGGTTGCATGGCTGAAGGAGTCTGGGTGATCAGCACAACACAGCCCCCACCAGCCCCACAGTGACACAGCCCCTGGGGAGCAGCCAAGAGGGGAAGCAGTGTGAGTGCTGGATGTACGGGAGCATGGGGATGTGTGTGCTCTGTGGCTGTCCACAGCGGTGGGCCATGTGTCCATATCCCCGTGTGATGTGCAGGCACATGTGAGCCCAAACTGAGCCCATGTGGCTGGGGGCAAGGAAAGGAGTGAGGTGAAGGGGGCTGGTGAGTGGGCACATGGAGGTTGGCATGGGGAATGTGGGGGGATACATGGTGTGGGGTCTGGGCTCACCCAGGCATGCATGGATATGGTGGGTGTGTATGTGTAGGGCATGTGTGGGCATGTATATACATGTGCAGGGTGTGCATACGTGTGAGGGGTGCACATGCATTCCCATGGGGGCATTTTTGTGGTGCAGATACATGGGGGGGATACTGATGTATGCACAGCATGTCTGGAGGGGTGTGGGAGGCCCGTACAGGCCTGTGGGGTCTATGTCCGGGCATGTGCCTCACTCCTGGGTGGTGGGTGGGTGTGTGTACACAGCATGTGCACTGCAAGGTGCACACAATGTCAGGTGTGTGTCTGTCCACCTGTGCCACACATAAACATGGGCAAGTGTCCACAGCAGCAGCTCCCAGCACTCAGCAGTGTTCCAGGGAGCATCGCTGGCTCATTCAGTGCCAGCAGCCAGCAAGCTCTCGTGCAAGCAGGTGGCTGGGGAGCAGCCCTGAGCCCTTCCTGGTGCCTCTCCCCAAAGCGGTGGCTCCAAGCCGTGACACAGGGGCCAGGCTGTCTCTTTCCGGCTGTTTCCCAGCCTGTCAGGCCAGTCGTGTTGGGTCTTGCTGCGATTTCCCGGATGGTTGCTTGGCACCTTCCTCTTCCCCATCCGGATGGACAAGTTCCTGGAGCACCAGGCTGGGGCAGCACATCTCCTTGGCTCCTGCCCTGCCTTTCCACCTGCGTGCCCTGGCTTCAGAATCCCTCCCCAGTGCTGGCTAGCTCCCTGCCTGGGTGATTTGAGGGGGTGGTGAGGCAGCGGGGCTGCGGGCGGGCCCTGAGTCAGGCAGGGCGGGAGGCACAAAGGGGACAAAGCTGCCGCCTCTGCCGGAGCTTGGGGCGGCGGGACTGGCTGGGCCAGTCAGGCTCGGGCGGGCGCCGCTCGCTCTCCGCTGTGGCTGTGGGACGTGCCGGGAGCAGCAGCACCGGTGGGCATGGGTACCTCTCGGGGCTGGAGCCTGGGGGGAGGTGCCCAGAGGGGCTGGGCAGCAGGGCAAGGCCTGCTCGGGGCTGGGAGCTGGGCTGGGATTGCTCCAGTGAGCTCGACTCTCCCTCCCACTGTGCAGGATGGCACCGGCCATATGGGGATGCTCAGCCTTGGGGACAGGCCAGATCTCACGTTGCCCATGGAAAATCCCTTCCTTGCCCGGAGCCACTCGCAGCTCCATGCCAGGGGTAAGGATGCAGTTTTGAGCAGAGGGTGTAGCCCCGGCCACAGGCAGGCTCGTGGAAGCCTCTTGCCGTGCTGAATCCTGCTGTGCCTTGCTGTTCCTGCAGCCTGCCCAAGGTAACTCTCACCATGCCACCACTCCTACCCTGGCAGCAGGACAGCTCACATGCCTGCTCGCCCACCCCTCCTTCTGCACATGGGAAAAGTGAAGCAGAGAGTGTGTTAGAAAAGACATGTTGGGTTAAGCCCTGGAGAAGCTGTGGGCACTGAGCCATCAGCCCTGCCCAACCCCACACACTGCAAGAGCATCCTTTGGGGAGAGCTGGAATGTGCAGCTCAGGTACTGTGGTAATGCCAGACCCATTTCAGCATCCCCAACAGGCAGGGGACAGCCCTGGGCACATGTCCCTCAAGCCATGCTAAGCTGTGGTTCTGTGCCCTCCTGGCCACATGGGCTCTTGGCTGGGGCAGGGGAAGTGCAGGCCCTCAGGCATTTGGAGCTGTTCAATTTATTCCCACAACCTGTGATTAGCATTGCTGGCAGGGTCTGTAATTACCCACAGCTCTTTGTGGCAGGAACATGGTCCTGGGGAGACAATCCCCCTGCAGGGAGCCAGTGGGACCCCCAGGCTAGAAGTCCCCTCTGATACCCTGTGAGACCCAGGGGCTGCATTCCCATTGGAGGGAAAAAGAGTTTTCTTCATTCCTGGTATTTCCAGGAGCCCTTTGGCTGTGGTGTCCCACCAGCCACTGCACAGCAGGAGCAGGAAGCAAATGAAATGGGGATCACTGGCTTAGCCCAAGGGATGCAGGAGTGGGGCTGACCAGCACAACTGCTGACTCAGAGCCTCCTCCCTGGCAAGCAAGGCCAGACCTAGGAGGGACAGAGCCCCTCAGTGCCCAGAGGCTGGGCCACTGAGCTCTGCTCTCCATCTCTAATGAAGTCCTTCCCACCCCTGCCACAGACATCTGGTTAATGAGCCCTGTAGTTCCTGCTGGGAAGGTGCTGGGACCTTGTTCTTCTGTGGCTGTAATCCTTCCCAGCCTGGGCTCCTACAGCCTGTCCTGCATCCTCTCCTGGCTGGCAACTGGAGGGTGAGGAAGCACCAGCCATAGGGGACCCAGACTTCAAGGCTATTGGCAAGTCTGGGTGCCCTAGCAGAGCCAGGATTTGTCCATCTTGTGTGGTCCCATCCAGCCCCATGAGTATCTTGGGGTATGGCTCGGGGGAGGGTCATGTTGGAGAGACCGAAAGGACCTTGTGGACCCACAAGGCAGTAGGGTGGAGGTGCAGGGATGGGGCTGTGGGAAGGGCCAGGCTGCACCCTTAGCGCATATCTGGGATGCAGGTCTGCCACTGCAGCCAGTGGCAGGGGCCTGCTGTGGTGTAAGGGAGCCAAGTGCATTGCCCCAGAAGGGACAGCAGCAATATTCATCACTGGAGGAACCTATTCCTGAGGGTGTCAGAGCCTGGCACACCTGTGCACAGGGCTGTACATGCCTGGCACACACATACAGGGATGTGCAGATTCCCTGAAGCAGCATGTGGGCAGGTCCTGCAACCCCTCTCCTGGCTCTAGTGCCATCAGATCAGTGTCCAGAGCAAGGGTCCAAACAAACCTACCATGTTCCTGTTGTCCCCCACATTGTCCCAGCAGAGCCTTCACCCCATGAGTGATGCTTGCCTGGGGCCAGGACAGGTAGAGCAGGATCCCTGCTCTGGCCTGTCATTTTGTCTCTAATTGGATACCCTGCTGTTCCCCTTGGTCAGGACTGAATGAGGGCTGGCTAATGAGGAGAATGTGATTAGCAGGGCAGGGGGCTGGCTCTGGGCACAGGAGGTTAACCTGGGCCAGGTAATGACAGGCTTTTGTCCCCTCTGGTCCTGCTTCCAACAGAGGCAGGAGGATGAGGATGCCCTGAGCAAGGAGTGGGTACCAAAGGGCTGAACTCAGCAAGTCCTGGCTGTTCCCACTCCTCTGTAGTGTCCTGCTAAGGGGATGCTTCAGCTGCCAGAGCCTGACTGGAGACCTGGGAGTCCTGGCTCCAGTTCAACTGCCCAGACCCAGTGTGTCAGCTGTGGGGACATCCCAGCACTGTCACCCCCAGGCCTGAGGATCCTGTTCCCAGCTGGGAAACTCATCCAGCTATCAGGTCTTGTCTTGGGACACCACATTTCTAGTGGCCAGGGATGGGACAGATGCCTGGACAGCAGGCTCCAATTCACTTCGGCCCTGGGCCACAGTGCCACGGGCTGCAGAGGCACGTTGGGCCAGCTGCCCCCTGCACTGCTCACCTGTGCAGGTGCCAGCATGGGGACACATCAGGCAGCACTGTTTGGGAGACACGTTGGAGCCCATGGATGCTGGGAGCCAGGAACAGGGTCTGGTTCTTGTGTGGGCTGAGCTGGGCGTTGTACTTGGAACCAGGAGAAGAGTAGGACTGGCTCCCACTCCTGTGCATGCTGAGGGTGTCTCAGGCCTCGGGGGAGGGATGTGAGGGTCCCCACTTTAACCAAGGTCACACAGCCAGTGCTTGGTCGTACCTCAGCCCTGCTGGGGTCTTGCACCCTGTGAGGCTGCAAGGATGTGGGGAACCCAGGATGGACATGGTGTGCAGAGGCAGGACCCTGCAGTGGGAGCCTGGTGCAGCCAGCCCATGGGAGAGGTGCTGTGCCTGCAAGCTGGCAAGCAGCAGAGTGGAGAGGCAGACAGATTGCGTGCGACAGGCCGAGGATAATTCACCGCTCCTGAAGAGAGAAATCTTCCACCTGGAAAGGAATCTGCCCCCTCCGCCCTCAGCCCAGGAGGCTGCAGGGCCCAGAGGGGCAGGGAGGGGTGTGCAGGTGGGCTGCTGCACTGTGAGCCTGGACAGGCAGGGCAGGCAGCACCCTGCACTGGGCAGGGCACCCGCAGCGCTGCCATAGCTGTGTGCGTCCCCTGTGCCCCACCGACACGAGTCCTGACTCTGATGGGACACTGGGGAGGAAACAGGTTGGTGCCAGCTGCTCATCCACCCGGCAGCTGAACATGCACACCCAGCACAACCAGCACTGTCCCTATGCTGGGTGCACGTGCTGGAATGAGCTGTGGGTGCTTCTTGATCCCACCAGCTCCTGGCCACTGACAGCCTGGAACCAGCAATTCCTGTCCTGGCACACAGGTAGGGGGGAACATGATACCAGTGGGATGCTTAGAGGCCTCAGCATGGTGCAGTACAAGCACTGCTTTGGAAAAAGGCTGTGCCAGGCAGTGCTGACAGGGCTGGGAGCCAGAGTGGCTGGAGGGCCCATGGGGAGGGTATGGCCTGCGTGCCCCAGCCCATCACTGCTGTGCTAGGGAAGCTGGCTGCCTGGCAGGCCCTGGCATGAAGCAGCGTCTTTGCTGAACTCCTCTCGTGTCTTAGCATCTCCCAGGAGAGGCAGCGTGTTCCTCTCAGGGTGTCCTGGCCTTCAGGCTGCTGAGTACACACAGACACGTGTGTGTGTGTGTGTGTGTGTGTGTTCACATATGTCTGAGCATGAGCATTCTGGCTGTTCACGTGACACATCTTCAGTCAAGGCTAATTAGGTAGTGAGCTGATCAGCAAATGACCCTGAAAGCATTGGCTTTCTGGGGACAGCAAAGGAGACAAATGAGGATCAGTGAAGGCACATGCTCCCCCATAACATCCCTCTCAGCCACACCTGAGCCACAAGCAGCCTCACGCCAGGGTCTCCTGGGGGAGGATTCTCCCCACCTTCAGCCAGGTACATCCATCCCTGTTGTCCTTGTCTCCAGCTCTCTGCCTCGTTGGGAAACAGGCTAAGATGATGGGGACAACATGCCAGCAAGGATGCTGGAGCAGGCTGCTAGCAAGGGGAAGGCTGGGCACCTATGGAGGTGGCCTTTGGTTCCCCGGGATGGACAGACACACCAGAGGGACACGGGGACACCCTGCTGAGCTGAGAGCAGAGGTGGCTGCGCCAGGCACCCTACCTGCAGTGGGTGGGACTGCAGCAGTGTGAGCAGTCCTTTGCCCAGCACTGTCACACTCCCCTGCTGGTCCCCGTGTCGCCGCGCCGTCCTGTCCCGCACAAACATTCCCTCACTCCCGGCATGGTAAATATTGTTGCAGGGCAAACAGTGAATCAGCCCTCTTTGTTCGAGTGCTGCTGGCAGCCCCATCTTGTTCGACTGCTGTTTAATGACCCTCCAGTTGTGTACCCTGGAGGTACTCATTAACCTTGGGCTGCAGATGGTGAGGAGGATGGACCTGAGCTAGCCAGGAATGGTTTGAAAGTGCTGGGGAGCAGCTCTGAGCAAATTCTGGTGACCTTTTACCAGGAGCGGATGTGCCAGAGGTTTCCCCTCACACCTCTGCAAGGTGCGGCCAAGCTGCTGACAGCTCAGCCTAGCCACAGGATGACGTTCTTATCAGAGCCCTTGAGTTCTACTTTATTTTCTTTCCTGATCCTCCTCCCCAAGCTGTTGGTGGAGGAATGGGAAGGGAAAGTGAAGAAGCAATTGTGTGGTACTTAGTTGGCAGCTGGGGTTAAATCTTGACACCGCCTCACAGTATAGCACAATGGGGCTTAACTTTAGAGCATCCCCCTTCAGCCCAGTCCATGTTGCTGACACAGTTGTGGGATGCAGAGAAGATGCTGGCTCTTGTAAAGGGATGCTCCAGCCCCTGTGAGCTACAGGAGGGTTTCAGAGGCCTCATGATGGGAGCTGTGGGTAGGAAGGCTGTGCAGGATCATGTTGGTTGAGGACCATGAAAGTGAACAGTGGGACATCCTGAGATATGCAGGACGCAGAACAGGGGCTGGAAATGGGTAATCCAGGAACAACTAGGAGAAACATGGGTGCTGAGCCCGTGGGAGCCTTCTGCCACTGCTGAGGAGCTGCTTCTGCCACTCTGCCTGGTCCTGACCTCCCATTCATGTGTTCCTGGCTCTCTGACAACACCTCGAACTCCACCCCACATTGTAGTCTGGTTCCTTCCCCCCAGTGTGGTCACCCCTAATGGTGGCAGTGGCTCTTGTCCCACAGTGGTCCCATGGTGGTCAGTGTCCAAGTGGCAGTGCCAGCCCAGCCCAGGACACTCCATGCACTAGCTCTGGAGCTAGGCCCAGGATGCCTCAGGGTCCCCAGGGCTCCAGCACTGGTGGCACAAGTCCCTACAAGTGGTGCCCACAAGTGGTGCCCACACCAGCAACAGCAGGTGCCAGGATGCCAACCCCAGTGTCCCCACACAAACTTGTTCTCAGGAAGCCAGGAAAACAGTGCTGGTGGCAGGTGACAGCACAAGGTCTGGGGCCATCCCCACTCCCACCAGCAAACTCTGGGAGACAGCATCCCCACAGGAGCAAGTGCCTGCTGGAACTTCGATGCTGGTGGCCTGGTGGGATCAGAGCAGGGCTGTGGTGTGGGGCAGGATCCTGTGATCGTGTCCCTGTAGGGCTGTACAGGACCCAGCTGTGCTGCTGGCATGGGGGACAGCCTGGAGAGGACCACAGAGGCTGTGCGGGGTGCCTGGCATGTTGGATTGGGGCTGCCAGGAAGGCCCTGATAAACATCTAGCCTCTGTTTATTTATGACTGAGGATATTTATACCGCAAAGGCCTTTAAATTTAGCTGGGGACACACCCAGGCCCCATCAGTGCTGACGGCCGTGGGGAGCTCCTGGTGCAGTCTGAGCTGGCACACCAACTCAGGCAGTGGCTGCACCAGCGGCACCAGGTGTGCCCTGGAACTGTCACCTCCAGGACTGATATCTACGGTGGGTGTGAGGCACAGGGGCATGGCTGGGGGCACGTCAGCACTTCCCATGGAGACAGGATGAGGCTGCACCCCAGCGGGACAAGCTCTCCAAAGATGATGGCACAGGCTCCGTGTCCATGCAGTGAAGACCCCAGTGCCACCAGGGCAGATCCACATCTCCTCTGACACAAACTGACACCTTCTTATCCCTGTGCTCAGTGCCATGTGAGGTTGGTTGTTGGGTCAGAAACTATCTTGGGGCTACATCCCGAAATTACAGCCCGGAGCTCAGCCGGGTGGGCTCTGGGCAGCCCAGGGCCGTGGGGCACGCTGTGCCACCCCGACTCAGCGGGCTGTGCCCCTGCTCCTGTCCCTGCGGCCGTGCGGAGCATCCCCCGCCGCCGCCGCGGTGTCTGCCTCCCCCTGCCGGCCGCGGACACCGCCGCTCCGAGCTCCGGGGATGGCGGTCCCTCAGCGCCGGGGCAGCACGGTCCCCCGCCAGCCAGGCCCGCTGTCCCCTTCTGCGCCTTCTTCACCCGGATTTGGGTGAAACGCGGCATTTTGCTCCCACAGTTTCCAGCTGCTCCATGACGGCATCATCTGGAGAGAAGAGGTTTGGCATTTCCCCTGCTCTGCAATGAAGCACAGAGCAGCGTCCAGGCACCCACAGACCTGGCTGCCCCTTGTCCCTCTGTGCCGTGCCATGGGCACTGAGCCGAGCACCCTTTGGCACTTGCAGCTCTGTGCTCTGTGGACGTGCCACCGTGCTCATCTCACCAGACTCCTTGCTGGACTACTCAGTGCCTCTAACAGGTTAATTCCTTGTCTTGGAGAGGGTTTCAATAGTTTTGGACAGGCGAGGTCGAGTTTACACGAGGCAAAGGCAACGTGCATTAGGATTCCTACCCACTCAGTCTTTATTAATTAGATCCCATCTCAAACTCTGCTGTTTCTCCAGGACAAATGCAATGCCCACCAGCCTGTGATTGTCCTTGACAGCTAAGACAGCCAGCCCTGTGTCTTTCCATAAATGTGCTGCTCTTCATTCTACTCTGACACCAAGCATTTTACCTCCAGCTTGTCCTAAAATCCCTGCCTCACAGATCAGAAGAAGTCCTAAACGAGTCTGAGCAGTGGGAGCTTAGGGCTGGCCAGCCTGAGCAGTGCCTGCATACCCATCTCTCCAGCACCTCACCCCATCCCATGAGGACCATGTTCCTGGCCGGTCCCTGGGCCTGGGCCATCCTTCTCAGTCTTTTCCAGCTGTCCCCTCTGTCCCCTGCTTCCCTTACTGCTGCCAAGTCACATTAAGAGCTGCGAAGCTGCACGCTGGAGCTTGTTGGGGTGAGTGTCCCTAGGACAGGCAGCTCTGCATGGCAGAGCCTGGCCTTGCCTGGAGGCTGCTTATCCCTGTCCTCAGACATCCCAGACCTTGCTTTCAGACTTGGGGATACTCTCAGCAGGGATATCTGGATTTTATCTGCTGTGATATCTGATTTTATCTGCTCTCCCTCCCTCCAGCTTTATACATGGAGCTCCTACAAGCTCTGCACAAGGGAGACGTGAACCGTTGTGGCTGGCACACGCCAGCGTGGGACACAACCCAGGGGCACACAACCCTGGTACCTGCCAGCAGCGAGGGCTAAGGGACCCACGGGGGCTGTGCCCACCGCCTTTGATGGACAGTATCCCTAAGAGAGCCGTGGGAGCCGGGCAGGGCCGGGGTCCCGCTGCCTCGCCGGCTGCAGTGAGCAGCAGCTGTCCGCAGAGGGAGCGCGGCTCCTTCCCGGCCCTCCTCCTCCTCCTGCTGCCGGCAGTTCCCGTTCAGGCCCCGTGAGTGCGAGTGCTCAGCATCCCCCGGGGTCCCCTGCACTGAGCGGGACGAAGAAGGCAGAGAGGTGACCCTCACTGAGCAAGGCTGGGCCCCGTCTGGGCTCTGTCCCTGTGCCGTGGGTGCCTCCACCTCTCTGGATGTGTGCTGGGGAGATCCTCCCCCTACAGCCTCGTAGGGGGTCCCCAGCATTCAGGTCTGGACATGCCTGATGGCAACAGCCATAGAGCCCGCTCATCTCTGCCAGAAACAGGAATTGTATTTAAAATCACCTGTCCCAAAGTCCATGGGCTTCAACCATGGAGCTCTCCAGCCCCCTCACACTCTGGGACTTCTACTCCTAATGCAGTTGGTGTCCTTTTTGCACCAGAATGTTCTGGATTGTCATTATTCCAGTGAGAAAGGCACTCAGATTCATTAAGTGACATTTTAAATGCTATTTAATAAAGCTCATACTATAAAGTGACTACTGTAGATAATCTTAGATGCCTTGATATGCAGGAACCCTGGGTGGCCCAACACGGAACAGACCTCCAGTCCACACACAGTGCACCATGCAGACCCTGTCAGTAGAAAGGGTTATGTCAGTTTAACATTTGAGCTATTATAAAATTTCCTTAGAAGAAAACAGCTCTATTCAGTATTTTACTGCCAAAACCAAAGATGCTGATGTGAGAACTCGCTGGTGTTTCAGATAAAGGCACAGATATTTACATGGCAGGTACCAGGTATGAGGTCCCTGCAGACTCCTCTGTTACAGGCTGGTTTCTAACCTGGATGAGCTTAGCCTGGAGCCCAGGGATGTCCACAGCACAGGTCGGGGCCTCTGTAGCCTTGTTGTCCCATGGGTCACCAAGCCCAGGGCCACAGCACCTGGCTGCAGTCTGTCAGGGCTGCAGGGAAATGGGCTGTTTCCTAGGGCTGATGTCATTTTGTCCCCCCTCCACTGGGATGCTCGGCTGATTTCCCCAAAGGGAATTTCAGCAGAAGTCAGGGGATGGGTGAGGAGAAATGTCACAGACATGCCCCAAAGGGAACTGAAACCCCTGTGTCATGCAGGGTGGAAGGCTGCATGGTAAGCTGGGTGGACAGCACCTCATCCTGCTCACTGCCCTTGAGGATGCAACAGAGATAGCCTTGGGGCCTCTCTCCAGGGACTTGCATGGACAAATGTCATTTGGGGCAAGTACTGGCTGCTGCTTGGCCAGGTTGCTGCAGCCATTGTCCCTTGTCCCTCAATCCATTCTCTGTGGGAGTGCCACTACCCCAGGGACGCTGCCCAGCCCAGCCTCAGCAGCCAGGTGTGATTTATGCCTGGGTCCCTGCCTGCCCACCACCCCCTAGGGACTCAGCACCAGCCCAGAGGGCAGCAATGCCACCCCCTTTTGCCAGGCCCAAGAGCCAGCTGGCCAGGCTGGGGAGAGGAAGGTGCCTGAGGCAAAAGGGGAACGGATGGGGAAGGGGATGGGGGTTGGGAGGTGGAGGGTGTGCACCCTGCAGCACGTGGCTGGCTGCCAAGTTGCAACAGGAGATGGGAGCATTTCTGCAAGCCCTGCTGAAGCTCCAGGCACCAGCTATCCCTGTCTGGGGGGCAAAGGTGGGTGTGACAAGGCCCGGGGCTACAGCCACACACCCTCCCCAGGCAGAGTGCCCGAGGGTGCCCAGGGCTGTGGCAAGGAGACAGGCGCTGGGGTGATGCTTGTCCCAGCCCAGGGTGCTGGGCAGCCCGTGGGTGGCAGGCTGAGCATTACAGTGATCACTTCCAGCTGGCTCCAGCTCCATGGGGCGCTGTCATGGGATAGCTTCCAATGGCCAGGCAGTGGGGAACCAGGGACAGCTATTTTGGGCAGCCCAAGGCACCACAGCTGTCATGTCAGGACCTGGGCACTGCCCTGGGAGAGGAGGACATGCTTCCCACGAGGGAGCCAGCACCCTGTTGCCCCCCATGCCCTGGGGAGAGCCACATTCCAGGGACGAGGCAGCCCAGTGCAGGGCTGACCTGGGTGATGCTGAGCCCATCCAGATGGCTCTGTGCCTCCCAGACAGGTGTCACCAGGGCAGAGGGAGGAACAACAACCTCGGGACCTGAAGCCAAAGTATGAGCTCGCAGCAGAGAAATCTTTGTCTGTAGCCAGGACTGTCCCCACCAGGCACACGTAACCGTGGTGTCAAACACAAGCTCTGTGTTGTGAGCTGGGTGCTGTGTGTGCCACCAAAGCTGCAGGGAGGGCACAATGGGGTAGTGTAGGAGCCTGGCTTCAACTCCTGTGGCTGCTGTCCCCTGGGCATCCACACCCATCTTGCTGCCCATCCAAGCCAGGGCTTCTCTCAGGCTGTCTGGATAATCTGTGAAGGAATTTTCCTAGGTCATTAGCAGGCACGCAGGCACGGGAGTGGAAAGTCCCCAAGAGCTGTGGCTGCTGGGGATGCAGCTCCCTGTGACCACAAGCACTGATGCCTGTGGTATTTCCTCCCGATGTCACTTGCCTGTCCTGGCACTGGCCCAGGCTGTGGGCACTCAGTGGAAGCCCAGAGAGGGTGTGAGCTGCTGGTAAAGCCTGGGGCAGGGCTGGGGGAAGGGCAGTCCTTGGCACAGCAGGGATGGGGTGCCAGCATGCAGAGGGGTGCCAGAGCAGGATCATGGCACTGCCCTCACTCCAGATCTATGCTGGGGAGCAAGGCAGCTGTCACGAGGTGGCTTTGAATTGCTGGCAAATCAGGGACAATTTGGGGGGGTTTCCAAGAGCTTTGATACTATCATGGGTGTTTTGGGGCAGGAGATGACATGCTGTCATAGAACAGTTCAGTCTCTCTGAATGTGTCAGGCAGGATGGAGATGATATGCCAGAGAGAAAAGAAATATGGGAAAGCTGGGAGGACAAAACACAATCTGGTGGCTCTTCTGTGGTGTTTCTGCTGCTCCTCTTGCAGCATCCCTCCTGATAATACAGGGCCAGCTGTGAAATTGCCAGAGTGGGCACAGCCAGCCTGTGTAGGGACTTCTATCCCCATTCCTCCCATCCTGAAGGCAGAGGTTGTTCCCCACCAGTTCACTTCCTTTCCAGGCTCCAGTGCACAGGCGGAAATTTGGGGGAGTGAGATGACAGCCACTCCAGAGTGTATGGTCTCCCAGTCTCTGCAGCTCCTCAGGCAGCCCTGTGCCCTTTGGGGCTGACCTGCAGCCTGGGGAGCTGTAAGCTGCCTCCAAGAAGATTATTTAAAAGAAAATAAAATTGCTTGATTTTGGTTCATGCCAAAGCTGAACTTAAAATTTCCCCTGCCTCCTACCCCAGGATACACGCAAGCACTGGAGCTGTCATTCTAGGAGGGGTGGGTAAGGCGCCCCCAGTTCTGCATGCAGCATCCCACCATAGGGACACCTCAAGGCCAGATCCAGAGCCAGCAGTCCTGGGGCTCATGGTGCCCTGGGAAATGCTTGGGAAACAACCCCAGGGTCTGTCTGGGGAGGTGGAGAGCCAACCTCCATGTCAGGCACAGCAGGGACAGCATTAAGTCCTGCTGCATTTGTTGCACACCTGAACTCAAGGACAAGCCCTGGACTCATCAGGGCTTCAGCCACTTGGGGATTATCACAAGCCTGTGCTGCAGGCCTGGTGCATGGGAAATCTTCAGAGATTGCTGGTGTTTCACCCAGCCCATCCCTTTCAAAGGTGCTGGGAGCTGGCATTTCCTCTCCACCCTTCAACCCTCTGGATCCCTGCCCGCATTTTGCCCATGGTTTCCCAGGCAACAGCACCCGTGCAGATAGGAGAGGAGAGGCTGTGCTGCCTAGGCAGCAATGCCACCTGCAAGTTGACCCAGGTCTCCCACAGAGATGGCACTGACGCCAGGAGGTTGCTGCACCTGCCCACAGAGGCGGAAGCTTCCAGCCTCACAGATTGGAATGGCACTAGGGTAGGGGAGCTGTGGCCCTGCCACCCTGCAAGGATTTGAGGGACACTGTGACACCTGTCAGCCATGGGGTGTGGGGGATAGTGAGGAAGGAAAGAGAGGAGTGCTCCAAGATGGGGAATGGGGGCATGATTGTTGCCAGATGGGGAGAGAGGTCTGAAGGGTGCATGAGTACAGGCTGGAGCACTGCTCCTAAACCCCTTTGGCACTGCAGCCTCACTCCCCACAGATCACATTTGGCCTCTGCTCCTGCTGTGTCTCTGGGCACCAGGAGAGCTCAGGAAACTTCTGACTGGTGTGGTAGCACCATGACAATGGGTGCACAAAGCAGCTAGGCCCCTGGGAGAAAGAGCTGTTTGGTAGAAAACACTGCAGCATCTCAGAGATTGCAGAGGAGAAGGAGCACCCCTTGCTGACCCACTTGGGGCTGCAGGCCCCCTCCTCCTCTTTTCCCATCTCCTGAGCTCCTGTTGAGTGCACAGAGGAGATGCATAAAAAGTGAGAGAGATCCTATGAAGGGTGTTTGAAAGCACGAGTTTCATCCATGGAAATCCAACCCTTAAGGATCAAGTCTGCAACTCCACAGCTGGCAGCTCCTCTCCAAAGCTCAGATCCTGGGGCAGGGGTGTGGGTTGCAGCCACATTCTGGCTCTGGCACGGGATGCTGGGTGTGGAATGCTGGGTTCAGGAAGCCAGGTGTGGGATGCTGGATTCAGGTTCTGGCTGCAGGGTTTGAGCTGCAGGGTTGGAGTGTGAGGCCACACGCAGCCGGGAGCGAGGGTGCTAGTGAGCAACCTGGCTCCTTGTGTAGAGCAGCCATGTGTAGGTGCTGGGAATGTGTGGGAGGACCTAAGCACTGTCAGTTTCACTGCTGCCTTCCCCTTCCTGCTGTGGGAGCCTTCATTCTGGCTTTACCACACTTCCAAAACGAAAGCAGTGGTGGTGCATGACTGCACCCCTCCTGCAGCCCAGCAGCTGGTGAGACTGCTGCACTGGGGCCTGGACAGACACACCTGGGGCACCGCCCCATCACTGCCCCACCCCTATGGAGGATTTCCCTAACCAGGCAGCAGGCCTCAAGGACAGAGCAAGGATCTGTGGACAGACAGACAGACAAGGGATGCTTCCCAAACTGGTTGGAACACTGTGAGGTCAGCCCCGGGATGGTGTGCAGGGCTGTGGAGATGGAAAGGACTCTCAGTGGGATGTGGGAAAGGCTGTGCTGTTGCTGCACTTGGGGTGCTGCGCTGCGCTCCTGCCAAGCTCCCCAAAGCAGCTCCTTCCTGAAGACACAGGATGCAGTGCCAAGGCCCCGAGTTGCAGGAACTGGAAGGTATTCAGGGAGCAGGGCAGGGTGCTGGGGAGCAGGCACACATCCCAGCACGTGGGAAGCCCGTTGGGATGGAGAGGGGAGGGAAGAGAGGCCTCGGCGAGAGGCCAAGCAAGGGGTGGCCCCTGGCGCACTCGTCATGCATTACTGGAAACATCTGGCCTGGGATGTGGGGGCGTGCACTGGCTGCACACACGTGTGCACAAGCACATGGGTGTGGGGAAACATACACACACATATGTGTTTATGGGTACATGTGAATCAGTACATGTACCTACACCTGTGTACATGCATGCTCACGTGTGCCCACATACCCATACATGTGTACATGTGTGCCCATACGTGCACAGACACACAAACGCAGGCATGAACATTTGTACACACATGTAGATGCCACCAGACATGTGTGTGCATATGGATGTAAGCATGTACAACTGCATGTGTACACACCCCTAACCACATAGGGATAAGTGTGCATACATACATGTGTGTACATGTGCCAGCAGCACACTTGCTGCAGCATGCACAGCATGGACATGCACACACAGCTGTGTGACACGCACGTGTGCAAGACACCCACACAACACACACATGCACAACTGAGAGTGACTTCACACATCTTGGCTGTAGCCTGCGGCCATCCCGCTGCCCGGGGTTGCCATGGCACTGTGCCCTGGCAGTGTGTGCACGCTGTGTGTGGCGGTTCCCCTGTGTGTGAAAACGCGTGTGCCAGCCATGTGTGTGTGCGGGGATGCGTGTGTGCCCAGGGGGAGCCTCTGTGTGACCATACCTCCCATGTACCTTCACATACAGCACATGCCCGTGCAAGCCTGCATATGCCCCTCCAAGCCTACATGCCTGTGGGATACCGATGGCTGTGTGTGCCAAGTATGCCATGTGCGTGCCCGAGTGCGCCAAGTGCAGAGTGCCCGTGCATGTCCAAGCGTGCAGCACGCCCGTGTGTGCCGCGTGTACCCGTGTGCCCGCGCGTGTGTGTGTGCCATAGGCAGCCCGTTCTCCCGCCGTACCCCGTGCGCTCTCGCCCTCTGCGGTGCCCGCGGTGCCCCCGGTGCGGCGAGGCTCGGTGCTGCGAGGCGGGGCGCGGGGAGCGCGGCGAAGCGGGGGGCGGAGCACGGCGGCGGGGGCGAGAGGCGGCGCCAGCCCCCACCGACCTCCAAACTTTCATTAACTCGGCAGCACCGGCGGCGGCGGTTCCGGGCCTGGCGGAACACCGGCAGTGACACCGACACCGGGCTGGGCGCGGCGGAGCGGCGCCCCCGCGGGCCCACCCGGCGCGGCGGGAGGGGCCGGGCGTCGGCATGGGCACGGTAAGGGGCGCGCACCTCCGCCGGCACCGGGTGCCCGGCCCGTCCGGCAGCCGGAGCAGCGGTGGGGATGGGACGGGAGGAGGAGTGGGTTGGCTGCCGAGCAGGGATGAGAAGGGGACGAGGGCGGCGAGGGCCTCCGGAGCGGCGGGGTCGGGGACATCGCTGGCGGCACCGGGAGCGGCCACCCGTCAGGATGGTGTCGGGAGCGGAAGAGCGGGATAACGGGATGCGGGGCGGTCCCGCATCTGTTGCTCTCGCGGCACGGCGGCGCGGTGCCGGCGGAGCGCGGGGGCGCGGCGCGCAGTGCGGGACCACCGCCACCGCTCCCGGGGACGGCGCCGGGCACCGGGGCGGCCCGGCTCGGTGACGGGCCGGGGGGGTTGGCGGTAATTTTCCACGGGCATGTGCCGGGGCGGGGCGGCGGAGCAGCCACCACGTGGCGGCTGATGTAACCGGGCCCCCCCGCCACCGTACTGCACCGGGCGGCGGCGGCGGCGGCGGCGGCGGGAGGGAGCCGTGCGGCCGGCGCTGCCAGCGGGGCCGCCGCCGAAGACGCCCCCGCGGGGCGGGAGGGGAGCATGGCGGCGACAGGCCGGCTCGCTTCCCGCCTTCCGCGGCACCGGGGAGGCCCGGTTGCTGTGGGCCCGGCGGATGCTGGCGGAAGAAATGGCCTCGCAGGTGGCAGCGGCTGCACCGGTGCACCGGGCCGCCCTTCCGCCGGGCGAGAAGGGACGGGGGCTCGCTCCATCCTTCGGTCGGACGTCCGTGGCCTTCTGCTGGGTGCCGTGCGCTGCGTCCCCGAGCCGAGGTGTGACATGCTGTACGGGAGCCCCTGTGGGTGCCCAGTTGTCCCCATTTCCAGGTGTTGTCACCCGTGCCGGCTCTAGGTACGAGCTGCGCTGCCCTCTGGTCTGTCACGGCATCGCGCTGATGTGGGAGAGCCACCCCGTGGCACCAGTGCTTTGCAACCTCGTCCCTGCTGGGCTGTCCCAGGGGATGATGCAGCTTCGGACATCCTTGCATCCGTCCCATTGCCACACCACCCCTGGCTTCCCGCTCGGTCCTTGTCAGGCCGGGAGCCAATGCCAGCGGCACCTGCGGTGCTCATGGAGGCTTATCAGCACCTGGCAGACCCCGAGGGGAGTGGCAGCCGTCCGGCCCCTTGGGCACTCCCCCTTCCCAGGACACGTTCCCGGCGTGAATTCAGGGCCGCAGGAGGGAGGGCAGCTTTTGGCTGGCTGGCGGTAGGTGTGTGATGGGGAGGAGGTCTGCCAACTGAGCCTGCACCTCCCACCTTTGAGAGGTCCCTGTGCCATGTGAGGAGCCCGGTTTGTGGCAGTAATGACATGTCAGCTCCCCTGGAAATGCAGGCGCTGCCGAGGAGGGCATTGTCAGTGAGGTGCAGCATCTGCGGTATCTGCCCGCAGCAGCCTGTCTGCGCTGGAGGGGCTGGGGGCTCACGCCACAGCCCCTGCATTCCTGCCCTTATCTACACTGCCCAAGCGCCTTCCTTATGTCTTAAGGTCTCTGCTGATTGCTTCAGAGTCATGGCAACCTGGGGATAGGCCCTGGGGTGTTTGACTGCTGTTGGTGGTGGTCGGGGACCCTCAGTGCAGGTCAGGGGTCCTTCAGCCAACAAGGGTACTGAGTACTGGTGTGGGATCTGCAAACACCAGCGCTTGTTGCACAGACAATCAAACCGGTGTTTTGCAAGAGCGTCTGTCCCTTCCAGTGAGGTCAGGCCTCAGTGTTCCCCTGGGGCCTCCAGCAGCCCCAGGCTGGGGCGGGGTGAGGGCCAGGGAGACAGATGCCCGTGCCCGTGCACTGTCCAGCAGCACCTGGCACCCGGCAGAGCCCAGCGGCTCGGCCCCCCTGCGCTGCACGTGCATGCGATGCACCGGGGCAGAAGGCAATCGTTTCCCATCTGTGTCCTGCGCGGCAGCTGAGCCCTGCCTGGCCCCGCTCTGCGCCCAGTCCCGGCGCTGTCGTGTGCTGCAGCCACTTCAGCTTCATCTCTCGCTGGGGGAGAGCTCAAGGGGCCCCCGCTCCTGCCCGCGGCCCCTGACGCCCACCTGCCGGGGGGCCAGCAGCCAGCTGTCCGCAAGGTCGTCTGTCCACACCGGGTAAATCTTTAACTGCTTCTTGGGAAACACCTGAGAGCCGCTGCTCGTGTGGGTGCCAGGGGGTTCAGAGACGCTGCAGGGGCTGGGAGCCAGCAGAAGGAGACCCCGCCGCCAGCCCACCCTGCCCCAGGCACCGCGTCCTCCGCCAGGAGTCCTGCTACCCAGCGGGAAGGTAGAGGGGAGCGACCTGCCTGGCACAGCCCCCTGGTTCCTGGAGGGAGGGGGAGGCCTGGGATGGGGATGTGCCCGCCCCACCAGTCACATCTCTCTTGGTGTCTTCTCCCCTCTACCCAGCTCGCTCTGCCGGTGGATTGAAGGACACTAGTGCTGGTGCCGCAGCCAGCGTGACAGAGAGCAGGCAGGCACGGGACCCTGCACGGGACCAGCACCGTGCTCCAGCCTCCAGGAATGGCCGATAAGTGCAGCGAGGGGCTGCTGGTAAGTGCAGGGGTGTGGGGAGTGGGCTGGTGTGCACCACTGCCTCGGGGACCCAGAGAGCCTGGCACAGGCAGCAAGACACTGGGGCTGTTGTAGGGCTTGGTGTGCCCTCCTGGGTTCTCCAGTTGGGGTTGTGGCACCATGGTGCTCCCCCAGCATGATGATTTTTGGGCTGATGCTCTCTCTCCATGAGCCTGTTGCCTGTGGGGCTCTTCGGGTGTGGTGTCTCTGTGTGCCTGGAGATGCTATCGCCGGTTTTCAGGCGCCCTGCCCAGCATTATCACCCACCCCAGCTCTGCAGGCAGGCAGTTCTACAGCCTGCTGTTCAGCAAAGGGTGCAGGTGTTCCTCCAAGCCAGGTGCCCCCAGAGGGGCACACTGTGGGTGCTTCTCCTTGCCTTCACCCAGTGGGCTCTCTGAGGATGGTGCAATGGCAGAGGAAGGTTTTCTCTGGGCACCGCTGTAGTGCCTGACATCCATCCTCAGGAGCGATGTGTTGCAGGCTGCTGTGAGCTGCTGTGCACTTGCCTGTGCCAGGAGTGGATTTGGTGTTCTGGGCAGATGTGGGATGTGCCCACTGCATGTCTTTGCTGGAAGGCTGTGATGGCCCCATGCTTTTGGCAGCTCTGGTTCCTGTGACGGGATGCTGTGCTGCCTTGGGCAGGTGAGCCCCAAGGCTAGGCTCGGCAGTTTCCCTTTTTCCCAAAGGATAGGAGCTGAATGCTGAGATTGACACGGTCACCGGGCCCTCCCCTTCCCGGGGGGCTTCCTGAAATAGCTGCACACTCCAGCTGGAGGGCTGGGAGCCAGGGTTTGCCTGGGAAGCCAAGAGCCGGGGAGCGGCATGCTCCAGCAAGTGCTTCCAGCATGCACACAGTTCCTCTGCTTGTGTGTCCCAGCGTGGCCCCGCTGGCTGTGCCTGCAGCAGGGAGCCCAGCGCCCATCCTGCCCCCAACAGAGGAGGGCTTGGGGCAGCTGGTGGGATAGGAAGGCAGATTTCTTCTGGAGAAGCCCTGGGCTGGTAACAGGGAGGTGCTGAGGATATATCTGGGCACAGTCAGGGGTCTGTCATGGGGACACATTTCTGCACATGGCTTTCACCATGGCTCCATGCTGTTGATGTTTTCTTGCAATGACCAGAGCAGTCAGCATCGTGCTGGGGCGAGGGCTGAGCCTGACGCCCATCTCAGGAGCCAGCCATTGGAGAGCCCACCCACACCCCATAAATCTTTAACCTGCTTCTCAGAAGTACCTGACCAGCCCACCCCAGGGCCGGGGTGTCACATGCAACAGGGCCTGACACGTGTTGTGTTGGCCGCCCTGGCTCTCAGACCTCTTTCTGGGCCTCCCCTGGTTGCAGGGTGCAAGGATACCACTGCACAGGGCATTGTGCTATGGGGTCTGTGGGGAGAAGGGTAGTTTCCTGTGAGAGCATCCCTGCTCCTGAAGTATCCCTGTTCCCACATCCTGTGAGCACCAGGAGGAACTGCAGTGGGCCAGGTTCTGACTACTGAGCTGCCTGAGTCCCTGGGAAAGGAACACAATCTCCTTGGCCTGCCTCCAGGGCCCTGCCAGTAACCTCGTAAAGTTTGGTCTGCAGGTGCAGCTCCCAGTCCAGCCCGGCTCTCACCATGCAACCCCTGCCCAGCATTGTGTGCAGTGCCTGGGGCTGGACAGGTTTACAGTGCTTGCTGTGCCCCACCTGGGGAGGGACAGGGGTGATGGAGGCAGCAGGTGGGTGACATGCAGCTGTGCCTCAGTTTCCCCACCTGTCACCTGAGGCCTGGAGAACAAGGCTGATGTGTACTGCTTTTGCAGGATCTGTGATTTTGGATGCCTCTGTGAAGCTCTGAATGCTTCCTCCAGAGCAGGAGGCAGTTGGGAGGGGCTGTGCCCACCCTGCTACTCCCAACCCCCAGAAATGCTCTGATTGCAGATACCCAGGAGAGTGTGGGACAGCTCCAGGGGCTGGATCAGTCCCTGTGTAGCTGGGCAGAGGGGTTCCCTGCGAACCACAGGGGAGGGTCTGGCTGTCTCTCCCTCCCAGGCCTTTAAGGACGTTTTGTTTTGTTGTCCTTGGAGTGCTTTGTTCAGACTCCAACATTGCCAGTGGCTCCTGACTCCCGGGGCTGCCTTGCTGGCATGGCCAGGCAGCCTTTGGCTGCAGCCTGCCCAGTTCAGGTAGGTTCCTGCTGCCACCCAAGAGCACCCTGAGCACACACTGGGGCGCTGCTCCCCCTGCACTGCCGGGGGAAGGGCTGGGGGGTCCCTGCCCATTCCAGACACCCCCAGCGGCGCGGTGCCACTGACCAGCGGCAGGAGCTGCGGAAGTGGCTTTTGGCTGCGGGAGCCCTTCCCGGAATACCAAGGGGCAGGGATGGGGGGGCTGGCGGGGGATTTTTCTGCCTGAACGCCCCGGGAGAATCATGTCTGCCCTGGTAGAATGGGGCCGGAGAAAGGCAGCCCTGTCGGGAAGCACTCGGCTACGCGATAGTGGCACTGGGACAGGTCCCTGGGCATCCTCCTACCCCAGTCACCCTGCAGCTGTGGCAGGGGCTGGAAGACCTGTGGACCACCCCCCTGTCTCTCTAGTTCAGCACCACGAGCCAGCCAGGTTGGGGACCAGAATGCCAGGCTAAGTGAGGATCCTTTGTTTCTAGCAGTGTGCCTCCATGCATCTGGCTGTCCCCTCTGTCTGCTGGCTGGGCTGCCAGGGAAGCAGCACTTTGCTCCCACAGGGCAAGGCTGGCAGAGGGTCTGGCATCCCCAGGACAGGGCGGTGGGTCCTGCTGTGATGTGCTCAGGCTGCTCTAAGGGGCAGGGGATGGATGCAACGTGCCCAGGGCAAAACATGGTGCTGGCACACAGGTGGCCCAGGCAAAGTGTTGCAGCTGAACTGGGTCATGGAGGGATGCTCACAAGGTGCCCACACACCTTGCAGGCTATCTACGCACAGAGCTGCCTGGCTGTGTGTAGGGCAGGACTAGGCTGGGCTCACTGGGGTTGGCACAGCATGAGGTGGCTCTTGGCTTGCACATTTTGGGGGAGCGTGGTTGGGTGCTGCCATCCCATGGGTGATGCATGTCCCAAGCTACTGGGTGGCTGGTACAGGAGGGGACAGGAAGAAGCCCTGGGCGCTGGCATGTGGGAGGTGGAGTGCCCACCCCGCACACGTGTGCTGTTCACGTGTGCGCCCTCGGCCGCTGCTGCCGGACCCCAGATGGTCGCCCGAAAGCGCCGCCCGTCCCCCCGCCCTCCGCGCGCCATCATGCCTCGCTGCCGCTTTGGCCACGCTCCCCAGCCGGGACACGGGGCTGGCAGCAGCTGGGGCACCCCAAGCCTGGCTGCAGGGCACCCTCTGCCCGGCCTCCTGTGGGACACAGCACCCCACCAGGGTCCCACCTCGCGCTGCAGAGGGGTGAGCTGGGAGGCTGTGGGGTGCCTGGGCAGTGAAGGGGTCGTGGCACAGCCCTCCTGCCAGCCAGATGGTCCCCCTGGGGGCAGTGACCTTGTGAGGGTTGCCATGGAGGCCCATGATGTCACCAACAATATGACGTTGAGTGAAGTAGCATGGCACCAGGCTGGGGATGTGCCAGCGGAACGGCTTGTCCCTGTGTCCCTATCCCCAAGCAGGGCTGTGCCCTCTTCCTGCAGCCCTTGGATGCCCAGGGTTGGGATTGGGCTGCAGGGCCAAGCTGCTGTGTGGATGATGGGCATAGGGGCGGGAATGTATGTGTGGGGCTCGGGATGTTGAGACATGGAAACAGGGGGCTCTGAGGGAATGTCATCCTCTGCTATGCTCCAAGAGCAGCTCCTGGCCCCGGCCAGACGGGCAGCGGTGCCCGCAGGGAGGGCAGTGCTGCCCACTGGAGCGTGCAGGGCTGTGAGCAGCTGGACCCCGCTAATGAGGCCTCATTAAGTGGGACAGGGCTGAGCCCGCTGTGCAGCCTGCTCTGCCTTGCCTTGCCTTGCCTACCGAGCCAGGGAGGGCACCTGGTTTGTGGGGGTACAGCTCGTGGGGGGTAGCAGAGCCCTGCAGTGCCTGCGGGCGGGCCGGGCAGGCATGGTGCCAGGGCAGGTGGCATGGTGGGGTGCCGGTGCTGCATCAGGGCGGGCAACAGGGGGCCGAGCCTGGCTGGGAGGCAAGGGGGGAGCGGTGCCAAGCGCTGGAGGCAGTGGGCGGGGGAAGGCGGGAGGGCGGGTGGCTGCTGCTGCGCCGGAGCCCGAGGTGCCAATGAAGCTGGGGACTCCCGGAGCCGTCCAGCCTGGGCCCCCGGATGGCAGCTGCGAGCAGCCAGGCCCCCTCGGACCCTCTCAGCAGGTCAGTGGGCAGGTGAGAGCAGCGTCTGGGGGGCAGAGTGGGCGGCGGACCGAGCGGAGCGGTGGCCATGCCGGTGCTGTCCCCCCACCACTCACGGGTCTCCAAAACCCTTTGTACTGTCTTTGGGGTGGTGGCTCTGCAGGGGGAAGCTGAAGCTGTAGATTTGTGCCATGGCATGCTGGAGAGGTACCCCCACGCCCTACAGCCTTTGATGTGGTGTGCTCCAGGGAGGGAGGGGAGAGTATGGCACCAAACCCCTCCACGGCCTCAGCTGTGTTGGGAGCACGAGGAGATTGCCTGACAGTTGTGTTTGTTATCCCTGGAATCTACTGATTCTGCAGAAAGGGTGCGCAGCACCTGGGTTGCAACTCAGTGATGCAGGGGCAGAGTGTAGCAAAGATCCTCCTTGTCCCCCCTCCCCTGTTCCCCTTCATGGGCATCGGTGAGCAATGTCAAAGTTTGCCCTGTTTCCCCCGTGGCACCCCAGGGCAGTACTGGTGGCTCACAGAGCAGGCTCAGGGCTGTGTCTGGGGCTGGGCAGCCTTCAGCAATGAGGGGTGGTGAAGACAGTGTAATACTCCTGGGAGGTCCTGCAGTTTGGGCGTGCCCCTCATCACTGCATTACCCCAGCCCTGGGACTGTCCCCAGCGCCGTGCCAGATGCCTTTTCTCCCACAACATGTCTCTGCTGCAGTGGGACAGGGGCAAACATGGGGCTGAGCAGCAAAGAGAGAGGGTAGGGAGAGTTAGGATGTGCTGGTGAGGCTGGCAGAGTCAGGATGCACAGGGCACAGTGATCTCGGATGCAGGGATGACACTTGTGGATTCATTACCCCATGCACCAGGGATAAGGAGTGCGGGGCCTGATTATAGGGCCCCCTGCACCCAGCATCAGTTGACAGTCAGCAAGGGTACCCAGGACACCCTCTCTAAGTGACCCCATCCCTCCATCCCTTGGGACTCCCACCTCAGTCTGGAGTTCATCTGCCTCCAACATCCTGCACCCCTCTTTCTTGCCCTGGAAGAGCCACTACTGTGGAAATTATGTAATTGGTGTATTTTTCAATCTTCCAGCAGCCCCTGCCTAAAACAGCCATGAGTTTGTTGCCATCGCCATGGCAATGAGCAATGACATCAGGCTGATGACATCAGGGGTACTGGTACCCTCTGCTGGCATTGCAGGAGCAGCCCTGATAGCCCTCGAGTTGGAGGCTGCAGGGCATCCTCTGGAGAGATTGGGGGTCCCTCACTGGTTAATGGGGGCTGGATAAGGTTTGTGCCCCACAGAGGGCTGGGCTGGCATACCCCCATGTGGACAGTTTGAATGGGAAAAAAGAGGAGGGGGTTCATGCTGCAGATGCCTCCCTTGAGGACATCCCTTTCCAGTAGAGACCCTGCCACCATCACAAGCTCACCAGCCATAAATCAGGGCCCCTTAGGGAAGTGGGGCGCATCCGGGCACCCCAGCCAAGCTGTCATTGTGTGAGTCGATGCTGCTTAGCATGAGAAAGACCTTGGTGCCAGGCAGGGTGATGGATGATGCCTGCTTTGCTGGACTGGGGAAGTTTTGGCCGTGATGTATGGGGGGTTCCCTGGGGAAGGGGGAAGAAGGATGCCCTGAGCACCCCGAACGTCCCCTTTTGGGATGTTTTGGACATTCCCTTTTGGAACTTCCCTTCTGGAGACATTTAGGGTGTCTGTGGCATCCTTCCTCCACCCTGATGTTATCACCCAAGCCAGGCTTGCTTTGAAGCTGCATTGGGTTACATGCACAGAAAATTTGGGGCCTGGGAGCAGGACCTGGTCCCTCCAGAGACTGCACTGTTGCTGGGTGGCCGCTCTCCCTTTGCATTCCAGCTCTGTCCCGTTCCCATAGCAGGGAAAGGGGGGGAGTTTCATCTTCCCTGATGTCTGGATTCTCTCTATCCACCTCCTTTTTTACCATGTGGGGTTGGGAGGGTGGTTAATGAGTGTAAAGGACAGGATGACCTTCCTAGATTTGGGGAGGAGGGGTGTAGCGAGCTGATGGGTGAGCATGCAAGTGTTTGCGCACGTGTGCTCGCTTGTGCATGCATGGACACACATGTGGCTGCCCCTTATTGGGGACAAGTGCACCAAAGCCCAGTGCTGCAGGAAAGGAGGAGGGAGCAGCACAGGCCTGGCAGTTTCATTGCACTGGTGCCAAGCAACTCAAATTTGGGGTGCTCCGTGAGGCTTGGGAGTGAGGGCAGGGTCACCTGAGCAGAGCGATGGCTTGGAACAGGGATGAGCCCGTGGGCACCAGGGCTCCTGGCTGAAGTGGGGCCATAGAGTGTTTCTGGTCTCCTCACCAGACCCTTGGTCAGGGAGGCTGGAGCACTGCCCTCACTCCTGCTGGCTGTGCTGCTCATTAGGAGCCTCGTTAGTGCGAGCAGCTTAATCGGAGGCTTCCCGATCGGATCAGTCTGCTCGAGTGGGCAGTGTGCCCTGGCATGGGGACACTGCCAGCGTCCTGTCCCCTGCTTTGGGCACCTCTGACTCCTGCTCTTGCACAGCGCCCACAATAAGACCCTCTGCTGGGAGGGAGGTCCCGCAGCACCTGGAGCTGCCGTGAGCTGGTTCCTGACGGCCCGTTGGCTCACAAAGTGGGGTGGGGGCGCGCCGGTTCTCGGCTGGGCATTGCAGGTATTGCCCCTGCACCCCTGCCCCGAGTGCCCTGCGCTGCCTGGCCTGTGCTGCTCCCCCCGCGGCCCGCGGCGCGTGCGGGCCCCGCTCAGCAGATGGCTTTGTTTGGCAGCGCCGTGCCGGAGTCGCTGGGCATCACGTCCCGCCTGTGCCGCCCTAATCAAATGACACGGTTAGGTGCACCGCGCCTGCTGCCCGCCCCACCGGCCTGAGCAGATCCAAAGTGACGGCTCCCGGTTGTGCCCGCTTGCTGCCGGCCTCAGCCATTGTGGGGGGCAGCTGGGGCAGAGGCAGGAGGTGGGCATGGGCGCTGGGGTGTCCGTGGTGTTGAGACCAGCACTGTGGAGTTCCAACAGGCTCCTAGGGCTGCTGCCCCCTGTGCTGCTCCTGTGGGAGCATGGGTGCTGTGGGACTATGGACTGGCAGCCAGCACCCTCGCCCCATGCACTCATCCATCACCTGGCCTCAGGTGGGGAGGGCTCGGGGCACCCCTGCATTGCAGAATGCCATCTGCCCTCAGCCTAATGTGCCAGAGCTCCACAGCATCCATGCAGGATATTAGTACGACCCCAGGGCTGTGCTGGGACAGAGCCATGGGGTGATGGGTGCCATCCCTGCTGCGGTGACAGGCACTCATCAGCTTTGTTGTTGTCGTCCTTGGTGTGAGCTCACATTGTGTGGCAGTCTCACAAAGCGCCTTTTCTTGCCCCTTTCTGCCCCCCTGCCCCCCCAGTCCCCTGCAGTGAGAGATGACTGGGCACTGGGGCTGCCCACCCAAGGGACCCAACTGCATGGGACCCCTGTGAGCTGCCCCAAGCACGGTGTCCTTGCTTAGTGCTGAGCTGGCAGCAGGACCCTGACTGAAGCAGGGTGCTTTTTCCAGGCCCCTGCCAGCTCCAGTCACTGCACATTGAGAGGGGCTTCTGCTTCAACCCGGGGGTCCCGCAGCTTCCCTCCCAGTCATGGGCAGTGGCCACCCAGCAGGACCTCTCTCCCTGGGTGCAGGGAGGGGGGGCATGAGAACAGAGGCCCCTTTGTGCTCTGGCGCCTGGACCTGCTTTGTATGAGTTGCAGGCTCTCCCTTTGCTGCAGCCGGGCTCTGGGCAGAGCCATTCATGGGGGGGGCCCACACCGCTGCCCTCCCCCTCCTTGGCACTGCCTGTGCGTGGCGGGCGGCGGGGACAGGCAGGGGGGCAGCATGGGGAAAGATGCCGGGGACCTCCCAGCCCTGCTCGGCGGCTGTCACCCTTCCAGTGGGGCCAGCAGGGGGGTCCCCAATTGACACATCCCATGGCATCTCTCCGCAGAATGGCGCCGTGCCCGGGGAGCAGGGCAAGCAAGAGAAGAGCGTCAAGCGTGGCAACTGGGGCAACCAGATCGAGTTTGTGCTGACCAGCGTGGGCTATGCCGTGGGCCTGGGCAACGTCTGGCGCTTCCCATACCTCTGCTACCGCAATGGGGGAGGTGGGTGTCGGGGCCAGGGGAGGGGGGTTCGTCTGGGCAGATGTGGGGTGAGCACCCCGGCCCTGAATGGTATTTCATGGGCTAAATGCAGGGTATGGGAAGAACAGTCGTGCCTGTGGTTAGTGCTCACTCATCCTCTGGTTCCTGCTCACCAGGTGCCTTCATGTTCCCCTATTTCATCATGCTGGTGTTCTGCGGCATCCCCCTCTTCTTCATGGAGCTCTCCTTTGGGCAGTTTGCCAGCCAGGGTTGCCTTGGCGTCTGGAGGGTTAGCCCCATGTTCAAAGGTAAGGAGTTGCCTGTCCGTACTGGCACAGGCCAGCATGGGACACCTGCTGTCACAGTGCCCGGCAGCTGGCATGACCCTCACACACCACGGGGTGCATGCACACCTCTGGCACATCACACAGCCCTGTGCAGGCACCTGCAGCTTTTGCAGACGTGCACGCGCATGCCCTGTGCATAGATCACAATCTGCATTGCACTGGTCCCCTGTGCCCATGCCCTCCCTGGCTACGCTGCCCTGCACAGCTGCCTGGCATCCCTTGCACGCATTACACGTGCCCCTGTACACGCGCTGCATCTCCTGCGCAAACCCTGGCCCTGCGCTGGCATCCACTGCAGGCATTACACACACATCCCTGCATACGCCACACGTGTCCCCAGCACATCACTCTTGCAGAGGCCACTTGGGTCCCCTGAACACACTGTGGCATGTCCAGCTGTGGGCATGCTTCTGCAGTCCTCTCCCTGGCCCATAGGTAGCAGGTGCTGTTGCCACATGCTTGCCCTGCCATGGCTGGACCCTGCTCCAGGTGCATCTCCTGGCTTACCAGTGTGCTCTCGTGCTGCTGCCTCCCCTGGCCCACACCTCCTGCAGGCTGCCTGCCAGGTGACATGCCCACAATGTCACGTCCGAGTGCAAGCAGCCCATGCACCCATGCCCTGCACAGTGGCTGAGCCTGGGGTGCACTTCCCTGTGCTCATGTGGCCTGTCACATGCCACCAGATAACTGCAGGCCTAAAGTCACCGTAGCCAGGAGTGACCCCCCACCCAGTTGTTCTCTCAGGCTGCAGACCCCAAGGGTTTGCCTGCAGCCTGTACGCATTGCCATGTGTCCCAGGGGACCCTTGGCGCCACTAGGATCATTTGGAGGTAGAGGATCCCATGCACAGTGCTCCTCACACCTGTGGCAAAGCCAGGTGCTGAGCTGCAGCTTGGCTGCAAGGCTGCTGACAGCATGGCATGCAGCCCACTCCTCCCGTGCCACAACCCCGGTGCTGTGCGCCGTGCCCGTGCCGCCGCACCCTGCCGCTCACCCCTCCCCGGTGCTGTTCCCAGGCGTGGGCTACGGGATGATGGTGGTGTCCACATACATCGGGATCTACTACAACGTGGTGATCTGTATTGCCTTCTACTACTTCTTTGTGTCCATGACGCGCGTGCTGCCCTGGACGTACTGCAGCAACCCCTGGAACACGCCCGACTGCGTGGGGGTGCTGGACGGGAACCTCTCCAGCCGGGCTGCCCTCAACATCAGCCAGCTCCTCAATACCACGCAGAAGCGCACCAGCCCCAGCGAGGAGTACTGGAGGTACCAGGGCCTGGGCTCAGGGATGGGGGAGGTGGGGATGGCTGGGCCCCACTGACACTGCTGCCCCCTCCCCATACAGGAGGTATGTGCTGAACCTGTCGGATGACATCGGCAACCTGGGCGAGGTTCGGCTGCCCCTCCTGGGCTGCCTTGGTGTCTCCTGGGTCGTTGTCTTCCTCTGCCTCATCAAGGGAGTAAAATCCTCGGGGAAGGTACCTGTGTGCTCCCTCTCTGGGCCCCTCCTGGGGGTGTGGGTGTGCCTTCAGGATAGGTGGCCATGTCCCCTCTAGGCATAGCCCCACCCCTACTGGGAATGAACCTCCCGTTGTGGACATGTTCCCAATCCTTTCTGGCCACAACTCCTCCTCTTTTAGCATTGTCCCTGCCCTCTATGTGCTCCTCCCACTCTGGGAAAGGCCACACCCCTGTGACCTGGCCGCACCCCTTCTGGACACAGCTCCTCCCATGTGGCCATGGTCTCACCTCCTTCAGGACAGTCCCTTCTCTGGACCATATCCTCTCCTCCTGGTCTGTCTCTCCACACGCTGGACCATAACCCCCGTCCACAGCCACACCTTAGCCACACCCGCCTGTGTCCCCAGCCCTGCCCCCATTCCCCCTCACTGAGGTGCTGCCCCACAGGTGGTGTATTTCACGGCCACCTTCCCCTACGTGGTGCTCACCATCCTCTTCGTGCGCGGCATCACGCTGGAGGGGGCTGTCACTGGCATCATGTACTACCTGACACCCCAGTGGGACAAGATCCTCAATGCCAAGGTGAGCAGGGATGAAGGGTGGCAGGCAGCCAGGGCTGAGCGGGGCTGGGGGTACAGCACTGACCATCCCACTGCCACAGGTGTGGGGTGACGCGGCCTCACAGATCTTCTACTCGCTGGGCTGTGCCTGGGGCGGGCTCATCACTATGGCTTCCTACAACAAGTTCAACAACAACTGCTACCGGTGAGTGCCCGACCACAGTCCCCCAGCCCTGCCACTGCCCTCATGTCCACTGCCAGCCCTGACTCCTCTTCCCACAGGGACAGCATCATCATCAGCATCACCAACTGTGCTACCAGCGTCTATGCTGGCTTCGTCATCTTCTCCATCCTGGGCTTCATGGCCAACCACCTGGGTGTGGATGTCTCCAAGGTGGCTGACCATGGGCCAGGCCTGGCCTTCGTCGCCTACCCTGAGGCCCTCACCTTGCTCCCAATCTCGCCACTGTGGTCCATTCTCTTCTTCTTTATGCTCATCCTCCTGGGGCTGGGTACACAGGTAGGTCATGGTGGGGCCGGCATGTTCAGATGGGGTGGCATGGTGGGGCCAAGGTGGTGACATGCTGTCCCCTCTGCCCCCTGTGTAGTTCTGCCTGCTGGAGACTCTGGTCACAGCCATTGTGGATGAGGTGGGCAATGAGTGGATCATCCGCAAGAAGACCTTTGTAACGCTGGGAGTGGCTGTGGCTGGCTTCCTGCTGGGCGTCCCACTCACCACGCAGGTACGTGACCAGGGGACTGTTGCCACGGGGTGCCATTGCCATGGCCACTTTCAGCAGCCACGTCCACTTTGTTGCCTCTGTGATGGTACTGGCAGACAGGGCCTGGTCTCGCCATGCCAACACTGGGGAGGGTACCCAGAATTGTCTCCATGCTGACTCTGGCATGAGGTATTGCCCTGCCAGCTGTGGAGGTGGTGGTGTCCCAGCTGCATGTTGCCAGCACAGTCAGTGTGGTGTGCTGTTGCCCTGCCAGCAGCGGTGGTACCGCAGGGCAGCTGTGCCAATGTGTCTGTCTTCCAGGCCGGCATCTACTGGCTCCTGCTAATGGACAACTATGCCGCCAGCTTCTCCCTGGTGGTCATCTCCTGCATCATGTGTGTGGCCATCATGTACATCTATGGTAAGTGCAGCTGCCTGCAGCCAATCGGATGTAGGGCTGATCCAGCCAGCCAATGGGGAAGGGTTTGCCCCAACAGCTGGCCAATCAGCAGGTTGCTCTGCGTTACATAGGGGAGGCTGTTGCCCAATCAGGAGCTGCGGCCTCGGGAGGCCCATGGGTCCCACCTGATGGCGCTAGGGCTGGAGCTGGGTGGGCACTGAGGGGGCTCAGGTCACCACCAGGGCTGATGGTCACTTTTCTCCCCAGGGCACCGCAACTACTTCAAGGACATCGAGATGATGCTGGGCTTTCCTCCCCCACTCTTCTTCCAGATCTGCTGGCGCTTCATCTCACCTGCCATCATATTTGTGAGCATCACAAGCATGGGGCCTTGGGCTGTGGGAGGAGGGAGTGAGGAGCTCACCTAGACATGGCACTCCCTGGAGAGGAGGGTGCTGGGCTCAGGAGACCAGCAATAGGGTAGAGTGGGGAAGTTGTGGGGGTACAGAGCAAGCTGGCTGCTCCCCACTGGCTGATCCTGCCTATCCCTTCCCAGTTCATCCTGGTCTTCACAGTGATCCAGTATCGGCCCATCTCCTACAACGACTATGTTTACCCTACCTGGGCCATCAGCATCGGCTTCCTCATGGCGCTCTCTTCCGTCATCTGCATTCCCATCTATGCCATCTACAAAGTGTGCCGTTCTGAGGGGGACACACTGCTTGAGGTGGGTGGCCAGGGGCTACACCCCTTTGTCTGTGTTCCACCTGGGGCTGCCATCAAGGCTGTCCCTGACCTCACTGGAGCTGTCAGCAGTGACCATGTGCAGACAGCGTGCATAAGGCACCACGTTTGTGTGCCTTTGGAAGCTGCTGGCATGTTGCTGCAGACTGGTGCAGGGGAGCATGGTGGGTGCTAACCTTGCCTCCATCCTCTCCCTTTCTAGCGCTTGAAAAATGCTACCAAGGCAAGCAAGGACTGGGGCCCAGCTCTGCCAGAGCACCGCAGCGGGCGCTATGCCCCGGCGTTCAGCCCTTCCACCGAGTCCCACCTGGAGGTGCAGCCCCTGCAGCCAGAGAAGGGCCAGAGTGAGGCAGCGGCCGCATCCCCCGTGCAGGGCAGCAATGGCTCAGCCCACAGCCAGGACTCCAGACTGTGACCCCCCACAATCCCCGCACCCCCTCTAACCCCTCTTGCACCTTCCGCTGGCGGAGCCTGGCTCCGGGCGCACCGGACCACGGGGGCTCTCAGCACCCATCCCCGAGACCCCCCCACCTACTGCCGGTTAACCCCTCCCGCCCCTGCCCCCCGTGGCGTTTGTTAACCCTCGTGTTTACGGTAACCTTTGTGCTCGACGCTGGGACAAGAGAGGAGGGGGCGCAGCCCCGGGAGGGCTGGGAGCCAGAGGCACTTTGCAGGAGCCTTGACCTGGGGGTATGCACAGGATGGGGGGGTGGGATGCTTCCAGGCTCCCACCCCCCCTTCCCTAAGCCAGGCAGCCTGCCCTGCCATGGGGCACCCTCCTGACCTTCCCATGGGGTGGGACCAAGGTTGGGCATGCCAGTATTGCCTGTGGCCTGTGTGTGCACAAGGCCATCATGGGAGGGGTGGGCACTGCAGGGACCCCCAGCCTGGGTGCACACCCACTGTGGCTCAGAGCCTCCTGGGTAGTCACACCCAGGGCTGCTGCCAGGCACGAGGCCAGCACAGGGAGATGGGGGCAAGCATGCTGCTTGCACCGGCAGGGGGATCTGATGGCACAAGACACAAGCACTTAGAGCACACGTGTGTACGTACACGTGTGTCCCTCACAGACACAGCATGGGCACAGATGTGGCGTATGTGGGCACGCACATATGCACAGTACGCCGGGGCTGTGCAGGCAGTGAGCTGGGATGCTCCCCTCCATGCACCCCTCCACCCTGTGGCCCCACTGGGGTCTGTGGGTGCCCTTCTGGGTGGCTAGGCATCGCCTACAAAGCTGGGCACAGCCACAAGCAGCGTGGGCACAGCCCAGTGCTGCTGCCTGCCCCACAGTGGGGCAGGAGGCTGGGGGAGTACTAAAGCCTGGCCGGGGGGTCACCAGACAGGGATGAGGTCCAGCTCTCCCTGGCAGCCCCAGCACTGGCAGGGGAGGACCCTCCACGGTGCTAAGGGGGAGCAGGATGGACCAGCCTCCCCCAGCTGCTGCTTAGCAAGAGGTACCAGCGGAGACACGAAGGGCTGCACCAGCCCACTCGCTCCGAGCCATCTGGGGATGCTCAGTCCCCAGTCAGTATTAGTGGAACAGGATGCACTGGCAAAGGCCGGGGCGGTTTTAAATCTGTCTTCCAGCTCCAGCCAAAGGGCTTGGAGCTCTTGATTTGGGGGGGATGGGATGAGACCCTTCCTACCCCGCTTGCTCCCCTCCCAGCCAGCGCCCTGTGCTCCCTATGTTGCAGCCCCGAGGCTGGCACAGGGACACGGCACAGCTTGGCACGGTGGCGGGAGGCAGCGGGCGGCGAGCCCCAGCAGGATGTTCCAGCTCCCCGTCCCGAGCCCCCCGTCGTGCCGCGGCGAGGGGCGCAGGTTCCCGCATGGTGCCCGTGCCCTGCCCCTCGAGTCACGCCGCTACTCTTCACCTCTAATTGTTAGCAATAACGCGCGCGTCCCTGGGCAGCGCCGCCTGTGCCAGTGTCCCTGGGCAGCGCTGCCTGTGCCAGTGTCTCTCCTGGTGTAGAGTTCTAAAGTATCCTAGATTTTAATGAGATTTATATTCCTGAAGTTGTGTCCTGCTGTGCCCTTCTTTGGGAACTATATTGAGGGGAGGGAGGGGTTGAAGAGTGGGGGACCACACTTAATGGGTGGAGCTTTCCTCTCTGATGCCAGGTATTGGCACTCAACAGCCAGCTAGGTCCTGGGGCATTCTCCTTTGCCCTACCTGGACGTACAAAACCAGCTGGAGGTAAGACACAGGATGGAGCATGGGCTTATCCCTGCTGGAGGAAAGCATTGTCCCCAAACGGACAGGAGGGCAGCAAATATCCTCTCCTATGGCACAGTGAGGGCAGCTGGCTTTGCCCTGTACACTTTGCCCCACATCGGCACCTTGTTAGGCCTCCCTGCATTGCTGAGTGAGCTGGGGGATCCCCCAAGGGCTGGAGGGGGTGACTCAGGGGCTCTGCCTTCCAGCCAGCAGCTGGAGGCAGCAGACAGGACTTCCCCTCTGTACTCCACAATCCCACTTCCTCATCAGATGGTGTTTTCTCCCACCCCCACAAAGCCTGCCAACTTTTCAAACTTTTATTAAATACAAAACCCCCGGTCTCTACGACCGAACACTGCATTCAACGTACGCTGAAAAAAGGGTCAGACATTCAAATGTACAAAAGTCGCCGGTGCCCCCCAGCCCTGGCGAGCTGCCCTGCTCCCAACCCCACTGCTCCCAGCCCCCCATGGAGCATCAGGGGTGCTGGGGCTCCCAGTCCCATGGGGGGGCACAGGGCTCCTGCCCTGCATGGTCCCGGCCTCTCCTGCCTGCAGCCCCCTGCCCCTGACCTGGAAGCGGGAAGGCAGACAAGGGGAGACCTCAAGGAGAAGATTCCCTCCCTGCTAGAGGGGGGCTGCACCAGCCCCCACCAAGAGGCCCTGGGGGGTTCAAATCAGCCCTATTTCCCCCACCAAAGGGGTGAGGGCAGGCGCAGGCAGGGGCTGCACACACACACAGCACCTGCCTTTGGGGAAGGGGGATGGGATACAGCTGCCATCCCCCCAGCCCTGGGGAAACTGAGGCACAGCAAGGGGCATTCACTAATCAGAGGTCTCTGTTTGGCAGAGCTGAGACAGGGCCCGGCTCTAAGCACCAGACTAAAGCAGAGGAAGACAGCAAGCCACGTCTGTGTGCCCAGCAGCAGGAGCAGTGCCTGGCTAGGGCAGCAACCTCGCCCTGATCCTGTCTGCCTGGGGGCCCCAGGCTGCTCCCATCCCCAGCTGGGGCAGCAGTGGCTCCAGCGCTTGTAAAGGGGGAAGCCTGCACCCCACTTCTCACAGCGCTGGTGGGGACCCTCCAGCTCTCACAGAGCAGTGGGATTTCACCCTCCCCACCCAGGGTGCAGGCAGGAGCTGGCATGGACTGGGGGCTCCTTGCCAGGCCTGGGGTTGCCCCCTCCCTCTGTGCCAGGAGCTGCTTGCAGGGCAGCTGGGCTCATCCACCAACACACCACGTATGGGGCTGCGGTCCTGCAAACACACTCGTGGGGATGGGGGAGACAGAGAAATCCTAGGGACCAAAGGGCCGGCTGGGGGGCAGCCGTCTCCAGAAGGCAGCAGAGTGGGGAGAAAACATCCCTGTCCAGTCCTGGCTCTCGAGCTGGGGCAAAAGACGCCATGCCCAGCCAGCCCCAGGCACAGGGCTCGCAGTGACAGGAGCACTAGCCGCGGGCCAGGCGGGGCGGGGGCCTGCCGATCTCCACCGTGATGTTGGTGTACATGGGCTGGCGGGAGATCTCCACCAGCCGGTACTGCAGCGAGCTGATCCCGTCCCGCTTCATCGTCATTTTGGTGTTCTGGATCTTGGTGAATCTGGCAGAAAGAGCAGCAGGATGAGGATGGAAGGATGTCTTGTTGTAGTGCCAGCAGTGCTGGACCTCTGTGGGGGTGAGCAGCCAAGTGATCTCCCAGCGTACCAACTGCCCCAGCCCCGCGGCTCACTCACCTCTGCGGGTTGGGCTCATTGTGTTTGTCGCGCTCATGCTTAATCATGCGGTACCTCCCAATGCGGATGTCGGGCCTCGACACCTTCATGCCATTCAGGGATATGCTGGGGGCCAGGAGAAGGGTGGGATCAGTGTGTGGGCACCAGGGTGGGACATTCCCCAGCCCAGAGACCTCCAGGGTCAGACCTCAGGCAAAATAAACCTGTCCCTGGTTAAACAAAGCTGTGCCAAGCCAAGATAAGCAAAGCCAGGCCCCTCCCAGGCCAGTGTCATGACCTAGGGTGCCACAATGCCCCATGGCAGTGTGCCCAAAGCACCACTCCCATCGAGGAACGAGCAGCTGCATTCAGCCTGTGTCAGACACAGGCAGCCATCCATGCGCAGCTATCCCTCCCTCCCTGCGGCCCCTGCCCTTTACATTCCCTGAATGCCACTGCCTAGCCAGTCCCTTGGAGCCCTCCCCTGAGATCAAGGGGCGCCTGAAGCTCTTCCAGAGCTCCACACACTTCTTGTCCCCCACCCTGAGCCCACCTTGTGTGGAAATAACAACTGTGCCATGTGTCCAGGGCTCCCACAAGGGTGCCTTGCTAGTCTGGCCACTACAGGCTGTTTACACCCCACTGGCTGCACAATGCTTCCCTGGGCAGCACCATGGGGAACCCATGGGAGGTGAGGTGGCCATTGTCCAGCTCTGGCACCCAACACAGGGTGTGGGGAGACTGGGCTTTGTTCAGCTTGCAGCTGTACTGCTGCCTGCCGGCTGCTGGCAGGAATCACTGTGTGGTTGCTGCACGGCCACCACTGAAATGTTTCCAAGTTTTTAATCTCAGCCCTAGACACATCCAAGTCTAGCATCCCAGCCCCTGTATAGAGCAGAGCCCACAGGCACACCACACTGCAGGCTTCAGCCATAAGAGAGGCAGAGGAGTGTCCTGCAGTCCCCCAGCACCCTGGGAAAGGCCAGTTCTGCCCATGATGGTCACAAGCCCAAAGCCAGAGTGTAATTAAATCCCTCCCTGACATGTGGCACAGCCCATGTACATCCCCCACAAAACTGGAAACACCGGTGCTGTAAGGGTGCTAATTCAGTGCTCCATGGGGAGCCTGGTACACCCCAACCAGTCAGTGCTAGCGAGGGGCTGGGCACCTACCGATTAAAGATGTCATCGTCCTCTCCTCCCCAGCCCCAGTACTCATTGGGAAAGCCATTGATCTTCAGGAACTGGGACTTGCTCAGCCCAGAGACACCGCCAAAGTAGCCGGCATAGGGCAGCCTGCAGGTTGACAGCAAATGGGTCAGCCCAAGGAACAGGCAAACATGGAGGCGAGCACCATGGGGATCCCAAGTACAAGTACCAACCCTTCCCTGTGTCACCCTCCTACCCATGGTTCTGTCATCTCAGGTCTCTGCCATCTCAGGTCAGCAATTTGAGCCATTGACCTCATGCCTGCCCCAGGTGGTAATCAAGGGTGGCTGCCCTGATGTCATCCCAGAGAGATATTCCAGCCCTGCCTGTGCAGAAACACCCCAGCACCCCAGGGCACCCACCTGAACCCAAACTTGTCCATGCCAACAGCAAAGTGCCGTGGCTGCTCGTAGCAGCGATAGAGGTTGCGATCGTCCATGGGGATGAGATCCACGTCGCTGAAAATGAAGCAGTCATACTCCTCGTCGTCCTTGAGCGCCTCCATGAATCCCACGTTGAGCAGCTTGGCCCGGTTGAAGGTGTCTTCACCGAACTGCAGGGCAAAGCTCAGCAATGCCTGCTTGCCCACCCCAGCCCTGCCACCCCTTGCCCCGGCCCCCTCACCTGGTTGATGATGTAGATACCGTAAGCCACCTTCTGCCGGCGCAGGATGGGGTGCAGGTAGTGCAGCCAGTACTTGAGGTGGTGCTCGCGGTGCCGGAAGGGGATGAGGATGGCCACCTTCTGCCGGGGCAGGCAGTCTGGGGGGGTGTACTTGCCACCCTGGCGCACATCAGGGTTCTCCCGCTGCACTCGCTCCATGCTCATGGGAGAGCTGAACTCGATGAGCAGGCGCCCAACTGTGAGAGGGAGGGCCGGGCAATGCCCACAGGACAGGACATGGTCAGGGTCATGGTCACCTGCCGCTCCTGCCCAGAGCGGCAAAGCAAACAGCGAGGGGGACCTGCAGGGGGGACCGACACTGCTGAGGGCAGAGAGTGCTCAGAACATTTCCTAAAACAGGGCAGAGAGAGTGGGCTAACAAAACCTGAAACCAGCTGTCCTGATACACTTCCAGGCTGGGGTTTCTCTACTATTTCATGGGAAAGCCATACCCAGGGCCCATGGGATAAGGATGTCAGCCATGAGCACCCACCTTAGCCCCATGTTCAGAGTCAGAGCCCAAATTCACCCCCAATGCTCACCCAGCATGTCTCACCTAAACCAGGAGGTGTCTCCTGGCAGGGCTGCAAGGGCTTCTCAGTGGCAGACTGGTTGGTGCTGGGCTTGGTGCTGGGGGATGGGGCCTCAGCACCGGCTGGCCCGTAGCTGGGAACGGTGCCGTTGGGGCGGGACGAGTTGGAGAAGGGGTGAGCGCGCGAGGCGTTCCTGGCGTTGAAACGACTGAAAAAGTCCAGGTGCTGCGCATAGACGTCAAAATAGAGGATCATGATGATGACGAAGTGGAGCAGGCAGAGCAGCAGCACGGCCTTGCAAATCCTTTCCAGGGTCACCCCCAAGAGCAGCCTGGTCATCTTCTGGGCACGGGCAGGCGGACATGTGCGCTTGGTGGGGCAGGGGGGCGGCTCCAGCCACGGTCCTGATCCTGCCAAGACATCTCACGCTCAGGACACCACGAGCATGAGCCCCCAGCCCGGCCCAAATGACACTGGGATAGTAGGAGCAGCATAGGCCTGATGCAGATGTGAAGGGCTTGCAGGCTGGAATGCCAGAGAGCACCCCAGGGGGAATGCTGCACCTGGATCCCTGCTCTGAAGGCACAACTATGAAGATATGAGAGGTCCTCAGCCACACATAGCAAATCACCTCCTTGCCTTCCTAGGCCAAGACCAGAACAGGACAGATCCACTCCCCTTCCCTTTTTCCCACCCAGAGAGAGCATGCAGACACTTCCAGACATGCCACAAACAGCGTCCACGGGGGTTGAGCCCTTGACGAAGGCTTCACTCTCCAACAACAGTCTGGGATGTCACAAGAGCACCACAGGTGCCCCCACCTGCCGCCCCTCTCTGAGGCACCCCACTTCCCTGTTCCCCATCCTGCTCCCTCCCCACAGAACAACACCCCAGCAGCAGCACCAAAACAGGGTGGCAATGAAAGTCATGCCAGGCTGAGCCAAGCCAAGAACATCCCAGCCCCCCGAGTCAGTGCTCCCTGCCACATCCAGGGGGGTCTGGCACTCAGCCAGCGGTGCAGATCCTCTCCCCTCCTCCTGACGGTGAGGCCTCCTGGGACGCTGGACTGCTGGAAGTCAGGGTCCCCTTATCTCCCACATGATGCCTGGAGCTGGGCCAGAGCCCTGCTGGGAAGCCAGCTGGAAGAGTCACTGGAGAGCCCCAGAGAAGTCAAACCATGCGGCCTTTCCCAGCCCTGCCACAGCACAGCCATGCACCCCAGCTCCTGCCCTGAGCCCTGCCCTGCTACTCCCTGCTTTTAGGGAAGCTGCTGGACACAGCAAAGCAATCTCAAGGGACAGGCATCGGGGTTCACAAAGCCCTGAGGATCTCGGACAGGCCAGAGCTGCTGCCTGGTCCCTGGGGGAGACCTGGTGGCCGGGGGTCTGCAGCGGGACCCCCAGCAGGAGGGCTGGTAGCACCCAACAGTGCTGGCAACCGGTCACTGGCAGCTCTCAACCCTGTCCAGAGGGGCTCTCCAGGGAGCCACAGGGCACTGATGGCCACACTGGATGGGTACGGGGATCGGAGCTGATGTGTGAAGGAGGATCCTTCGCCCAACCCTGCTCTGGGGTGTCCCCTCTCAGTCTCAGGCAGACAGACCCTGGCAGGCAGACCCTGGAACCCACCACAGGCAGAGAGGTGCTGGAAAAAGCTCTGAGCCCAATGGCCCAACCATGCCTACCCTCCCTTTGCAGGATGCACAGCAGCACCCCTGTGGATAGGGAGGTCCTGGCATGTGTCAGCAGCACATCCCCACATCCAGTTTTCTTTCTACAAAGTAGCTCTCTGAAGAAAAACTGGCTTTGCTGTTATTGCTCAGACCTTCCCCCGGAGCAGTGCCTTGTCACCCCACACAGCCCATGACACAGGGACCTGCCTGCCCCCAGCACCTGCCAGAAATCCTCCCCAAACACCTGTACAGTGCATGGAGCGCTGGTGCCTCAACAGCCAGAGAGGGATGCAATAGGGAAAAATCAGAGCTGGTTATAGGGGCCCTTTGGTTTGGTCCATGAGGCAAGTAGGGAGTGACACTCAGCAAGAACAAAAGCAAAGCACTCCATCAAGCAGCAGCCACAGGACACCATGAACATGAGTGGGCTTAAACTGCTAAGGAGGGGGTTATGAAATATGATGTCATCTCCCCCCACAGCAGCATCTGTGCGGGGTGTGAGAGGCCAAAAGCAAGCTGGGGATGGGGAGCTGCTCCCCAGGGTTTCAAGCCAGTGCAGTATATGCCATGGGGCCGGTGATGCTCGTTTTGCAGTGGGTGCTCAAGCCCGTGCACTCAATCCTTCTTCCCTCAAGACATCTCAGGCCTGGGAGAAGGGAGGCACGGTGGGACCCGGTGGCCCCGATGCCCTAAAGGTGACAACCTGCAGGCCAAAAGTGGGGCGAGGGGCCGCATTCAGCACAACTAACACTCCCCCAACCCCCTAATTTTTCCCAGTCCCCGACACATGCAAAAACTTATTTAAAAAATGAGAAACAACCTCAAAATCAGTCTTTTTCCCGAGCCGGAGTGGTGCCGCCCATGAGTGGCCGGGATCGCATCCCGCGGGTCGCATCCCGGGCCTCACCCGCCCGGCCAGGCCTGCCCGCGCCGCTCCACTCACCGCGGCCTCGGGGCTGCCGCGCCGCCCCGGCGCTGGTCAGCGGCCCCCGCCGCCGCCTCCTTCTCTTCCTCTTCCTTCTCTTCCTCCTCCAGCCCCGGCCGCCGGCCCGCGGGCTCCCATGCCCGGGGCTGCGGGGGGCCCAGCCGGCCGGGCCGCCGCACCGCCGAGAGCCGCAGGGAGACGGGGCCGCGCCCGCACGCCGGCTCCGCCCGCCGCCGCCGCACCGGGCGGGGCCGCCGCCGCCGCCCGCCCCGAAGCCGCGGGCCGAGGAGGGCAGTCCCGCAGGCACCGAGGCCTCGGGGCGCGGATCCCAGGGATGCAGACACACCCGGGGGTGCGCGGCGCCTCCAGCTGCGCCGCGGGATGGCTCAGCCCTTGGCCCCAGGCGCGGCAGCGGGGACCCTCCGAGCACCGCCGGGACACCGACACAGGGTGTCCCGGCCTTTCTCCGTTCCCTGGCTCCTCGTTGCCGGAAGGCAGCGCTTCCACGGACCCACCTGCGGCGACTCCCACGCTCCCGGCCGTTGGTGCTGGCTCAGCGACCGTTGCAACCTATTTGTGGCTCATTCCCCCCCACACCACCCTTTCTATGTTTCATTGCTAGGAAACACCGGGAATCTCACTCTCCTTACCACAATGGCATCAGTGAAAGATCGTGGTTTGGTCCCACCACAAGTTCGGCCCACCACAAGGAGTTTTTGCACTGTCTGCAGCCTTTCCCTTCTGCCACCTGCTCAGCTTCCGTCCCCAGCACTTGTGTCTGTTTAGAGCAGCCCTGTGCCCCGAGCCCCCTCCTCCTGCCATGCCTGGCTGCTCACCCAAGCGAGGGCTTTCCAGCTCCCTTCAACAGACAGCCTTTCAGCAGAGAAGCGAGTGGCACCTACCCAGCCCAGCCCTGTTCCACCCCTGCAAACAAGCCCTGCTGAAAGCAGTCCAACTCTTCTCCAGCTCTTGGTTTGGCTCCTCAGCAGGTGGCATTTTTATCATCGATACCTACACATGGATACCAAAATATCTTTTAACTCCTGCTGCTGCTGGTTCTAAATGAGACTAGGTGTAAGATCCTGGAGCCTTGTTTTAGCTTTTTTTTTCTCTGCTTGAGCAGCAGGTGTTTAGTCCAAGTCCTGGAACCCAAGAGTGCACACCTAGAACCACAGGGCATTCTCACCTTATCACTGCTGGCTATGGTAGGCAGGCTGTGGGTCACCCTGAGAGTAGCCCTGATGGGTCTCATGTCCTTATAAGGGGCCTGTGGGCAAGTCTGGAGCCCATTCCCCTGCCAAAGCTGTTATATTCACAGGCATCATTGGGAGAGTGGAAAAGAACCTCACAGAGGCACATTTCTGATAGCAGATGCATTTCTATCCAGGCAGGGCAGGGCAAGGCCCATCCTTGAAAAACAAGTGGGTGAGTCTTTCAAGACAGCTGCTAACCAGGAAGATGATTAACCCACAGAGCAACTTCTCTAACTCCAGCACAGCACAGCCCCTCCAGCTCCAGACATCTCCTCCCTGAGCTTGGTGTGGGTCTGATAAAATGGCTTTGCAGCTCCCACACAGAACAGGCAAAAGTCTGCCCACATCTGACACTCTTTCTTCAAACCAGGCAGGGCCCAGTTTGTGTCCTGCCACTACACAGGTATCACATTGCTCCTGTGAGAGCTTCCAGCCCCAGGGGACATCCAGCACGGGTAGCAGAGGCAGTGGCTTGGTTTTCTCCCCCCAACTGTCATGCAACCAGGGCTGAAATTCACTGCAGCCCCAAAACTCATAGGACAGTCTGGAAGAAAGGCAGGAGAGCAGCAGATCTCAAAGGGGCCATGCAGAGACAGCTGCCCTAGTTCAAGGGCAAGAATCAGCAGGCTCCAGGAGTCTCACTGCTGCCCCAGCCTGTGGCATCCACACAGGAAAAGGACAGCTCCAAGAGTGCATCTGCTCTGACACAGCACTAGAAGATCAGTGCTTTCTCTATGAAGGTATACTGCTAGAAGAACAGTATGAGGGCCTTGTGCTGGATACAGCAGATGCAGCAGCCTCCAGGGTCTCAGCAGAGCACATGCAGAAGGACCTTGTTCTTCCCTTCCCCCAAGCAACAGATGAGCTGCAGGTCCAGCTGTCTACAATCAGCTTCCCCACACTATTCAGCACAGCTAGGGACAGGGAACAGAGCCAGCACAAAGTGTCCCCACCCCTGGGACCTCTATCTGGACAGAGGGGCACTGCAGACTGGAGTGCCCCAGCATGCAGTCCCACCTCCAGCTGCTGGCTGGAGGATGTCCTTTGAAGGGGCAAAAGTTTCACTTTGTCCTTCTGGTGCTCTCCAGCTACACAATGGGGCTATGGACACTGTGTACACCCCCCTACACTAAACTACCTGGATAGGAGCTGAAAAGCACAAAGCAGCTTGTGTTGGGCTCACGTTGGGCTGCTAGGAGCCTGGCAGAGGCAATTCAGAGCTGCCTGCTGCCTGTTCCAACAGCCTTGTACCTGCTCCAGGCAGCAAGGCACAGCTCTGCGTTCCCACAGCCCAAAGAGGGTGGCTCTTGCAGCCTGAGAAAGCAACAGAATTAACACCACACAGGCAGGACAGCACCAGGCTCCTGGAACAGGACAGGGATTTTGCCAGAGGCACAAAGAGGAATCTCTGGGGGAGCCCAAACCAGCACTTGCTCTCAGCAAACCTCCCCAGCATGCAAAGGGAAGAGAAAGAGCTGGACAAGAACCATATTTATTTCACTGACACAGGATTGCACTGATGGTCAATTCTACACACCAGGGATGGGCAGCAGCAGGGCCCTACGAGCTGGGCCAGGCTGCTGGGGGCAGAATTCACACAGAGAAATTTGTTTCTTCCAAGGGGCTGACTGATCTGCAGGACGGGGCTCTAGGCGGTCAGGCTCCTGCTGCCGGTGCCAGCATCTCCCACCCCAACCGAGTATAGAAACATTAAATAAGTATGTACAGAACCTCTTGGGGTGTGCTGGAACAGGCTGAGTGCAACAGGGCTCAGCCCATTTTTACTTTAGATGTCTGGAAAGAAAGAAGAGAGGTTAGATTGTGGCCCACAAACCCCAGCTCAGTGCCCCAGTGCCACCCAAGCACCCCAGCAAGCTGTAGACAGCTTCCAGAAGCTGTAGACAGCTTATGAGTCCCACTGGTAAGACATGAATATCACACAAGGTGCATGCAAGGTGACACCCTCAGTGACAGAGGGGCCATCAGAAGGGTTCCCAATGCTGCATATAGGCACAGTAAGCTCTGGGAAGAGCTGTGCCACCCCAAGCCTTGTAAGCAGTCTCCCCATCCCAATGCAGAAGATTGTGCTGAAACCCAGGTGTGTCTCCCTAGGGCTGGAAAGCATCCAGGGTGACAGCACCTTGGGCTCACTCAGGCCTGGTGGCCTCAGGAAGCAGGTACCTGCAGGATAGCAACGATGACTCCAAACAGCCCTATGGCACTGCCAAAGATTTCCACGATAAGGATCTTGACGAAGAGGCTGGCATTCTGGGCATCAGCCAGGGCAGCCCCGCTGCCCACGATGCCCACGCAGACCCCACAGAAGAGATTGCATAAACCCACGGTCAGACCAGCTCCAAACATGGAGAAACCTGTGAGAGAGGAACGCTGCAACAACAGGATGTAACCCCTGCCACCTGCACCCAGAACATGCTGCAGAAGCTCTGTCTCAAGGTGACAGAAGACCAGGAGCTGCCAAGCCCCAGCAACGCCCTGTTTGGGGAGCAGGATTGCTCCAAGGTGTGCCTCAGGTTCCACAGTGCCAGGCCACTGCTCCACCCAGGGAAGGAACAGTGCTCCACAGCACAGCCTGCTGGGCACAGGAGGTGCTAGAAGGTAAGTACAAAGCTGCCTTTTGGCAGAAGAGTCACATGTCCTTCAGACACCAGCAGCCGACCATGGGTGGGTCAGAGGTGGGGTCAGGGTGTGGCAGTGCTCACAGTGACTGCACCAGGGACCCAGAAGTCCTTACCTGCGTGGTAGTTCCTGGCTCCAATCTCTTCTGGGGTGACTCCATTGAAAGGCTGAGAGAAAGCACAGGACCTGGGTTAGTGACAAGTCTGTGGTCTCTGGAAGAGATACCTGTCCCTGATAAGCCTAATTTTGGCCAGAGCCAGTCCCTGATTCAACGTCAAGGCTTCATGGAATCAGCCTTGTGTGTGCTCTCCCAACCCTCTCTATCACAGGCAAGGATTCCCTACACAGACCACCAGTCCAGGGGCTCCCAAAGGCACCACAGTGTTCCCAGTGCCCACAGGGCCACCCCTCACCATACTGGCCCCTGACCAGCTGTGCCATCCCTGCACCAGCCCCATGGCCTTGGGCACTTCCATACCTCAGCCATGTTACTGATGACTATTGCCATGATGATCCCGTAGATGGCCACGGCCTCACAGAAAATGATGCTGTGGGAGAAAGGCAAAGCCTGAGCACAGCACTTCAGTCAGTCTCACCAGTGTCCTGGGGGGAAGACCCCACCCAAAGGAGCCCCTGCCAGTTCATGCCCAGCTAGACAGACCCCTCCAGAGCCATATGGGAAGCTACCCACTGCTTTACTTTCAAACTAGGGGGAGCTGCCAGACACAAAGGCTGGATGCTGGTTCTGCTGGGGCACCTGAGTAAGCTGCAAGGATCCTGTTGGAAGCAGGCCTGGGAAGCCTTGCCCTTCACCAGCCTGTTTCTGCTCCTTGTGGAAGGGTTGTGCAAGGAGAACCCTTGCCTGGGCAGGATGTGTGATCTCAGGGTGTTTGTTTTGAACACACTGGGCTCATTCACAGTGTGATATCACACAGTGACCCTTCAAAGCAGCACTCTGGCTCCTTTAGGGCTCTTTGTTTTGAAAGCAAACAGCATCAGCAGCTCAGCAAGGAGCAGCCTGCCAGCAGCACCCAGCTAGAGAGCAGACAGAAGCCTCTTCACTGGGTTGTGACCTGCCTCACTCAGGTGCAGCACAAGAACTAACCCCAGGTGTGTGTGTGTGCTTACCTCACCAGATTCTTTGTTTTGATCCGCGGGGCTTTGACTCCACCGCCAATGATGCTGGAGCCCGTGATGTAAATCCCCCTGTAGCAGACAAGGGTGGTTGGTAGAAGATCTGGCACTCACAGAATTCTATACAGAGGCCAGGATCTTTCAGCTGAGCAAACAATCAGGCATGCAGCTGGGGACACTGAGCACTCAGCCTAGCCACTCCCAGGCTACACCACCTACACCAGCAGAACTGCTGGGGCACAAGAGCCACCATGGACAGCCCATGCTCAGGGGTACAGCTTCCAGAAACTTCCCTGTCTTTCCACTGCCACTGCTGCCCGTGGGCTGGTCCATCCAGACCCCCCAGCAGTCCAGCAATTCAGCCCCAGTGGTGTGGTGACCCACAGTCCTGCTCTGCTGTGGGAAAACTGCAGTGCATACACAGCTACCAAGCGGGACAGCAGGAGAGTGCTCAAGAGCCAGTCCCACTCACCAGGCAGCTCCCACCACAGACAGGGAGATGGCCAAGCCAATGCCCAGGTTGGACCACATGTAGGGTGAGGTCTCTGTCAGAAACCTGGAGAGGAAGAAACATCCTGAGTTAGCACACAGGCTGAGCCCCCACAGTCACACCACACAGCCTATCCCAAACCAGGTACCCCTCCACCAAATCATGAAGCCCAAGATGGGCTGGGCAGCCAGACAGCAGGACATGAGAACCTCTGTCTGCCAGGCAGAAACACAGAACCCTCACCTGCATGGATCAAGATCTTCCTTCCAAGCCCTCACTGTGAAGCAGAAGCCTGGGCTTGGATACGTGGAGGGCAGAGCAGCAATAGCTGCACCAGGACCTGGTAGTGAGCCAGCCACAGGAACACAGGGGCTGCATCCATCCCACCTCCCGGGGAGCAGAGTTCCTGCTCACTGCAGCTCGGGTTCTCCTGCCACATAGTGACCACTGCCCATCACCCAAAAGCAAGTGCTGCTCCTGGAGGCACTGCCAGCACTGCCAGCCTCTCACACAGCCCTGAGGGTGCCTGAGCTTACAGGGAACTCACCAAGCCACATCGAAGCGGAAGCCCAGGTCAAATATTGTGTAGCAGATCCCTGGAAAGCAAGAACAAGATGGAAACCTCCAGGGAGGCAGCAGCTGGATCCAGCACTGCTGGTTCCTCCCCCACCTGCACAGCCCCAAGGCAAAGGCCCAGGAGCACAGCACATGAAGGAGGGTCACTGGGAATACTGGCTCAAGCATGCAGAGCTGTGGGGCAGGATCTCCCCTCCAAATGCTACCCCCGTGATGGCAACACTTCCACATCAGCACAGGACAGACAGCCTGGGCCTGAGGTACTGTCAGACCCCATCACAGTCTTGCCCGGAAGATGATCATGGTTGTTGTCACACCTGTTTTCCATTCCCTGGCCGTGCTGAGCACCCACAGACCATGCTGAGCTACAGGGTCTCAATCCTCAGCCTGCGGCTCTCCAATGGCTCAGCCCTGCTGGAGAGCCACAGGGACCAGCTGTGAGCTCTTCCCTGCCACAGGAGGGACAAGAGGAGCCAGGCTGTGCCCTGACTGACCATCACATGCTGCTACATCCCCATCCCATCAGTGTTTGTGCTGCTTTCCAGGAGCCCACCAACACGAGAAGTTCCAGCTTTGCTCCAACACCCTCTTTCCAAGGCTGTGGGCTCAAGACATGACTGTTGTTCTCAGCATTTCCCCCAGGATAATTTCCAGATAAATTTATACTTTAGCACAGGTGGGAGACACCACAGCACTGTCCTGAGAAACTCAGAAAAGCCCTTCCTTTCCAAGGAGGGCTTGCCCTGCTGTGCTCATCTCCCACCAGGAACCACAGCCAAGAGTCACATCCCTGCACATGCAGAGGTGCTGCACCAAAACCCTGCCTTACTCTGAGCTCCTGAGTGGGAAACGTGGCTGCAGACCAGGAGAGACGCTTGCTCTTTGCTGGAAAAGGGAGGGTGACCAGCCCTAAGGAACAGATAAGCACAGGCATCGTGGCACTGTGTGCTCCATGCCAGGCACAGAGGGAAGGGACAGCTCTGCCATATCTGACTGCAACCAGTCCCTGCCTGTGTGATGCTGATCCCGCGTACGGCTGGGAAAAGAGGAAATGGGAGACCTGTGGAACGCTCCAATGCAGCAGAGAGGTCACTGCCCGTGTCCCACTGCTCCCTCCCACCCCAGAGCAGCAGCCTGGAAGTAGGGGGTGATGGCAATCAGCCCAGCAGCAATGTGGGGACAGGACCATGCCCTTCCCTGAGCACAGCAGGATAATTCATCCCACTGGAAGGGCTCAGCACTGCAGATCCCTGGCAGCAGGGATGTCCCCATTACTTTTGTGTGCTCACCCCTCCATGTGCAGCTCAGGTCTCAGCACCCTCAGGGGAGCACACAAGCACTGTCAGGCCCCAAAATGGGAGGTGGTAATGCTGATCACTCTCTGTGCCACAGATTTGGGGTGTCCCCCTCCTCTATAGAGACACACAAGAATGAAGAATGGTGCCACCACAGCCAAGGAATACAGAGGAAAGCCACAGCCCAGCCTGCAAGTCTGGCAACCTTCAAGGATGATCTCTACAGTGCTGGGTCCAGCCAGTCTGTTACTTGTTTTGTGTTTTGGCTTTGCTGCTTGGCTGTCAGAACAGGAACTGAACCCAGCCAGCCTCAGCTGCTTCCACTCCCCAGAAGTGGTAAAAGAGAGCTACAACCAGCTCAGGGCAGGTCCTCAGGGCACCTTTCATCTCTTCAAGAACAGGTGTAACCTTAGATTCATATACAAAAGAAACAGGGTAAAGGACACTCTCCTGTGAGCCCTGACTTGCAGCCCTGAAGCCAGAAGGACACAAGACAGGGCAGCAGGACTGAAGGATTAAATCAGGGTTTAGGACAAAGACAGAAAACACAAAGAGACACTGCTGCAACACTGCATGGAGCAAGACCACTTCCTGCTCATGGTCCTTCTCAAAAAGGGACTGCAACAGGGCAGGGGAAGTTCAGACTAAGTGGGCTCAGCTCAGCAAGATTTTCCAACAGTCTCACATCCACAGGGTGAATGTGCACTGCTGTGAGCTACATGATTCAGAGAGCCCAGGGAGGCAGCCCTGGGCCCACACTGGCTTCACCAGGCCCTGGAAACACGAGGGAGTGAGACACCCCTCACTCCTGACTCATTCTCTCCCCTCACCCCAACACTGAAGCAATGGCCAAGGTTTCCCCAGCCTCTGCCTGGTTTGTGGTCACTTCATTGTGTGCTAGGAGAAAATAACCAGCAGCCCCAGCACAAAATCCACCCGCTGGCCTTCGGGCATTAAATCCATCCTCCAAAAGCCCGACACCCTCAGCAGCAGGGCATGGGCTGCCACGAAGCAGCTCCACCATCATCCAAACTGCATGTTCTCTCATGCTGCCACAGCCTGGCAGGGCAAGGCGATCTCTCCACCCGAGAGACATCAACCAGCAGAGTCTGAAGCACCGGGCTCCTCCTGCCTTCACCTGCCCCGATCTACCGAACCCCCTGACCGGCACCGGCACCCTTCTGCTCTCGCACACACAGAGAAGCGAATCAACAACCCAAGCCACACAGGCTCAGAGCTCCACATCCATCAGCGACTGGGGGTGACCCGGCACCGCTGGGGCTCCGAGGGCACTGCCCAGGCAGGGGAGCCCCCAGCAGCACCCCCGGCCCCGCCGGAGAGCACGGGCCAGCCCCAGGGAGCGCCGCGGCCACCGGGGCCCGACAACGCTGCACCCCTCACCGCCCGGTTGCCTTTCGCACACCAAAGCAACCCTCCCCCCCTCCGCAGCACGGGCAGGAACCGCAGCCGCCCTCGGGCCCGGAATCCCCTGCCGCCCCCCGGCTCAGCCCCGCAGCGCAGCCCCCGGACACCCCTTCTCCCCGCCCCGGCGCTGACCGACGCCGAGCAGCGTGGTCCAGAAGGCGAGGCCGAGCCCCGAGTAGAGCAGGGCGAGCCCCGTCATGGCGGCGGCGGCGGCGGCGGCACCGGGCGGCGCGGCGGGAGCGGATCGGGCCGGGTCACCTGACCCCCGCGCGGCACCTGACCGGAACTGCAGCGCCCGCACGGAAGTACCGGAACGCTACCGCTGCCACCGCGCCCGCTTATTGGCTGCCTGGTTTGACAGTGGCGGGGAAACTACACACACCATAATGCACCGCGACCGGCGCGTATTTCCATTGGCTGCAGTCACATCTCCACCCGGTTGTGGGCGGGGCTTATGGGGGCGGAGAATGCGGAGCAGAGCTTCCATTGGCCAGCGCCGCGCCGCAGCCCGGAAGCGGGTCCCGCGTGCCACCATGGCCGCGGCCTTCAGCAGCGATGGGGAGGCCGCGCTGAGGCGGGAGCTGTGCACGGCCGTGGCCGCGGCACCGCGGAGCGACCTCGACGGCTACTACGAGATGGGTCGGGCCTCCGCCTTCGTGCGGGATGGCGGGTTCCGCAAGGTGAGTGGGACCCAGTGTGGAGCCGGCGGGGGGCTGCGGCCGCCCCCTCTCCCGCTGCCTCACAGGATTGTTAGCGCTGGGAGGCTGATCTGAAGATCGCCCTGTCCCACCCCCTTGCCAAGGCAGGGGCACCAGAGCAGGTTGTGCAGAAACGCGCCCAGATGCGTTTGCAATGTCGGCAGTGATGGAGGCTCCACGGCTTCCCTGGGCAGCTGCTCCAGTGCTCTGCCACCCACAGTGTAAAGGACTCGTTCCTGTGTTAAGATGAAACTTCTTTTGCCTTGGTTTATGGCCATTGCTCCTTCCTCTTTCCTGCTGGTGGGCTCCACTGAAAAGAGTCTGGCACCGTCCTCTTGGCACCTGCCTTTGAAATATTTATATTATTAATGAGATCTTGTCCTCGTTCCAGGCAGGACAGGGTTAATTTTTGCAGTAGCCCGGAGGGGGCATGGCCACGACCCAGAGGTTACTCTGTCCCACTTCTCATCACTTTCTGGGGACAGGGAAGGGGTTCTTCCTGAGTTCCATAGTGTGGCATGGTCAGGTATAGTCAGAGCCCTGCATCAAGCACTCCTGTGTGAATAATTTGTCTCTTATACATTGTTATTATTACTGTTGCTGTTAACGTTGGTTTTCTTATTTAATTTGCTGTTTCCAGTAAACTGCTCTGATCTTGACCTGTGATCTTTACCCTTTGTGCTTCCAATTCTCTGCTCCATCCCACTGTAGGAGGAAGGAGAGGAGGGAGCCAGGGAGTGGCAGCATGGTTTGGAGAGGCTCAGTGGGAGCACTGAACTGGGGAGTTCCATTCCCAAACCACAACAGATCTCTCAGTCTTCTCTTGTCCAGACTAAACAAGCTCAGCTCCCACAGTCTCTCCTCACAAGAGAGATGCTCCAGACCCCCGTGTGGCCTCTATTGGACCTTCTCCAGCAGCTCCTTGTCTTTCTTACCCTGAGGAGCCCAGAACTGGAGATGGTACTCCTGATGTGCCTCATCAGGGCCAAGCAGGAGGGAAGGATCATCACTCTGAACCTGCTGGCCACACTCTTGCCAGTGCACTCCAGGATCCCATTGGCTGTCCTGGCTGTAAGGGCCCTGCCAGGTCCTTATCTGCAGAATTGTTCTCTAGTAGGTCAGCCCCCAGCCTGTGCTGGTAGCTGGGGTTTTGCAGTACACTGCACTTGCCCTTGTTGACCCGCATTAGGTTTCTCTCTGCTTAATTCTCCAGCCCATCAAGGTCCTGCTGCATGGCACAGCCTTCAGGTGTATCAGCCACTCCCCCCAGTTTCATATCAGCAAACTTGCCGAGGGTCTATTCTATCCACTGTATCCATTCTGTCCCTTCACCTCACCCTCCCCAGTGCCTCACTCCCGTCTGCCTCTCCCCTTGCTCCCGCCAGGTCGCCCTGCAGTTCCCTGACGAGCTCCTGGCAGACGCGGTGCAGGTGGCAGGCGGGCTGGAGGCAGCCACCAGGGCCGAGATGTTCGTGCTGGGAGACACCACGTACGGCAGGTCCGTGTGGGGCTCCTGGGCTTCCCCCGCGGGCAGGGACGGGGCGGTGCCAGGGAGAGGAGAGGGCTCCGTGCTGCAGAGCCTGTGTGACACCGCGTTGTTCTCCTCGCAGCTGCTGCGTGGATGAAGTGGCTGCCGAGCACGTGGGTGCCGAGGCAGTGCTGCACTACGGCCCGGCCTGCCTCAGCCCCTGCAGGAAGCTCCCGGTGCTGCACATCTTCGGGCAGCAGCCGCTGGACGTGGGGCGCTGCGCAGAGGCGTTCCGAGAGCTCTACCCTGAGCAGCAGAGCCGTGTGGTGGTGCTCAGCGATGTGGTGTATGCCCATGCGATGGGTGAGTGCTCCGGGCCAGGGAGGGGGGCTCTGGTACTGCTCTGAGCTCTGCAGCGCTGACAGGGTCAGACCAAGCAGGCACTCATTCCCCAGACACTGGCAGGTTTTTGTGTCTTCTCCCCTGATCTGCTGCACCTTCTCCATGTCAGGACTATGGCCAAGTTTGGTTCTCACTCCTCTCTTTCTTCAGGCGAGCTGGAGCAGCAATTGTGCCCCGAGTACCCCAATGTCATCTTCTCCAGGCTGGTGTGGGGAGACCCTCCTGGCCCCGCAGTTCCTGGCGAGGAACGGAAGTTTGGTCGCCAGTTCCTGGTGGAAGCTGCAGGAGGGCTTCAGGACTATGCCATGTTCTACGTGGGAGCTGAGGGCCTCGCCCTCACCAGCTTCATGCTGACCTGGAACCGCTGTCCTTTCAGCTCCTTCAATCCCACCACCGGCTGCGGCCGCCGCGAGACCCTCAATGTCAACCGGGCCCTGATGCGGCGGCTGTACCTGGTGGAGCGTGCCCGGGATGCCAGCGTGGTGGGCATCCTGGTGGGCACCCTCGGCGTGGCGGGCTACCTGACCGTGCTGCAGCACCTCCGGGAGCTGCTGGCCCGGGCCGGCAAGCGCAGCTACACGCTGGCCGTGGGGAAGCCCAACCCCGCCAAGCTGGCCAACTTCCCGGAGGTGGATGTCTTTGTCCTGGTGGCCTGTGCTCAGAACTCCCTCCTGGACTCCAGTGACTTCTACAGACCTGTTGTGACCCCCTATGAGCTGGAGCTGGCCTGCAACCCAGCCCGTGAGTGGATGGGGAACTACCTCACAGACTTCCGAGACCTGCTGCCAGGTAACAGCTACAGACAGCTGCCCAACACCCTCCCAGGGCATATTGCACCCAGCTGCCCTGCCTGTAAGCTGTGCTTGCTCCAGGACAGATGGGCCAGGCTAACACTACCATTCCTCGGCAGGTGCCTGTGCTCATGTTGAGCTCCCCCCGGCTGTTCCCGCAGAGGAGGCAGTTCCCGATGTCTCGCTCATCTCAGGGAAGATGCGAGCTGCCCACCTCTGTGACCCCCCCTCCTCTCAGCTGCCCCCCAGCGCTGCCCTGGCCTGCAGGGACCAGACACGGGCGCTGGCAGAGATCAGCCCCGCAGGTTGGTGTTGGTGCCGTGATGGGGCTGAGTGCTGGTGCAGGGCAGTGCCACCTTCTTGCTCCGGGTAACAATTCCCTTTCTCCTCCCAGCCTCCTTCCTGGAGTCCCGCAGCTGGCGGGGCCTGGAGCAGCAGCTGGGACAGACCCCGGTGTCCAAGGCGGTGCAGGGCCGGCGAGGGATTGCCATTGCCTATGAGGACGAAGGGTGTGAGCAACGCTGATTCAGCAGCACTGGCACCCAGCCAGGAGTGGGGCTGTGTGGGCCCTGCTGTTGCCTCCCACTGGGTGCACTGCCGGCACCTTGCTGGATGCAGCCTTAGGTCAGTAATACTGCAGTGGGAGAGCAGGAGCTGCATGTGTGTTCAGGAATGCCTGTGGCACCCTGAGGCTCATGGCCAGGGCAGCAGCAGGGCCAGGAGAGACAGGCACTTGGCCCAGAGCCAGTCTCCAGGGCTCCTTCATCCAGGGCAGCTTTGTCCCTACATGGAAAGGTCACGACTTTGCAAGAGCTGACAGTGCTGGGACTTGAGGCTTTTGTGGACTACTGCTGCTAACTAAAGCTGAAGAGGATTTGTGAATGAACTGGTTTTTAGAATAAAACATGGGCTGAGGAGCACAGATGTCCCAAAGTGAAAAACGTATCATAGTGCCTGCTGGCGAGCAAAGCCCTGTGTGTCAGCTAACACCAGCCAGAAGGAACAGAAAACCAGAACCAGGACCTCTAACAGTAAAAGCACAGGCTGGGCTGGGGAACTAGGGCAAGGGCAGGGGAACTCTGAGCAGAAACAAGCCCCTCAGCTGCTCTTATGAATGGTAATGGGGTGCACACATCCTGTGCTGCAGGAAGGACCCTGTGTTTGGCAGGGCTGGAGCCCAGCCCCTCTCATGTGAGGCAGGGCTGTTTATGCTCCATGACTGTTTTTTGCCATCCCTCCCAAAGCCAGGGAGACACTGAGGTGTTCCAGCCTTGATTTTACCCCTCCACTCAGTTTTTTCCCCAGAGGGAAGAGGCTGGAAGGTCTGGGTACTGCAATAACGACAGCCACAACATAGAAATATTCTTAATATAATTAGGTGCAGGGCCTCCCCCCTCCCAACCACACGTACAAACGAGCAGGGGGCAAATCCCCCCGCCCAGCCAGCCACTGCTGCAGGCACAGGGTGGCCTCCCTGCTGCGGGGAAGGGCTGGGGAGGGGCTGGTAGCCCGGGGACAGGGCAGCCTGTGCTGGGGCAGCTCTGCCCAGGCTTCCCCTGCCCCGCCACCGCCTCCTGCAGCCAGCACTCCTGTTCCCTGCGAGGAGGGAGCATGCTGGGGGAAACAAAGATGCTGACACCGAGATGCGGCCACCAAATCTAGCTGAGGAGCGTCCCGAGTGGGTTAATTCTAGGTGGAGGGTTATTCTATGAGCCGTACTGCAGCAGGGCAGGGAGGATGGGGGGGCTTTTCCTTGTGGGGAAGAGCTGGTCCAGGCAAATCGTCCACGGTCCTGGCCAGGTGCTCAGTAGTCTGCTGTGTATTCTGTACCATGCAGCCCTCGGCACAACAAGGTGAACTCCTTCACCATCTCCTTCACTCGCCGCTTGTTCACACGCTCTCTGCTGAGACAGAGGGAGGGGACAAACATGAAGTAGGACAGCTGCACTGGGCCATGCAGGGGGGTCATTCCTGTGGGAAGTGTGGGGCACAGCTGCCAGGGCCAGTGGCACACAAACCTGAGGATCTGCTGGCTGAAGTTTTCCTTCTGCTCTGGAGTTACTCGGGCCGAGGGGAAGCCATCCTGCTGCATGGCCTCCTTGATCCAGACACTCAGGAGGCTGAAGCAGTGCTTGTTCAAGGCAAAGAGGATTTCTGCAAAGTGATCCATGAGGCTGCGGGAAGCCTGGCCACCGATGCCCTGCCACAGAGCAAACGACACGCTGAGCCCACACTGTCACTCCCTGCTCCCACCCACACTGCTGGGCTCTCTGCCCCTGGCTCTGCAGGCATGCTCTCAGGAATAGAGCCCAGTGCTGCCTGGGGAGCCCGTGGTGCAGCATCTCTCACCTCCAGCACTGCCTGCAGCAGCGCTTTGCCATTCTCATGCACGACCTGTCCCACCGGGGCGATCTCTCCACAGCGGGGCAGCAGCTCCGTCTGCAACACAGAGGCCAGGCTGCTCAGTGCCAGCACAGGCTCCACACTGCAGCACCGCCCAACCTCAGCCCCACGCCCAGCTCTCAGGGAGGACTCTACGATGGCATCATACTCACAAAAAAGCCACAGGATGCTTTGACTGTTGGGGCCTCGGGAAACTTGAGTGAAAGGACACCTGCAGGCAAAAATTACTCAGGTTAGCAGCCAGAAAACCTCCTGGCCATCCCAAATCAGCCCTGTGGTCCCCAGCCCTTTGCCCTTCCTGTTTTGCACCCAGCTCTACAGAAGGGGCAGGCTGGCTTCTCCTCAGGGTGATTTGGAGCACATGCCCATGCCCATGGTACTCACCACACTGAAACACTGCTTTGACATCCAGGTTGCTACACAGGAAGAGATCCGGCTTCCTTTTCAGAGCCTGCAAGGCACACAGACAGGCAGCATGAACCCAGCGCTGCAGAGGCAGCCAGGAAGCCTCCAAGGAACCCAGTGCCCCAGACAGCCTCTGCCTGGCCACACACTTACCTGAGCACACCCCCAGGAAAGGGCAGATTCACACAGTACAGCAGGAAACCATCACTTTACCCCTCCCCAGAATATAATTCAAACAGCCAGGCAGTTTGCTACACCCAGGATCTGCTGGCCCCAGGAGCTGAGGAAAGATGCCACAGTGGTGTGCAAACACTCAGACACAGAGGGCTCCTGTCCCATCAGAGCAGATCAGGCAGCAGCACCGCTCCCAGGACAAGGGCAGCCATGCAGGGCTCAGCAGAGACCAGCCACCCATGTACTTTTCTCCTCTCCTGAAGATGCTGGCATCCCTGGGGTCACAGCAACTAGTTCAAGCAGTAGCCCCAGACTGCACCAGATGATGAGATGCCAACTTTTCTTGGCAGTTCCTGAGCAGCAAGTCCGAGATCAAGAAAGCTTGGGGTTTTTTAATGCCACACAATGATTCCACCAGCCTCTGTGCGGGTCAAGCACTGCTGCTGGAGACACCCTGAGCTGTGGTACTTTGTGCAATGACTTAGTCCCCCTGGTGCTGGCACTGAGCAATTACTAGGTGGAAATGTTTCAGCCTGCACCCTCCACTCAATGGGAAGGGTTTTTGACCTGCCTCAGTGAGCCCTGCTGTATTAGGCAGCCACATCCATCCCTGACCACCATGCCCAGTGATGCAGAAAAGCACTGGGAATGGCAGCCATGCCTCCTGCCCTGCTGTCACTGCAACACCAGGGACAGCAGCCATAGCACTGGAGCAGCCCTGCTGTGTGCCTGGAGCTCAGAGAGCAGCATACCCGGGCAGAAAGCCCTTGGGCTCTGTGTGGGGCCACTTCTACCCTCTGAGCCTTTTCCCAGGGATAAAAGCAGGGACAGCTCTCAGTCAACAGCACCCAGGACACACAGCCATCTGCCCTGTGGTCTATACTTGGAGCAAAACAGACTTAATTCCCACCCCATCTTCTCCAGGGAAAATCCAGAGCCATCTGCCCAGTGCAGATGCTGGAAAACAAGAAGCTGAGAAGCAGGTTTCAGAGTTACTCCATCTCCTTTCTGACCTTTCCTATCACACACTGCAGAAGAGGATTCAGTTTTGGGCACAGAAGGCATCACTGTACCAGGTGGAGATGGCACAACTGCAGGTACCTCTCCCTGCTGGATACAGGCAGAGAGCTTCATGGGGCAACCAAGGGCCACGTTATACCTGTGTGTGTATATACAGGCCGTGCACCACTGCTCCTGAGGCACTGGCACCAACATCAGCAGGTGAGCTGCTGGCTGAGCAATGGTTTAGGAACATATCCACTCATCGAGGCTGCTGCTGTACAGCTGGCTCCATACAGGACAAACGCTTGCAAGAGATGTTACAGTTTTAGCCTGTAACATCTGTAACAGCCTGGGACACTAATCCTGCTGGGAGCCCTACTGTGAGCTCCAGAGCAGGGACTGTGAGCCTTTCCCCCAGCAGCACCTTGCCCAAATGCAGCTGGCTCCCATGATAACCACCCAGCTGCAGGTTCCTCCACCCTGCCCATCCATGGGTTTTAACCTGAGTCCTGCATGCTCCAAGTGTTCCATCTGGCGCAAGTCTTCCAATGTGCTCAGGTTCCCACCTACCTGCAGGGTGCTCCTCCCAGCCAAACCAGACCTGCTGCAGGCAGAGCCCCCCAAGTTCTCCTGCAGATTCACTGCAGCATCTGCTCCTCACTCCAACAGTGCCGGGGGGAAAGATGTCAGTATTGGGACAGCTCCTTCCCATAGGACACTTAGCAGAGTGCAAGCCCAATGCAGACCTGGGTACATATACCTAAGTCTAATGTAAAAAGAGATGCTTTTTACCCCCACAAGGTGTGGCCCTCTGGAGCTTCTCCCATAAGAAAGCAGCACCAGGCAGGTCCAGCTAATCTTTCCCAACACCAGGTATGTCCAGCTGCTCTTTCCTAGCACCAGGAACCCTGCTCCAGCTCTAGGACCTCTTCTTGCCAGCCCATCTTCCCTGTCTTCTGCCACAGCACCTCTGCTCACATGGGGGAGGGTCTTTAAATGCTTTCAAACATCCCTCCCATATCCTCTGCATGAGCAGCCACTGCAGAGATGGGCACTCACTCTCCAAGAACAACTGTTCTGCAGGATAGCATTGAGGGAATGTTGGGTTCTTCTCCACAGCACTTCAGAAACCACCAGAGAAGTCTTCAGAGCAGGTTCTTCTGTGCCCATTTCTTCATAGGCAGACAGGCATGGCAGGGACACCCACTCCCCCAGCAGACACAGGACAGCGGGGGCTGCACTGCCAGTTTCTGCAGCTCTCCAGAACACACAGCCTAAGTGCCCAGTATCCAGGCTCTTCCCAGACTCCACACCTGGCAGAGCAGAGCCTCTTGCTTTGAAAAGAGCCCATAAGGCTGGCCAGGCAGGAGCAGTGAGCCTCAGCGTGGGGATGCTGAATCCATGTCCTGCATGGGGTTCTCCGAGTCTGACAGGAGCAGGTGAGGTGGAGAGCTCAATGACTGCTGCATGCAGCCTGGAGCAGACCCCAAAGGGAGGGAGGTGGGGATGAAAGTCTGGGAGGTGGGGATGAAGCTGGCTGTGCTTGGCCAGGCACTGTCTGTGCCATCACAGGAGGTCAGTCTTCTGCCCGGTGAGGCCCCACACACCCAGACTGCCCCAAAATCACCAAAACACTCCCCAGGTCTGCAAGTGAGAAGCCCTGCTGGGATGGGGTGGATGAGGTGGAAAGGCAGACTGAAGAGTCCCAAAATCCTACCTGCAACCAGGAGCACACATGTGATACCCACTGGCTCCCCACCTTCAGAACCTGCCTGGTTTTGCCAACGCAGACTGGGTGCAAGCCCCAGCCACCATGGCACGTGGTCCTGGGCAGAGCAGCTCCAGCTGCCTGGGTGACACTGAGCCCCATGCCCTCCAGGTGGGATGCTCACCCTGGCACTGCAGCAGCAATGCTCTGCACCGATCCCAGCATGCAGCAGAGGAAGGAGGGAGCAGCTGAGAACAGGATGCTGGCACTGCCCTGTGCAGCCTTATGGCAGACTGGTTATTTTATCCTTGAGCATTATGCTACTTTGTGATTTGGCTTAAGCCAGCAGCTCCCATGATCAGCCAGCCATCAGAATGATTTGCCAATTAACATTGTGGCAAAAGGATCACCTGCAACAACTGGGGAGTTCCACGATCTGCAACCAAGCCCAAAGATGAAGTCAGCAGGAATCCTGTGACAGAGATGGTTCCCTGTGTGCTGGTGACAGAGAGCTGATATGCAGGCCCCAAGAGCTTCTCCTGAGTTACCAGAAGGCAGGACAGTACTTATTGGCAGAGAGGGCAGAAACAGTGCCTGCAAGGAGGAACCTGACAAACTTGAAACAGGGAAGATGATATTTCCTCCAAGGCAATCAAAACAGATCAAAACACAAAAACAGATGGTCAGGGAAGTGGGAAATTTCCACCTTGACACACTCTTGTGTCCAAATTCACTGCTGCTCCAGAAGATGCATTACTTTGCCAAGAAGTCTGCAGGCAGAGCAGGCTGGGTGAAAACACAGCTCTTACCATGCAAAAATCTGAAGAGATCTGCAGTTCCCTCTGAAGTTAATCCTCCAATCTGCAAATCCTCAACAGCATCACTGCAGAGTATGGTCCTCTGGAAGAGGACAGGCTAGACCCATCTCTGCTGTCAGACAGCCCTCAAAGTCCTGAGAGCAAGGAGTCAATCAGGGATGCTATGGCCAGTTCTTGATGGGTTTTAAAGCACCTCACTAGATCATCAGTCTGTGAGAAGGGTCAGGCAAGGAAGAGGAAACCTTGAGCTCTATGTGTGAAGAGAGAAGACAGGGATGGGATCCTTTGGTCTCCATGGGGTTTCAGGAATACAAAGCCCAGGAAAAAAACAGGTCTTGAGTGGGCAGTGTCAGATGTCTCACAGTGATCCAAGATAGAGAAGACATGGAGGTAGGAGCCTCTGAGCTGCTCCTGCAGGAGTGCTTCTGATGGATATCTGGAGATCCACACACGAGACAGGGCCAGCTGCCAGCACATGGCACAAGTAGCCTTGGGAGGGTCTTTCAGAGTCATCTAATGCCTTACACCCTGCCAGGATCACTTCTGCCTACCCTCCAAGAGCAATGGGCTTGTTGGGTCCTTTCAAGAATTCCACGCAACAACAGCTCCCCAAGGATCTTCCAGTGCTTCCCTGCCCTCTTAGGAAGACTTGCTTCTGCCAGACCTGGATCCTTTATCATGATTTCCTCCCGTTACTGATTGTCCCACTCAAGGAGAACAATTGTTTTTACCCACAACTGCCACATTACCTTTTACACATTCCCAGACTCACACAGCTCCACAGGCTCCCATCAGCTTTTCCTCCCCACCATGTGTACAAGGTGGCCATCTTCCCACATGCTTTTCTCTGTGGTCTCTGATATAAATCTACAGAAATGTTGTGCCCCAAACTAGGCACGGTGTTCAAATGGAGGTCCTGCTAGCAGTGAGGACCACCAAGAACCTCATGCACAGACCCCGTTTACCACCCTCCCATCATGTTCAAAACCCTTGTTAAAAGGTCACAGCTTCCAAAACCAAAAGCAGAGCAGAAGTCTGACAGCCTTGATTATGTTATGTCTTTCATGGTGAAAAGCAGGAAGGAATAGGCTGCAATATGGCTTTGAGATGCAACGGGTCTCAGCAGGCTCTGGGCATCAAGGTGAGAACTGTGAGGAGAAGACCCTGCCTGGGGGAGGTAAGGTGCAACCCTCTTGCCTACTCCAACCCTCAGGACCTATGGGAGAGTCTGACAGCTTAGCACCAGGACATGCCAGGCACCCTCCCGGGGCTGTCAGCAAGGGCAGGATGGCCAGAGCTCTGGGAGGAGCCTGGGTGAGTGCTCCTGCACAACCACTGGTCCAACATGTGGTTAGAGGTGTCCCCATCACAGAAATAGAGCAGAAAGCAACTCTACCAGGCCCCTCCTCACCACAGACCCACCCTGTGGGTAGGTGGGCAGGGAACACATCTCTGCCAGCAACACTGAGTGCACCAAGGACATCAAGGCTTCTCCCTTAAGGGCCATGGGGGGCTGAGGAGCACCCTGGGCAGGTGTATATACACACACAGCATAGCACTGGCCCTGCCTGCCCAGCGCCACAGCAGTGACACAAGTGCCAGCCCACAGCCCCTGCCACATCATCACAAACTGTCCCCAGCAGCTCCTGCACAGAACTGCCACCACCCAGAGAGGCTGCTGGGGCAGGAGGCAATGTGGCACGTGCCAGATCCAGATGCCATCACAAGCACGTTGCTCAGAGCCAAACCCTGGCAGCTGCCTGCCCCTGAGGGCAGGGGCTTCCTCCCACTGGCCCCTGGGCAGGGCAGCCAGCTCAGCCTGTCCCCGCTCCAGAGCACCCATCAGAGGGCAGGTAAACGGGTTGGAAAACATCCACTTAATGCTCTGATTTGTCTGTCACCCAAGGGTGACTGCAGCAGCAGCACAAAGTGCCCCATGCCAGCTTCAGCCCAGCAGGGGGGTGGGAGCTGGAGCTGCCTGCAGAGGAGGGCACTGCCCTGGGGATGGTGTGAACCCAGAACTAAAGGAGAATGTTTTGTTTTCAACTTCCACGGAAACAGATGGAGAAACTCGATATTCAACTAAAAGGAAAAAAAAACGTTGTCAACAGAAAGCTAAAAATAGGTTTAAATTGAATTAAAAAGAGAAAGAGAGAGAACAGAAAGTGAATGAATAAGAAACTAAAACACACCTGTGCCAGGAGTTGCATAAATGAATCAACAATATCAGGATGATCCCTGGGCCCTAAAATATAATAAAGATGTAACTTAAGAGAAAAATCATACAAACAGCAACTCAACATCATATAGTTATGTGATACAGAAAGAATTTACAAGTGAAAACAGGAGTGTAAGGGAGGAGGGGTGTGTGGGGAAGGGGATGGGCAACATGAGCAGTTTGAAGCAAGTTAAAGAAACAAAACATACAAAAAATCATGAAACTTGGAGAACCCAAGAACAGAAAGAAACTGCAAAGGAAAGGGTCTAAAGCCCCAGGGTCTCCAGCCAGCACCTGGGTGCTGCAGAGCCAAGGAGGAGTTCTTCGTTTCCTTGGGGAGGAAGAGAAGGAGGAGCAGGGGCTAGCTGAGCACCATCTCCACAAGGAGAATTAGAGCTTTTGCACTGTGGGGACTGAGCAGGTGTCTTCAGAGCACTGTTTGGTCCTGGAAGGTAACTGCAAGTGAATGACAACACCTCAGCAAATGCTTGACAGGCCTGGCTGGGCTCAGGCGTGCACATGCTTGTCACCAGCTCCAGCTGCTCAGGAGACCCTGGCACAGACACCCTCCCACCCCATTCCCAGATGCTCAAGGACGGTGAGTCCAGGACTCTCCTGGAGGTCTCCTCCAGCATCCTCATGGGAGAGAGCAGCTCAGTGCCCAGAGATCTCTGTGCCAGCACCACTCACCCTACCTTGGCATCTGACTGTGCACACTCACTTCTTGGCCCCTGTAGGCTCAGGCATGTCCCCCTTCTCCTGCCACACGTGGGCTCAGCAGAAGGGGCTCGCCCTGCTCAGAGCTGGCCCCCCAAGGGGACAGTCCTGGGTACACACCAAGCTGAACAGCCTGAGCAAAGCTTGCATCCAAGTGTGGGCACAGCTTGGGCTCTGGCCCCTCTTGCTCCTGCCTGGAGGCACTGCCAGCTCCCCAGCACCGAGGCAAAAGGGCTCCAGCACAGACACATCCACACGCCACTGGCACAAGCAGGGACCTGATACCCGAGGAAGCCTGGCCTGCTTGTCACTGACCCCAGTGACACCTGAGCACAGTGGGATTTGCTTGGACTGTGGTGTGGTGATGAGCAGGGCTCTTGGTGTTTCTCCCCCACCTCTCTAGAGAGCTCTGAGCCTTGAGCTGGGGGACAGCATCACCCTACCTGGCACCCAGCTGTGAGCAAAGGATCAGACCCCTTGGGGGCCACATGTGGTAATGCTGAAGGACCAGATCCAGCCGCTCCAATGTACATTTGTCTCTGTCACAGGGCAGGTCACTAAGATGCTGAGGGGAGCCATGGTACAAAGGAGCCTGTTCTAACCCCATTTGCTTTTTGTAGGGTGGGCAATGAGCCAAAGATGGGCCCCTGCCCTGCAGGAGAACACCAGCATGCTCAGCATCACAGCAGGGACTCGGTGGCCACCAGTGATTCTGAAAAAGTAATTTCCCAGCTGTTCACACACACATTCTCCTGCTCATAAGGGCTTGATTTCAGGCCACTACAAGCAGCAGTGGACCCCAGAGAAGCCCCAAGATGTTCCTGTGGGCATAGCTTCCCTGCCAAGCTGGACTGCAGCTCCAGATGGGCCCTGGCTGCATGTGATATCCAGCCTGGGCTGCTGTAACAACACAGAGGCCCAGAGCACCCAGGGGTTTCCTGCTTCTGTTGCCTGCAGGGAAGGTACCCACCTTCCAGGGGTTGGGATGAATCCAAGAAACAGAGATGGCCCCAATTAGCTTAGCTAGGAGTGAAAACAGCCATTCCTGGTAAGAGGCCTCCAGAGTCCACGCATGCAAAAGCCTGACAACAGCCCCAGCTGTAGCAGGGACAGCTAATCCTACGTACCTTGCTGGAACAGGGTCAGTGTGACTGAGGTAACGAGCAAGAACAGGGCCTTGATGGGAGGGAAGTGGGCAGGCTCATGGGCAAAGATGTGAACCAGCTGCAAAAGAGAGAGAAGGACTGAAGCTCCTGCTGGCCTTGCACGTCCCCAGCCTCCCAGGCACAGTCCATACCTGCCGCGTGAGTTCAATGGCAGAGACCTGGGGAATGGTGCTGTACATCTGCCCCAGCATCTCACACAGCTGAGGCACCATGGGGGCAAAATCATCCAGGAGGGTCTTCACAGACTTCTCAAATATGGCACAGACAGACTGTGGGAAGAGAGGGACTGCATGAGCAATGGGCATCAGGAGACCTCTCCCAGGGCTTAATTTATGGGTCCCAGGGGAGCAAAGAGCTGGCACTGGGCACAGGGACCAGCCAGGCAAAGGGCTCAGACCTGCTCTGATACTGCTGGCCTGCCCTGCAGCACAGGATGCTCCCAGTGACCAGGAAAAACCCTTCCCACCACAGCAGGAAGGGTCCCCAAGGGCCAGGGAGAAATGGCTGGTGGGACATTGCACAGGGGCAGTACTGGACTGAAGAAATGGACAAGCACCAGATGATACAGATCCAGTTCAGAACAGAGCTGTTCTTTTAGGTAACACAGGTTGGGTAGATCCCACCTCCCTGCTCATGGCAGGACCCCAGTTACTGGAGAGAAGCAGAGCTGATGGAGGAACAAGACAGACAAGAATGACTTGATGCTGCTGGTGACAGCAAGCAGCACTGGTCCAGATAATCCAGCAAGACATCCCTCTCACAGGCCATCACACAGAGTTCGTCCTTTGCTGTCCCCTGCTCAGGTCAGCAAGGACAGGCAGAGCTGCAGGCAGTATACAGGTGAAACCAGGTTACCTCCACCACCTGGGCATCATTCAGCCACTTGCTGAGAACCTTCTGTATGAGCTGGAAGACTTGCTGCAGAACCACCACCACCTGTAAGGAATGAGAGACACTGAAGAGAATTGGCACTGGGAAGGGGAGATTCAAGACTAAGCAAGGCCTGGACTCAAACCTTCAGGCACCACCCCTCTCCAAAGCTGGACAGCTTTATTTCTGAAGCAGCCTGGCACTGCTCACAGTTGGCAGGTAGCACCCAGGCCACCCTCCAGAGCAGCACCTAGCCAAGAGGCATCCAAGAGGCAAGTCAGCTCTGTCCACCTCAGGAGTGGTGGGATGAGCTGAAGGAGCTATTTTAGCTGGAACAGACTGGCACCACCCTCTTGCTGGCACATGCTGCATTCCCCATTAACCCCCCTCTGGTGCAGTGAGTTGTGAGGTTTTGGACAGTCTGTGGCAGAGAACTTGGAGCTTTAGCTCTACTCACTGGGTTGGGTCCTTGCTGCACTGGCAGTTTTTTGACCTCGGTGCTCTCATGGTCGTCATCGTGGTGGCTGATGTCTAGGGTGGTGAAGAGGTTGGAAAGCAGGCCCAGGATGTGGATGATGGCCAGCCTGTTGGAGGGATTGGGCTGCCAGGGAAAATAAAGCCAAAGTATGACACAGCCTGCACTACTCAATCGTAGTCATGTCTTTGGGATGCTGAGGAACTGAACTGCAGAGGCAAAGTGCCAGAGAGGGATTCCCTGCACTGCACTTTCCCTTGAGCCCATGCTTAGAGTGCTGCTTCAGCACAGCAGCCCCAGGGCTACAGCCAGCAGGAGAAACCACTTCTGGATGGAGGCAGCACACAGGCACTCACCGTTTCATCAGCCAGCTTTTCCAGCTGCTGGATGTAGGGGGTGATCAGGGAGTGCAGGTTCTTCAGGATCTCCTCCACTTGCAGTGCAGAAAGCAGGAAACCAAGAGCCTGCATCAGCCACATGCACTGGCTTGTCTGGGACAGAGAAGACACAACAGGGAGGTCACTGCCTAGCCCACAGCCCATGCTCTGACAGCTGCCAGGGTCCCAGCTGGGACCCTGCTGCAGCTCCTGAGCTGCTCTATCTGGGTCCCTCTAGGCGCATCTCACTGCAGGAGAAAGGAACAGCTCCCTAACAGCATCTGTTCCCAGGGAACAGGAGCTCTGGCTTCAGCACACCTGGCCTCCTCCCAGCACCTGCCAAGGAAAGACCACCTGGTGTCCAGAGATCTCCAAGCTGGCATCACTCACCCTAACTTGGCACACCATCCTTTGCACAGCCTGTCACAGCCACCCTGCCCTAGTCACCCTGCCCTAGTCACCCTGCCCTGAGCAAGGCTGGGGCTCAGTTCCTACACTTATCTCCCTTTCTCCTCTTGAAAACACGCCTGTCATCTAGGTATCCCTGGGTTTGGAGAGACTGGGAACTGCTAGAGTTAAGCCTCCTCCTCCTCCCTCTCTAGGGGACATACCCTCCCAGCAGAACCCCAGGCTGTGTGGGGAAGTGAAGCCCAGCAGCAGTGAGAAGCAGCCAGCAGGATCTCCTGATCCTGCACACCATGGATGCAGTGCTGAGCTCTCCTCTGGGGACAGCTCTGTGTCTTCAGCTGAGTATGACTAAGGGGGCACGGGGGGCAAGGAGAACCAGCAGAGGTGTGAGTCAGCCTCTCTTACCTTGTGAATCTGCTTCATCAACACCTCCTGTCAAAGGGAAAGGGAGAGGAGAAGAGAAGGGTGAGTGCTGCAGAAAGACCCTTCCCTTCCAGGCATCAGGACTGACAGCAGGAGGTAGGACTGACACAGGAGGCTGAGACAACTAACACCAGTGTGAGCACAAACACTGTGTGCTCCCCATAACCTGCCACAGGCAAGAACTAAAATCCCTGTCCCCTGAGCCAGCCCACTCAGCCACCCAGCAAGAGGAGCTCCTGGCTTGGATGGGCTCTGCAGCAGGATTGCTCAAGGAGTCAACCTCAGCCAGGGTTTCCTTATTCCAGTGCTCCCCATGCTCTAAAAGCAGAGATGCTTTTAAGAGCCCTTCACCTCTCTCCTCCCATGTGCATCCTGGCAGCTTGCCCAAGTCCAGCCTTTCTCCTGGTGCCTCAGGATTCTGAGCCCCAGCTGCCACAAATCTTGAGGGTCAAGAAGGAGCATGGAACAAGCTTCCCCAGCACTGCAGGGATCAGCTCAGGCTGCAGGAGAGGCCTGAACAGCAGGGTGCTGCCCTCCAAGATGCCCAGCAGTGGCACTAGCAGCTGGCAGGTGCACAGCTGGCAGACTGCTGTTCCCAACAAGGCAAACAAAACCCTGGGGGAAGGACAGACACCCACGTGCAACCCCAGCAGACTCCTGGCAGTCATGTCTGTCAGTGGCTGCCATTTCTGCATTCACAGCAGGACACAGGGCCTGCCATATGGATTTACTAGCCTATGAACAAAATTGGCACGAAACCTGCGCCAAGCAAGATGCCCTGAGCTGCTCTTTTGTCCCCCTGCCCTGGACCTTACAAAGGAAAAGGCGTGCACAGAGCACATCCCAGGTCACCCAAAACCTTCAGCACAGAGCTCCTACCTGTGACACAGCGACAATGTTGGCAGCATAGGGTGGCAGGTCGTACTTGCACTCTCGGCAGATCTTTTTCAGGGTGGAGACACTGGAGATGGAGAGCTCAGGGTTGCCCAAGGCTTGGAGCACCAGTGGTAACACGTTGTTAATCATGACAGGGTGATCAGCCAGCCACTCAGACAGGGATCCTGCATACATGGATGGGGTCAGACTGCAGGACTGCACCACAGGTTCTTGCTCTTGCATTCCACAATGCCCAGCTTTGCTTTTCACCACTGGTATTGCTGGGCAGATGTGGTCTCAGGGGGGCTTTCCCTGCCCAGCCCACTCACCAATAGTGAACATGACGGTGTCAGCAAGCTGCACGTTGCTGATGCTGATCCGGGGAATGAGGCCGATCAGCCCGGGCACCACGTCGGAGTAGTTCACATCAATGGTCTCAGCAATGGACTGGAAGCCATAGAGCAAGGCCTCCGTGTGCTGAGGGTGGGAGAGGCACTGTCAGAGCCTTGCACTGATCCCTGATGCCCAACCCTACCCCAGCTCCAGGCACCAGCTCAGCACCCCCACAGTAGCTGAAGAGGCTGATTCCTTGGCAGAACTAAGGACAGAGAGGCAAAAGACCTATTCCTCTCCACAGCAGACCCCAGAGAGACTGTTTGTGTGCTCTGCTCATGCTCCTTACCTCACGTCCCTTTGCTTTCAATGCCCCATTGAGGGTGAGGACACGGAGCTGTCAGCCCTGGGTCCCCTTGCTCACCTGCCACGTGGACGGCTGCTCTGTGTTGGTCAGGAGACGTCCCAGTTTGTCATAGAGGCTGCTCAGGAGCTCAGCACCCAGCATCTCATACACATACATCAGCGTGTCAGAGATGTCCACCCTGCAGAGAACACAGGTGTCTCCAAATGCTGTCCCCAGCCCACGCAGAGAGCTCCATGTGTGGACACGTCACTTTCTCTCCAGGGCACAGGCACTACTCATACAAGCACACTGTCCCAACCAATGGAGTGATCCTATAGCCTCTCGGGCAGGGTAACTGGTGCTGTGCCAAAATTTTGCCAAATGAGCCAAACCAGCTCATTTTCACATTACCACCACAGCCAAAACAGCTCTTGATGGAAGGAATCTCCTCTGTGTCCCTCCTTGGCTCACCATACTCAGTACTCAGTCTCCAGGGTGGCAGAATGCTGCCCCTGCATCACCTGCCTGACAAGCAAATCCAAATCTCCCACTTGTACCTGTATATCCGAAACTGCTCCTTCTCATCCGACGACCAGAAGCCATACTCCTCATCGGAGGGGAACTGGGCTTTGTGCAGCAGCACATCCACCAGCTGGAAGTACACAGGCCTGTAGACCTGCTGGTACACTGCCTGCTTGTCTGGCTCAAAGGAGAGGATATCATCCTGGAGGCAGGAGCAGGAATAAACACATCAGGTGTTGCAGGGAAAGGCAAACAGAGCTAACATGCCTGCTGCATAGGGGTCTCAGGCACATCTCCCAGTGCTAGTGGGACCTGTCATACCTTGGAAGGCTGCATTTCCAGCTCCCTAAGATTCACTTGATGCTGTGCCCTTCTGCAGTGGCAGCATTATCTGGAGGCATGGTGCCAGAAGCCCCAGAAGCTGGGTGGACCTTCAGACAGCATCGTCATAGGGAGTGGCAGTATCCTGCCATGTCCTACCCTTGGGAGCACCCCTACACCAGGAGCATGGGTGCCTCAGACTGCTGTGAGAGAGATGACTGAGCACAGCCCCCTCCTGCATGCACCTGTAATGTCAGACCCATCTGGAGAAGCAGCAAGAGGTCGTGGGAGCCTCAGCCTGGCCTCATGCAGCACAGGAGCTGCTGGCACAGCACTGACTTTGCTCCCCTCCCTGCCCACGCTCAGCCACGCCACTGGATTGCAGAGGAATGGAGCTGAGGGATGAAAAGGAGCTAAAAATAGAGCACAGTGTGGCAGGGCTGCTCTGCTGATCCAGGGAACACTGACCATGGGAGAGGGACCACACACTGGGCTGCCACTAGGGCCATGCTCTCATTCCAGCATGCTGCAGGCATGCAGAAGGAAGCTAAACAACCAGGTCTGCTGCTGGGAAGAAAAGAATTAACATGAAATTTTAATTAGTTTTGTTACAGAGGCCCTTAAAGGATGGCTCACACTTCTAAGGAGGACTGGTGGCAGAAAGAGCCAGCCACAGGGCCAGCATTTCCTAGGTATGTGCCTGGCCCTAGCTGCAAGTGCAGCGCAAGTGGGGACACCAGAAATCCCTGTCACCAATTAAACCGAGGCCAGACCCCAGTCCTCATGCACTGGTGCCTCTGGGCCTGCCTGGAGGACAGAGCCCAGGCAGGCTGTCCACAACAGTCACTGACCTGCAGCGTGTACCAGAAGGTGAGGGTCAAGGAGCTGGTGGTTTCGTTGACGGGGTAGTGTCCAGGGATTCCAGTGCAGAACATAATCATGTTGACCAGGGCCAGGAAACTCTGCCAGTGCTCCACCTGGTCCAGGAGGGCTCTGGGAAGCAGAGAGCATGGTCAGATTTCCAGCTCCTCTGCCCTGGCACATGTCACTGTGTGCAGGACAGGTCCTGGACAAGGCAGGGTGTGGGGAACAGCTTGGCTGCTCCAAGCTCAGTGCCCCTCCTGGGGAGCATCCCCAGCACTCACCGGGAGTGGTTCTCGCCCAGGGCCACGGCAATGCGGCAGATCCCATGCGACGTCTCCATGTCCCCGCTCTGCACCGCCTGGCGCAGCTGCTCCTGCAGCCCCAGCACGGGCGGGATCAGCTTCAGGAGGGTGTTCACGTACCTGCAAGCACAGCATGGGTCAGTGCCAGGCATCACCTCCCTGGCACGGGCTGCCATGCCATCCATCCCTCCTGATGCTCTCCCAGGGCTCCTGCCCAGCTCTGCCTATTGAAGGCTGCTTTGTGCAATAGGATGCATGCAGGAGCCCTTACTGCTCACATGAACCCTCCTTGCAGCCTGTGGCATTAGGACCAAAGCTGCAGCCCGAGCACTGCTGCAGCAGAGCCTCTGCAAGTGAAGTGCTGAGCCAGGGGCCATCAGCTCTGGGCAAGCCCCCCTGCACCACGGTGTGGACCCCTGCCTCTACCCACCCACAGCTGCCAGCAGGGCTGCCAGCACCGCCAACCTGCCAGTGCCACAAGCAGCTCTGGGTGAGCTGTGCCTGTGCCCAGCAGCATCGATGTGGAGCAGAACAGCAGCGAGGACAGACCTGTGGGCTCTTCCCACCATGCCCTCAGATTAGCACAGAGGCAGTCCAAGCTGCCAGTGGGAAACCACTTGACTCTCCAGCATGGGCACATCCAGACTGTGCCCCATGTCTGGGATGCACCGGGCAGCCACCACTGGGGAGTCCCACCCAGGGACAGTGCTGGTCCCTGGCACATCCCGCTGCCACAGGCCAGCAGCACTGCTCTCCCACATCCCATCCCATCCCATCCCGCACGTCAGCCTCCCCTCCGCTGCCTGCAAGGGATGGTTACCAAGGCAACGAGAAGGAGGCAGCCAAGGTGAAAGGCAGCCCAGGGCCCCGGGAGAGAGGCCGTGCTGGAGGCTGATGAGCAGCCTGCCTTTTCCCTGCCATTTCCCTGCCCGCCCAGGCGTGTTATCTGCAGCCACAGCCTGTGCTCCCTGCCCGCCCCCGACATGCAGGTGCGGGGCTGAGGATGCTTGGAGTGGGAGGCATACATGATTCCAGCTCTCTTGTGCCCACCCTGGGGAAGAGATGTGAGTGCTGACACCAGGACAGCCACACGTCCACCCCGGAGTGGCAGGGTGGCTTTGCTATGGATGATTTCAGAGAGAACAAAGCCATTGGTGCCACCAGCGCAGGGACAGAGTTGTGCTGGTGGTGGCAGCTTTCCTTCAGGGTCAGCAAGAGAAAACAGGAAACAAGGTGTCTACAATCCCAGCTGTCATCCCAGCACTCCCTCTGTGCTGCTGGGGGTCACCCTCCTCTTGCCCTCTCCCCCAGAGAAAACCACACAGCAAAGGGTTTATTTTTGCATAAACCACTTGCAAGCCTCTGATGCCCTGTGAGTTATGCATGTGGCAGCATGGGAACAATGTGATGATGGAGAATTTGGAAATTCAATAGCTCCTCTTCCTGGGAACCAAAGCTGCATGTAGGGTAGGCCCAAGGGAGCCAGGGCAGTGCCCAGACAAAAGCCACAGGGAACCTTCCACTGCTCCAGGGTAAGCCAAACCTTCCTTCCTCCACAGCACTGGGTTCACAGTACCCTGGGAGGTTTTTATGGCTTTGTGACTTTTATGACTTTTTCTGACAAGGATTCTGCTTCTGCCAATTACCTTGAAATGCTCACAGTGCCTGGACCTGAACTGATCCTCTGGAATCCCTGCACAGCCAACAGAGATAACCAGCTAGATTTGCCTCCATGCTTCAATCCCATATTATTGAAGACTTCTAGGAAATGTTGGGTGAACCACATCTCCTGAGCACCACCTTGCTCTACTAACTGGTCTGTAGACATAAGGGCATCCTGGATGCAAGGTCCCTAGCCAGGAGGGAAGATGTTTGCTCTAGATGAGTTGTTTTAACCAGTCACACAAGACCTGCAGACAAGTCAGCCAGAGCTGAGCTGCTCTATTCCACATCCAGGAGCATGGAGCCCCAGGTCACTCCACCTGGACAGTGCTGCTTTCCAGCCAAGGGACCAGCTGATG